>NC_141685.1:2001354095-2001744095 GCF_964263255.1 Lissotriton vulgaris | reverse complement strand
CCACATTAAAGCCTGATCTGAAGAACAGCGTCGGCTGTCAATTGTGTGCTGTGTTTTTAAGAAACATCAATTAAAAACGACTGGCAACGTGATTTATTTGGGAGTTTCACTTCACCTTTATCTGTGAATAACTGTAGACATTAACATCCATTGACTAGCAATTTACTTATATAGTTGGGTGCAGAGCCATCTGTGTATAATCGTATGTTAATTCGTAATTTCGTACATATTTCGGGGAATAAATTCCTTCATGCATCGCCTGGGCGTGTTTATTCCCAGAAAGGAGCGGAATATTTACGACTTTACAGTAAGTCACCAAATTGTGTCTGTTGGTTTACAAAGGAACGCGTGGCCAATGACGTCGAAATCTGCAGCTTATTCAGGTGTAGTGAAGAGTGCGTGCAACAGAAAGGTCACAGTTTATGGAAATAAAACCCAGTATTGTTCCGGCAATCATGTGTGTATTATTTATGCAGATGTTGGGTTCAAAGTACGTTCAGTATCTACGCCATCTCAGCACTGCCCCACCTTACCAAGGAACTATTTGTACCGATATTAACTAGCAAATTACAAAGCTAAAAAGCATTGTTCTCCGTCTGAGGTAAAATATATTTTGCCCTGTATTGGAATGTGAAGTGTTTTCTAAGCAGTAGGCCATTTTCATTAGTACACCCCACCTACAGGAATACGTGCCCTGTTTATAACCTGTCGCTGCCCGGATGTCCGAGAGAAGCCATTTCAGTTGCTTTACCAGGTACTTTTGTTGTTTAGAATGTTACTCTCCTCGTGACACCCGAAACGTGCACGCACACTTCCAAGAGTTCCTACACCTGGAAGAAAGAGAAGGGACCTATCAAAGGGCTCATCAATGCCGCCGCTATAAAAACAACAGTCCAAAATAAAGAAGTACAGTGGGAGCTAGCTTATTATGAAGAGTTACAAGGCTTCTAGCTGCCCTCTAATGCTAACATATTTTACATAAGTTTTATTTGTGGCATGCTTGGTGGTTTACTGACCAGGTTGGCAAAACGTACACTTCTTATACTAATTCGAATGAAAAGAAGCACAGTGTGTTTCTGAAATGAACTTGCTACTTAGAAAACTTAGGTGCAACGTGATGCCGGGCGGGTTCACCGAAAGGATACTAGAGAGCCGGTCTCACCTGGTTGAAAGGCAGTGATGACGTGCACGGGAATGTTCCAGCACTCGACACTCCCTGTGGAACCACAAAAGAGTGCAGTCATAGGAGCGTGTTTGCATACATGCCAACCAAGGCACAAGTCCTATAAAAAGAAGTGTGGGGGGGGGGGGGGGGATACCAAGTGAGCTAATATGCAAATGACCCATGACGTCACGACGTAGTGCTATAATATAAATAAAATATTGCTATTTAATAAAATAAATAAAATAGCATTATTTAAATTATTTGTGTAAATACTGGGACAGACTAACCCACC
This sequence comes from Lissotriton vulgaris, assembly GCF_964263255.1. NCBI lineage: Eukaryota > Metazoa > Chordata > Amphibia > Caudata > Salamandridae > Lissotriton > Lissotriton vulgaris. Next base: position 2,001,742,638 of record NC_141685.1, on the reverse strand, counting down.
TGACAGTCTTACAGTGTCTGCATTTATATACAGGGACAGAACAAAGGTAAAGGCACACCTCTCTTAAGTACCTATGAAGAGAAGGCAAGCTGTGTGCCTCGGTTTCCCTTTGTGGCATTTACATGTAAATGTAAGGTTCCAGGCAGCCCCCAGTCAGCATATGCCAACAAAAGGAGGAGCGATGGCCCCTTAACTTCGGCCCAGCTGGAGGTGAAAAAAGGCTCCCTCGCTGTGAGAAGTTGGCCCGATATGCAGTGCTCACTATTCTAGTGATCACTATGCATCGGTCCAAACGACCCTTATGGTGATTGGTTGTAAGTCAACCTTAGACCAGCTATCCTAGTAGCGTGGATACGAGCAGTCTTCGGGCTAAACTCTAGAGGGCGTGTTAAGCCAGCTGTTATACCATCACATACCCCTTGAACACCAAGTGAAAGGACACCACACAAGTGTTATGAAAATAAACAGTGTATTTATTAGAATCACAACAGCCCTGTACACTTTATGAGGACAGGGTACTAAGCACACAACAAAACTCTTAGGAAAATACTTCAAGTGCACAATCAATACAAGTGCCCGAGGGCACGGAAAGTTTAGTGGTCTCGGGCGGACCCGATAAGGCAAGTCGGAAGCGATAGGGACTCGGGATCCTTAAGTAAGGAGGCTATGCGGGCACCGAAATGCCGAAGTTACCTAGCCCCAAGGGCTGCGGCTGCACAAGTCTTTACAGGCGTCGGGAGTCTTCGCTGACGAGCCAGGAGCCGGAAGGAAGGAGTTGCTAGCCGGCGACCAGTGGAAATAGTTCGTAGAGATCCAAGCCTGGATCAGAGATGGATGACACCTGAAAGCAGAGGGGACCAAGTTCGTAACTACTAGCCAGTAGTCAGAGGGTACCAGGAGGGCACCCGATGATCGTCACCTCGACTAGGTGAGTGGGCGACGCTAGGCTCTGCAGTCTCACGGACCAGGAGGCGTTTGTCGGCGACCAGGATGGAGGTGCGAGCTGTCCCACGAAGGTTGATGCTGTTGGCGTCGCTGGGCCCAGGATTGGGGCAACAAGCCTTGGCAAATTTCAGGACCACGTGGTGGGCCTAAAATGGCGTCTTGAGTGGACCAGGAGGGTCCGGGGTGCTGTTCTTGCAGAGGGGAGCAAAGGCCAGTCTGGAGCAACCAGACCAGCAGCGTTGGTTGTCGGGTGCCGTCAAGGAGGTCACAAGCCAGCGGCTAGTGATCAGACAACGTGCTGAACAGCAAAGAGCAGAAGGGCCCCACGCAGATCGTGGAGATGCTGGGAGGCTGCACTTCGGTGCTGGAGCTGCTCAGGGTCGGGGCTTCTCGGACCCCAGAGCACTCACCAGAGGATCCCTCGGTGGTCGTGCCGGTTAAGAAATCGTGCAGGTTTTGATGATGGCCCGTCCCTCGAGGTCTCGTCGCACCCACAGATCTCAGCTGAGCTGACAATGTGGGTAGAGATCAGAGGTGCCAGGGAAGCCGGTTCTCGTCGAGCTGGGCAGTCGGATTCCTGAGGAAGGATTTGCAGCAAACCGCAGAGTTCTTAGATGGTGCCTGCGGATGCAGGGTGACTACTCCTTAGCCACAAGGGAGAAATCTTGAGAAGAGTCGAGAGTTCCTTTCGTAGAAAGTATTCTTGATTCAAAGATGATCTGATTTGGAAGGGTCCCAGCTCCTGCCTTTATCCTAAAGAAAGGGGTGGGTACGTGACTAGTCCTGCCCTATGGGTGGGACCAGGAAGGGGGGTGGTTACACCCCTCTCCCATGCCGGACTTTCCCCAGGTCAGGGGCTGGGGCGCCCCTGGAACTGGTTCTAGCCGGCAGATGCGTAGTGAGCACCGGGGTGCCACTCTGCAGTCACCTTCTTGTAAAGCCCTGCCTACCCAGGATACACAAAACCCTGTCTGGGATGGTGCGAACACCGCCCCGGACAGGAAACCCTTTGTCCAAGCTCTCCTCGCTGGAAGGACTCCCAGCAGCAGGAGGTCAGACTCGTGTCTGTGGTGGCAGCATCCATTTTGTGGAGCTGAGGCTTCAGTTAACTTTAACCGGGGTTCACAGTTACGTACATGTCATGTCCCTCTAGAAGGGTGGAATGCTGACCCCGTCGCCAGCATTGGTGAGGGGTCAGTATCCTGATTCGTATGACACCTTACTCGACATGTCTTGATAACGCGATACCGAAGTTAGCGATATGGTATGCGTTATCATGGAACAGCCATTGGGTCTTGGTTCCGCAAGCTGCAACCGGGCTCGGCTCGTGCCAGAGCCCAATTCACACGATTCCACGCACTCTGCCTTCAGGATTGTCAAGGCCTGCCATAGGAGTGACTGATAGGAATTCGGGTGTCCATTTTAGGGTTAGATATAGGTATACTGTATCTAAAGCAAAGGGCGAGTACGCCACCTTGCCCCAGCTGTCGTGCAGCCAGTTGTGTCAGATTTAGATGGCCATCCAGGGGTGGCATAATACATGCTTCAGCCCCTGGTAGGCCCTGGGTACACCGATGCCCGGAGTTACAGGGTCTGACAAGGTGGCCCAGTTCTAATTGGAAATGTACCTAAGGTACATGGAATCCATTTTAGAGAGAGAGCAGTAGGCCTGGGGTCCTGATTGGCAGGGTCCCAGGTCAACTAAGTCGGAAAACCAGCAAAACACCAGGCATAAAGTCGGGGGTAACCATAGTCAGCTATCTACCTTCCTACACAACCCCCCACCCCCCCAAACGAAATGAGATAAGGCTATCCTTGACCAGGTAAGCCTATATTGCCTGAGTGGCCATTTGAGGTGGTACATGCACTGGCATGGTTACCCCCTGTATCATGGTCCACTAAGCAACCCCTCACCCTAAGGGTATCTGAGGGTCTCCACCATAGGGAATCACTACCTGTGGTGCGCTTTGGCAAAGTAAAAGGCTGGTGTGGGAATGGAGTACTGAAGTGAGACTCCACTACTGTTGGGCTCAACTTCCTCCAATCACTATCCACCATAGGTGCCTTTCTTTCCAGTACTGAGTTGCTATGAGCTCTCAGGGTCAACCTCTGGCTACCTAAAGCTGGAGGCTGAGTCCCTCTGTTTGGCTTACTGGAGGGACAGGTCAGGTTTGGTGTTTTTAGGCCCCAGGTTTGGCTGTGCCCAGCAGTGTCCAGCTGTGGGAGTTCCCTAACTACTTTTAAGGGGGATCCCTCAGGAGTCTGTTTTATTTTCACTTGGCTAGGTCTACTAGCTTCAGTGATCCTAATCTGCTGATTGGGAAGGACTTTTGGACAGGGGGCTCTTTGGGGTCCACCACTGGCCTCCCTGACCTCCACAGCCCTGGGCTGACTGAGGCAGGGTAGAGAGGGGCAGGTTACCTGCTCCAGACTGGGTCCCACCTGGGAAGGGTCCACTGTCATCAGGGGCTCTGCCAGGCTAGGCCTGACTACCTCTGGGGCAGTTCCTTCACCAGGGGTAGAGTCAGTTCCCTGAGGAGGCTGGCTCTCACCTAGTGTCTGGGAGGGGGAAGACTTTTCTTCCTCCTCAATGCTCTCTGTCTGAGTGGAGTGATCCATAGTTTCAGGCTTCACAACACTGTTATCTGTCTGAGTTTGAGCGGTGGCCATCACAACTCCACCAACCTTTTCAGGAAGGGACTCAGTTTGGGTTTGGGCTGTGACCATCACAGCCTTGCCAACCTGTTCAGGAAAGGCATCTTTCTGGGATAGGGCTGTGACTGGCACAGCCCTCCTGACCTGTTCAGGGAGGACATCTTGGACTGGGGCTGTGGCTATCACTGCCCCACTACCCTTACCATGGAGGTTTACCATTTTAAAATGGGTTTCTTGCTCTACCTCAGCCCAGACTGAGGTCTCTAAATCATTCCCCAGTAGGCAATCTACAGGCAAGTTTGGTGACACTGCCACTCTCTTGTGACCAGTGACACCTCCCCAGCTGAGATTTACCACTGCTAGGGGATGATCTCTCTGCACTCCATCAATGTTCACTACCTGGTATGTGGCACCAGGCATAAGTTGCCTTGAGGGGACTAGGCGCTCAGCCACCATGGTGATGCTAGCCCCTGTGTCTCTGTAGGCCTCAACTTTTGAACCATTGATGAGGGGCTCCTGTCTGTACCTGCCCAAAGTGTTGGGACAGGCTGTGAAGTTGGCAAACCCCATGCCAGTCTCACAGACAAGAGTATCTGAGTCAGGGGACCTGGTTAGGCCAGAGTCCCCAGGCACTCCCAAAGAAAATGCACCCAGATTCTTGGGGGCACTCCCACCACCTGGGGGATTACTACTAGTAGTAACAGGAGGCTGGGAAGCTTTATTTAGGGGTATGTTCTCCTTATTGTTGTTGGCCTTGGGAAAACTGCTGTCAGTTTTGTAATGGCCCACCTGTTTGCAGGTGTGACAATAAGGTTTCTTTTGGGTTTTGGGAGAAGTTGGGGACCCACCCTTTTCAGAGGAATTTTGGGGCCCTGTGGTTTGATCAGAAGATTTATTCCCACCCTTCTCTTGAGGCTTGGTTGATTCCTTCTTTTGGTCACCACCCTGGTTCTTAGGCCTGACCCTGGTTCTGACCCATTTGTCTGCCCTCTTACCCAATTCTTGTGGAGAGGTCAGATCAGAGTCTACCAGGTGTTGGTGTAATAACTGGTTCTGACAATTACTTAAGATTTGCTCTCTCATAATTAGATTATACAATCCTTTAAAATCAGTAACCTTACTTCCCAGTAGCCAGCCTTCAAAAGCCTTAGTGGCACAATCAACAAAGTCAGACCAGTCCTGAGACTGAGTTTTCTGGGTATCCCTGAACAGCAACCTGTACTGCTCAGTGGTTAGGCCGAACCCATCAATCAGTGTGTTCTTTAGGACCTGGTAATCGTTAGCGTCCTCAGCTCTAGTAGTGAGGAGCTTATCTCTACCTTTACCTTCAAAGGAGAGCCACAAGATAGCTGCCCACTGACTCTGGGGGACACACTGTACAGTGCAGGCCCTCTCCAAAGCAGTAATCCATTTGTGGATATCATCCCCTTGCTTAAAGGGGGGCACTATCTTACTCAGGTGTCTAGTGTCTAAACTCCTGTTTTCCCGTGGGGGAATGCTGCCACCAGTGGGATTTGTCCCAGTCAATTCTTGCTCTCTAGCAAAGGCGAGTCTTTCTTTGGCCAGGGCAAGTTCTTCCCTTTCGATCCTCAGATTGACTTCCCGCACTTTAGCTTCGTACACCCTCCTCTGAGGGGATGTCATCCCTCTTTGAGAAGAGCCTCTAGAGCCATTGGTTCGAACGGATCTATTAGAGCCTCTCGATAGAGACCTAACTCGTCCATTCCCAATGTTAAGCTGGCCTGAGAGGGGCCCCAGGGGTCTCCTAGTACCATTCTTGTGCCGGCTTAATTTGTCCCTAGTTAGCTGGCTAACCACTACTGGACCTTTGTCTGCCTCGTCCTCAGATGGCTCCAGATCCTCATCCTCCTCTTCACCTTCTGCGGAGAGATGGATAAGGTCGGGGTCACCTAATGTTCCCTCGAGGGGGGGCATATTCCCTTCTGGATGAGAAGGGTCCGTGTTAACGGCCCTCCTAGCATCATAAGTCTCTAAGAGACCAATCAGAAACGGAATGGTAGGGTTTGCACCCTGTTTTAGCTTTCGAGATGTACAGATCTGTCGCATCTCTTGGAAGCTAAGTGCAGCATATCTGGACATGACCTGTGGATGGTCGACTGACACAAGGGGAGACTCAGAGTTTCCTCCTTTGTCTGACATGCTGCTTCTAGTGTGGTGTAAGTGATGCACCTACCTACACTATATGTATACCTACTGATCCCTTGCTAAGAGTTGTAGCCAAGGTGTGCTAAGCCTTGAGGAGCTACAACAGCTGGTTCAGTAGAACTCAGAGTATTCTAAGCTAAGTTATATGTACCTGGAGTACTTATGCAATCTTTCACAAGATATTCTTAGGATACGCGTGGTAAAACAACAGCAAGCTCAAATCCCAACCGATGCTCACCAATGTGAGAAGTTGGCCCGATATGCAGTGCTCACTATTCTAGTGATCACTATGCATCGGTCCAAACGACCCTTATGGTGATTGGTTGTAAGTCAACCTTAGACCAGCTATCCTAGTAGCGTGGATACGAGCAGTCTTCGGGCTAAACTCTAGAGGGCGTGTTAAGCCAGCTGTTATACCATCACATACCCCTTGAACACCAAGTGAAAGGACACCACACAAGTGTTATGAAAATAAACAGTGTATTTATTAGAATCACAACAGCCCTGTACTCTTTATGAGGACAGGGTACTAAGCACACAACAAAACTCTTAGGAAAATACTTCAAGTGCACAATCAATACAAGTGCCCGAGGGCACGGAAAGTTTAGTGGTCTCGGGCGGACCCGATAAGGCAAGTCGGAAGCGATAGGGACTCGGGACCCTTAAGTAAGGAGGCTATGCGGGCACCGAAATGCCGAAGTTACCTAGCCCCAAGGGCTGCGGCTGCACAAGTCTTTACAGGCGTCGGGAGTCTTCGCTGACGAGCCAGGAGCCGGAAGGAAGGAGTTGCTGGCCGGCGACCAGTGGAAATAGTTCGTAGAGATCCAAGCCTGGATCAGAGATGGATGACACCTGAAAGCAGAGGGGACCAAGTTCGTAACTACTAGCCAGTAGTCAGAGGGTACCAGGAGGGCACCGGATGATCGTCACCTCGACTAGGTGAGTGGGCGACGCTAGGCTCTGCAGTCTCACGGACCAGGAGGCGTTTGTCGGCGACCAGGATGGAGGTGCGAGCTGTCCCACGAAGGTTGATGCTGTTGGCGTCGCTGGGCCCAGGATTGGGGCAACAAGCCTTGGCAAATTTCAGGGCCACGTGGTGGGCCTAAAATGGCGTCTTGAGTGGACCAGGAGGGTCCGGGGTGCTCCTCTCACAGAGGGGAGCAAAGGCCAGTCTGGAGCAACCAGACCAGCAGCGTTGGTTGTCGGGTGTCGTCAAGGAGGTCACAAGCCAGCGGCTAGTGATCAGACAACGTGCTGAACAGCAAAGAGCAGAAGGGCCCCACGCAGATCGTGGAGATGCTGGGAGGCTGCACTTCGGTGCTGGAGCTGCTCAGGGTCGGGGCTTCTCGGACCCCAGAGCACTCACCAGAGGATCCCTCGGTGGACGTGCCGGTTAAGAAATCGTGCAGGTTTTGATGATGGCCGGTCCCTCGAGGTCTCGTCGCACCCACAGATCTCAGCTGAGCTGACGATGTGGGTAGAGGTCAGAGGTGCCAGGGAAGCAGGTTCTCGTCGAGCTGGGCAGTCGGATTCCTGAGGAAGGATTTGCAGCAAACCGCAGAGTTCTTAGATGGTGCCTGCGGATGCAGGGTGACTACTCCTTAGCCACAAGGGAGAAATCTTGAGAAGAGTCGAGAGTTCCTTTCGTAGAAAGTATTCTTGATTCAAAGATGATCTGATTTGGAAGGGTCCCAGCTCCTGCCTTTATCCTAAAGAAAGGGGTGGGTACGTGACTAGTCCTGCCCTATGGGTGGGACCAGGAAGGGGGGTGGTTACACCCCTCTCCCATGCCGGACTTTCCCCAGGTCAGGGGCTGGGGCGCCCCTGGAACTGGTTCTAGCCGGCAGATGCGTAGTGAGCACCGGGGTGCCACTCTGCAGTCACCTTCTTGTAAAGCCCTGCCTACCCAGGATACACAAAACCCTGTCTGGGATGGTGCGAACACCGCCCCGGACAGGAAACCCTTTGTCCAAGCTCTCCTTGCTGGAAGGACTCCCAGCAGCAGGAGGTCAGACTCGTGTCTGTGGTGGCAGCATCCATTTTGTGGAGCTGAGGCTTCAGTTAACTTTAACCGGGGTTCACAGTTACGTACATGTCGTGTCCCTCTAGAAGGGTGGAATGCTGACCCCGTCGCCAGCATTGGTGAGGGGTCAGTATCCTGATTCGTATGACACCTTACTCGACATGTCTTGATAACGCGATACCGAAGTTAGCGATATGGTATGCGTTATCATGGAACAGCCATTGGGTCTTGGTTCCGCAAGCTGCAACCGGGCTCGGCTCGTGCCAGAGCCCAATTCACACGATTCCACGCACTCTGCCTTCAGGATTGTCAAGGCCTGCCATAGGAGTGACTGATAGGAATTCGGGTGTCCATTTTAGGGTTAGATATAGGTATACTATATCTAAAGCAAAGGGCGAGTACGCCACCTTGCCCCAGCTGTTGTGCAGCCAGTTGTGTCAGATTTAGATGGCCATCCAGGGGTGGCATAATACATGCTTCAGCCCCTGGTAGGCCCTGGGTACGCCGATGCCCTGAGTTACAGGGTCTGACAAGGTGGCCCAGTTCCAATTGGAAATGTACCTAAGGTACATGGGATCCATTTTAGAGAGAGAGCAGTAGGCCTGGGGTCCTGATTGGCAGGGTCCCAGGTCAACTAAGTCGGAAAACCAGCAAAACACCAGGCAAAAAGTCGGGGGTAACCATAGTCAGGTATCTACCTTCCTACACTCGCTCCCTGCACATTGCTGCTGGGAATGGAAAGCAGACAACGTACAGGTGCTGCTGAACGTGTCCCGGTGTCTTACACTGGGACAAGTTCAAAATATTTATGTGGGGCCTAATTTCTTGGCAGGGGGGACTCGAGCCCTGATGCCAACATTTTGGAAGAGGAGAGTGGAAGATTAAAAACTATAATAGGTAGAATGTATTTCTCCCTATTGAGGCCTGCATCTGGTCTATTTTCATGTACTAGGACTAAATGAAAATACCAGTTGTTTTCCCTTACCTGTCAGGAGCACGGAGAAAGGTTATGGGAGGCAGAAAGAGCGTGACAAAAATGTTGTGCAGTGGCCTGCAAGAGCAGGTTACTGGCAGTGAATACTCCAAGCCACACAAAACCAGTCCTTGTCTGCAGAAGCCCGCCGAGGAAATTGGTTTTTGTAGACAGGAGGTGGAAGACTAGCCTTGCAATCGGTAATCTCCTGCCTGATTCGGGAGGGTTGGCGTGCATGTGTTTGTGATGCTCAGAAGTGAGGGAAACACAAACCACAAATGGGGATAGAGTTGCAATGTATGCCAGCAATATGCTTGCCGGGTTTTGTTCCGCATGTGAAAGGAACGCTGGGTAAATGTACACAAATTACACTAATAATGGCTAAACGGTGGGTTGCTATAACATGAGGAGGAACGCAGGCGCTGAAAGTTGCACACTGGCTCAGACTTGGTATATTGCAAAGAAAAGCTGGAGCTGTGCCTCTTACTGTATTTTTATTTCTTATCTATTTGCATTGTCATTTAATTTTTGTAGTGTTGTTTGTATTGTAGGGGCCCTTAGCGCCCCTTGCCCGCTGTACCCCCCCGCTCCCCGCTTCCCGCCGCTGCACCCCTGCGGCCCCGCCCCCTTTGCCTTCTGTATCCCGTCCCGTTCCCGTCCCCCATGCCCATTGGCCACCCTGCTCCCGCCTACCAGCTGCTCCTCCCTCCCACATGTCCTCTTATGGAGGACGCAGCGCGGAAGCGCGCAGCGGGCACGCCGCTGGCACGCCGAAGGCACGCCAAAGGCAAGCCTGTCTGCGCCCGTCCACGCCTGGACCGCGCCCAGCGCCAGAACCCCTGGACCCTGCGCCCACCACAACGCCAGACTCCAATACGACGCCAACGCCCTGCTCGCCCTCAACACTGGCCGGGACCGCCGCTGCTTCCAGGCTGCCCCGAAACGCACCCACAGACCCTTCTCCTGCCACACCTGCAACTTCTCCTGTGACAGAACCACCAAGCCTCCAAGGACCGGACCCAACCACCTCCGCTGCATACTCCTCAACACCCGCTCCGCACGCAAGCACGCTGTCGAGCTCTGGGACCTTCTCGACACAACGGCCCCAGACGTGGCATTCCTGACCGAGACCTGGTGGAACGACTCCTCAGCACCGGACATCGCCATAGCCATCCCGGAAGGCTACAAGATCACCCGCAGGGATCGCACAAACGGATTCGGAGGAGGAATAGCCATCGTCCACAGGGCCACACTCCAGGTACCCACCCTCGCAGACGACTCTCTCAACTCCGCCGAACACCTTCACTTCCGGATCCACACCGACCCCAACACCACCCTCAGAGGAACACTCGTCTACAGACCTCCCGGACCCCGGGCCCTGTTCAGCGACTCCATCGCCGACCTCGCCAGCACCCACGCACTCGCATCCACAGACTGCATCCTCCTTTGGGACCTGAACTACCACCTCAAAAAGAACAACGACACCAACTCTGCCACCCTGATCGACAACCTCGCCAACCTCGGCCTCGGACAACTCGTCACCGAACCCACCCACGCCGCCGGCCACACGCTCGACCCCATCTTCTCCACAAGCACCCACATCGCCTTCAACCACATCACCGAACTCCACCGGACCACCGCTGCATCCACTTCACATTCAAAAAGGCAACCACGCACCACCACAATCAACGGCTACCTCGCCGCAGCTGTAGCAAAATCACCGAGAACCATCTGGCCTCCGCCCTCACCCTGAACCCTCCAACCGACCCCACCGATCCTGGCACCGCCACCCGAAGCCTCAGACAGTGGATTGAAGACTGCGCCAACACCCTAGCCCCGCTTAATAAACCCTCCATCAACCACTCCATCAAGAAAGCCGCCTGGTTCACCAAAGAACTCCAGACCTCCAAACACTCATGCCGAATGCCTGAAAGAAAATGGCTCCAAGACCGCACGTCAGACAACCACGCTGTCCACAAGGACGCCATTCGCAGACACCACCAACTCATCAGAACAACCAAGAGATCCTCCTTCAAAGCCCGCCTGGACAACAACGCACACGACTGCAAAGAGCTCTTCAGCATCGTCAAGGAACTCTCCAACCCCAGCGCCAACACCAACGACATCCCGCCCTCGCAAGAACTGAGCGACTCACTGGCAACTTTCTTCCACCGCAAGATCATAGACATCCACGACAGCTTCAACGCACCGCCAGCCCCAACCACGACTGACCCCACCCGAACACCACCGCCACCAACCAGCTGACATCTAGGGCCCATGTCAACGACGATGAGACACGAAAGATCATGAACTTCATCCACACGGGATCACCAGCAGACCCCTGCCCTCACCACGTGTTCAACAAAGCAGACGCCACCATCGCACCCCAACTACGAAAGGTTATCAACATCTCCTTCGACTCAGCGACATTCCTGGAAAGCTGGAAGCACACCGAAATCAATGCCCTCCTCAAGAAGCCCAAGGTGGACCCCAAGGACCTCAAGAACTTCTGCCCCATCTCCCTGCTCCCCTTCCCGGCGAAGGTCATTGAGAAAATCACCAACATAAAGCTGACCCGCCACCTCGAGGACAACAACATCCTAGACCCGTCGCAATCCGGATTCAGTCGGCACCCAGACAGCCCTCATCGCCGCCACAGATGACATCCAACGCCAACTAGACAACGGCGAAACCTCAGCCCTCATCCTCCTGGACCTGTCAGCTGCCTTCGGCACGGTTTGCCACCACACACTAAGAACACGCCTCAAAGAAGCCGGAATTTGGGAAAAAGCTCTGGACTGGACCACCTCCTTCCTCTCCGACAGAACCCAGAGGGTCCACCTCCCACCCCACCGTTTCAAAGCTACCAAACTCATCTGCGGCGTACCCCAGGGATCATCCCTCAGCCCGACGATATTCAACATCTACATGGCCCCCCTTGCTCAAGTGGCCCGCCAACACGACCTGAACATCATCTCCTACGCCGACGACACCCAGCTCATCCTCTCCCTTACTAAGGACCCACACACCGCCAAAACAGTAGATGAGGAGCAGCCGTCTGAAGCTGAACTCAGACAAGACGGAAGTCCTCATCCTCGGCCCCAACCTGTCTGCCTGAACTGACTCCTGGTGGCCGACAGCGCTAGGAACAGCACCAACGCCCACGGACCACGCACGCAACTTGGGAGTCATCCTCGACCTCCCTCTCCATGTCCAAACAGGTTCAGCGCCGTCTCCTCCTCCTGCTACAACACCCTCTGCATGCTTCGCAGGATCTACAAGTGGATCCCGATCGAAACCAGAAGAGCGGTGACCCATGCCCTCGTCAGCAGCCGGCTGGACTACGGCAACGCACTCTACGCGGGAATCCCGACCACACACCTACAGCGACTACAACGCACCCAGAACGCCTCAGCCCGTCTGATCCTCAACTTCCCCCGATGCAGCCACATCACCCCCCACCTCAGAGACCTTCACTGGCTCCCCATCAACAAGAGGATCACCTTCAAGCTCCTCTCCCACGCTCACAAAGCACTCCACAACTCCGGACCAGCCTACCTAAACACCAGACTCAACTTCTACACCCCGGCCCGCCAGCTCCGCTCCACCAGCCTCGCCCTCACCGACATCCCACGAATCCAGCGTACCACCTCCGGAGGCAGATCCTTCTCCTTCCTCGCTGCCAAGACCTGGAACACTCTCCCCACCCACCTGCGGCAGACCCAGGACCTGCTCACCTTCAGGAAGCTTCACAAGTCCTGGCTCTTCGAGCAGTAGCAGCAGCCACCTCTCCCCTACCCCCCTCGCAGTGCCTTGAGACCCTCACGGGTAAGTAGCGCGCTTTACAAGTTCTGTGATTAATTGATTGATTGATTCATATGTGGAGGAGTTACCAGTGTCGTCCAAACCCAAGAACATTTGGGAGCCACTGCATCACTTTCTTCAACAACTAGCCTTACGTGGTTCACCGGATTTCGTAGTCTGACACTGTATACAATTGAGTCTTCATGGTGGAATCCATGGTGGTCATTGACTGGCTATGTGTAGTACTGCGACTTGTGTACCGATTAATCGCATGATGTTTACGTTGGTAGTATTATTACACTACCTTGCACTGTAGTAGAGTTGATTATTACTGTCCTTAAAATGCAATAAACAGAGTAAAAAAAAAGAATGAGAGACGTAAAGAAAAAGAGGAGGAAAGAAAGAAGGAAAGAAAATGGAGGAAAGAGTACAGGGAGAGAAGGAAATTGAAAGAAAGAACGAATAAAGAAAAAATAAAAGGAAAGAAGGAATAAAAGAATGAAAGAAGGCAATAGAAAGAAAGAGAAGAGCAAAGTAAGAAGGAATGAAAGAAGGAAAGAAAAAGAAGGAAAGAGGACAGAGAGAAGGAAAGTGATAGAAAGAATAAAGAAAAAATAAAAGGAAAGGAAAGAAGGGATAAAAGAAGGCAAGAATGAAAAAAGGCAATAAAAAGAAAGAGAAGAGAGGAGAAAGGAAAGAAGGAAGGAAAGAAAGAACAAGCTAGGAAGAGAGAAAGAAAAAAAATAAGAGAAAGCAAGAATGAAAGGAAAGAGAAAGGAAAAAGAGAAGGAAATGAAGAAAGATACACAGAGAACAAAGGAAAGAGAACAAAGTGAAGGAAAGAAAGAGGAGGAAAGAATGAAAGAGAGGGGCAGAGAGAAGGAAAAAATAAATCAAGAATGAAAAAAGGTAAGAGAAAGGAAGGAAGAAAGAGAAGAAAAAGAGAGAAGGAAAGAAATAGATAACAAGAAGGAAAGGAAGAAAGAAAAAAGAACGAGAGAAGGAAAAAAATTAAAGAAAAAAGAAAGAAGAAAAAAGGAAAGAAAGAAAAAAAAAGGAAAGAGAAAGAAAGGAATGAAGAAAGGAAAGATCAAAACATTTAAACAGAGGATAACTTAATACAAAACAGTTTCAATTGGGTCGGAAATACCGTGAAATAGCAGCAGTCAGAAAAGTAAATCACCACAAAAGGAGTTTACAATAGTATTGGCAGGAGATGAGATCTGATTAAAATGGAATGTGCATCACACCAGGTACTAAACACAAAAATAATTATAAAGTAAAAACAAAAACACTGGCACTTATGGGAACTAGCTTGTTTGTGGATGTGTTTCTTTTGAAACAGCAAAATGCTGTAACTCAAAGTGAAGTTAACCAGTGGCTTGAGTAGGCTGACCTATTGCCCCATGCTATTTGCAGTAGTGGGCAAAAGCAAAATGTGAATGAGATAACAGACCAATAAGGAAAGATTGATGAAAGTCCCTCCAGGTAAGTATATTGTACACATTTTAGTAAAATCAAAAGGTCTTGTCTAACGCCAGACCTAAAAATGTCAAAATAATGAAGTAATGCTATCACAAATGTGCTGCATAATTTGCCATTTCTTCTCGCAAAATTTAGTCAACCTTGCCGCATGATATTTTCCTCTGCAGCCTCATAATTCCAGTGGCTGTGGTTCTGTCAATGGCCTTTGGCTATCTCATAGCCACTCCAAAACATTGTGGATTGACAGTGTTTTGAATAATTCGACTGATAGGAAAATTGTTTCCTCTTGTACTTGCACTATAACTGATGAAATGAAGTTTACTCAGGGGCGGCCAGCCCAGCTCACAGGTGAGGGAGTGGGTGCGGGGTGGAGCAGGCACGTGGGGGGGGGGGGGGGGGGGGGGGGGGGGGAGGGGGCGCGTGCTGCATTGAAAAAAAAGAAAAAAAAATAGCACTTACCTTGCCGCTGCTGCCACCGTGTCTTCTCTCCTGGTCAATTGTGCCCAACTCCAGGACGGAACAGGAAGCAGGCAGCCAGGCTCCCACCCCTAAGCCAATCAAAACGCTACAATGCAACGTTGTGATTGGTCTGAGTGCCGTGACACAGCGCTCAGCCAGGGGCTGTAGGGATAGGCATGTTCTCCATGACAGCTGTAATGCAGCCTGCATGAAGAAGGGGGAAAGTGTGCATGACTGTTTTGGGCGGCCCGAGAGGGCTGACCAAACATTCATTGCACAGAGGAGTGTTCTACCACTCCTCCCCTGCAACTCCACCCAGCCCTGCCGTAGCAGGACAAAATAAAATTCTAATAGCATTCCGTTATTATCATTTTATTTTTCCTTTCTTTAGCTGCTTCCTGGCAATGGGGCGACACTCCTCTGCCTTAGCTGAGGAGCTGGCGCTGAGTTTACTACTACTGTATATAGCTGTATGGAAAAAATAAAAGATTTGCCTGGAAAAGCCTCACAGGCAACCACATCCAGGGCACAAAGGCACATGGAAAACTGATTGCTTTTGTATTGTTGAGAAGACTAAAGACGGTTGTATGGATCATAACTATCTTAGCTTGGAGTGCAGTAAAATTAAAAAGGGCAGAAAGTCCAGAAACAAGAATTGTTTGTGCATCTCTTTCATAGGGTCACAAAAACGGAAAATGAATGTTAATTAAATTAAAATGAACTTTAATTAACTTTAATTTTCCCGTTTTTGTGACCCTATGAAAGAGATGTACAAACAATTCTTGTTTGTACATGTAAAGAATCATCTAAACGCTTATCATAATGTATATGTGTATGTGACGAAGGGGACCCGGACTCGGGCCCTCCAGGCTTACCTATCACTGTGTCCCCTCTTTTCGAACAGCATACCGGCTCGTGGAAGACGGCAGAAGACAGGTACAATCCCGCGCAGACCACTGGAGACCCATGTTTCTTTAATTGGGCGGAGCTGGACCCTGAACCCGCCCCCCAACCAGAGGTAAAACAACGCCCAAATATCCCACTCAGGTGTGTGACACACCCGGAGGGAGAGAAGGAGACTGGCAACGAGAGGACAGAATGGAGTGGCGTACGGAGGAAGAAGAGGAGCGGACGGAGGTGGTGAGCGAGGAGGAGGAGGGAGACGAGGAGCGGAGGACGGGTGAGTTGAAGAGCAGAGAACAGCCGAGAGAAGAGGAGGCGAAAGCGGAACAGCGGAGGACGGAGGAAGTAGAAGCGGAAGACAGCGGAGCCCATACCATCGGAGGGGAAACGAGAAGGAGCCGAGACTGCAGCGACAAGCCAGGAGGCCAACGGGAAGGAGCATCTCCCAGCCACACTTCACACAAAGTGTGGCTAGAGCAGGTACGGTCGCGGTTCACGGGTTGGGCGGGACGGAGGTGGGCAAACCACCCTAAACCGAAAACACTCGACATTCTGTGCACCACCCCCCCCCCCCTCACTATATCGGCACCGATCCTGTGAGCCTAAAGTGCATGTGTGCTCCCTCACTTCCCTACCCTAAACGGCCTACAAAGCCCTAGCCTAATTTTGGTTTCTTTGTTTCTGCTGCTGTGTTCCGGGCGAGAGCCGAGACGGCGGAGGCAAGACCTACAACTCCCAGAAGACATCGGGAAGCACGACGGATTGAAGCAGCTAAACACCTGGCGGAGGACACGGAACACCCCCTCCCTTATTACCGAGTACCAGCGCAGAAAAGACGTTTGTGTAACGTAATAAAACCCTCGTTACCCAAGACCCCGTTGTCAGTGAGTCTGTTCGACAACCCACACGAAGGCTCACAGTGTACTAACATAAAACATACTAGGTTATTGGATTTTGTATAGTGTAAACTTCGCCAATGGTATGGCCTCCATGGTTATGTATTCTCTTCATCACGGCAATGCCAAAGTCATCACTACACTCATGAAGTGCTGGATCAGGCTAACACTTTCACACTTGGCAAAATAAAAAACCTGCCATTAATATGGCAGTCGTAGTGTGTTATATCACAGATAACATTCATAAACTCCAGTATGGAAGTTATCAAATGAAGCAGGCACAGCTATAGAAAGGAGCAGGCAATTCGCTACCCACAAGCATGCATATGTGCGAACACAAAGCATCAAGAAAAATAGGGACTTATTTACAAGCCCCTTGAGCCACCAGTGCATCATTTTTTGTGATATACCGGCGGTGCATCCTGCTACCCCATATTTACAAGGCCACGTAGAGCCACCCTGCGTGGCTTTTTGTGTCCTTGTAAATATGGCTCCTGCACACGCAACCCTTTGCAGGAAAGGGGTAGGACATGGGTGTTGCTGTGGGTGTTCCCACACAGTCCCCATGGCTTCTGCCACATTTCCTGATTTACTTGAAATCGTGAACCTGGAAATGCGTCCGAATGCTACGCCAGTGGAGGCGCAACAAGGAGAAATGTTTTAATTTCTCCTCGTCTTTTTCCTCTTTCTATGCGTACTCCATTCTGCAGCACACTTAGAATGAGGAAATCACCTCTTGTAATTGTTTATGTGTAGAAGATGTCCCTTCATGCACATAAACAATCATTGAAAAAAATGCAGTTTTTCAACTTCTGTGTGTGCTGCACTAAGTAGCACACATAGAAGTTAAAACACAATTTCAAATTCTTTATGTGCAGGAAGGGACACCTTGCTGCACATAAACAATCATTCCCCTAGGGTGCAAGGGTGCCTGCTTTGGCACATGGCAGCAAATTGTGCGCTAGCGCAGGGGAGAGCAAAAGGATCAGTCATCATTCCACTGCAATGGTTTCCTCGGGTGAACTCGGCGCTGGGCCAGTTCCTTTGGGCGGGAGGGGTGGCGAGAATGGCGCTTCGCACGTGTTTTCTCTCCACTTACTGCGGGGGACTGGCCACGTTTGATATCCTGTCCTATTACCAAGCGTCCCACCTGTTGGTGCTGAACGAATGGTGGTATGGGGATCGTAGCGATCCAGCATATGCCCTTGAGAGGTTTCTGATGGACCCGGCAACGCTGCACACCATCTTGTACTCGGCAGCGGCGCGGAAGAGGCTTCCGGAGGTCACTCAGGTGATCTTTCGGGCGTGGCGCGGTGCGCTGCGTCGCATGGGATGGTGGAATAAATTGACGAGGGAGACTCCCCTCTGGCACAACGGGCAATGGCCGGCGCTGGCATCCTTGAAAGGTTTCAGCGGCTGGGATGCAATAGGTATTTCCGCCCTGGGCCACGTAATGACAGGCACAGCTTTTAAGACGTTCCAAGCCCTGCGAGAGGAATATGATATGCCCCCAACACAGTTCTTCCGCTATCTACAGCTCCGACACGCCCTGTCTCCCTCCCTGGTGGGTCTAGATTCCCTGCCCGAGTTCAGCCCACTGGAGGCTAAGGTCTTCATGGGTGAGCTAGAAACGAAGAAAATCTCCAGTATATACCAAACGTTAACCACGCATTGCTCATCTTCCCTGGATACTCTGAGATCTGCCTGGGAGAGGGACATTGGAGACCTGGAAGAAGAGGACTGGAGGGAGGCCTTGGAGGCCCCGAGGGGGGCGGCGATAGCGGTTCGCCTGCGCTTTATCCAATTTAAATACTTGCACAGAGCCTACCATTCTCGGGACAGGTTGTGGAGGGCGGGCCTGATAGCCTCCCCTGATTGCTTGCGGTGTGGCCGGGCGATTGGAACTTTTGTACATACGGTATGGGCGTGTGATAAGCTGGTGAGATTTTGGACTGGTGTGTGGGACTGCCTGTGTGAAGTGTTGGGATGGGACCTCCCCCGCTCCCCGCAGCTGGGCCTCTTGCACGTTATGGAACAAGTGGGAGGTAATATTTACAAGTGACATTTACTACTATTGGGCCTAACAGTGGCCAAACGTGATATCGCCCGAGCCTGGAAAGACCCAAGGGGCCCCTTGCTGGGGGTATGGAAGAGGGGGGTAGACTTCTGTATGGGGCTGGAGCGTCCAGTGTTTGCTGCCAGGGGCTGCCCTCGAAAGCACTTTAAAATTTGGAAGAGGTGGGCGGAATATAGAGGGCTGTGGCTGGAACCGCCAGCGGATCATGATGTCGATGACGGACACTCGCTTATGGACCTGGGGTGAATGGATCCACGCACGGACTTTGCTATTAAACTGTTTTAGATTTTGGACTACGCTGACACTGTGAGGGGTTAGGGGTGGGATCCGGGAGGGAGATTACTGGGATGGGGGTTGGGGGGATGGGAGTTCAGGGGTAAATGTTCCTATTGAATATTGCTATGCTGCCTATGGATGATGCATGTCTTTTGCACACTACGTCTCTGGTGTTCAGAGAGTGGTGCCGTTGCTGCAATTCTTTAACACCCTGAAATGAAAATAATAAAAATTGTTTTGAAAAAAAAAAAAAGGATCAGTCATGACGTTGTACATATGACACATCCCTGTGCTTGAGATTTAAAGCAGTGCGGCACAGCCAAATTGCTTGCGGTACCTCGTTGCGTTAATTCCTTGTAAATGAGGTCCATCGATTTTATAACTGTGAAAACAATACCTAAATATGCTACACCAGGGACTCTCAACTGAAGATCGCATTCACAAGGTATAAATATATGCTAATGTTACAACAATTGTCTGAAGATATTTAACAAACAATCTTTCTTTAACTGGATCCCTGCAAATCAAGCTAGATCAGTTGCAAGACCAAATTAAACAAGATCAGAAGGAGATGACTGCAAGATCAAAGTCATTTAGGTACATGTCTTAACTGGGTCTTCTTCAGCATTGAAAATGTCTGCTTTGAAGGTAATTTGCTTGGACTAGAGTGGTGCTAACACCCAACCTGCCACACCTGCTGGGGACGAGCAATTCACAGAAATATTTTGCGAACAAATGAAGAAACAACACAAATACACAAAATATCAACCAATCTATATTTACTTATATGTATTTACCATTTGTGCTATATTGATATTGTGGCAGGATGATATTAAAAATTCAATAATGGGGTAGAACACCATGGGGGAGGAAGCTCACCAAATGAGTGACTTGAAAGCGTTGTTGTTGTTTGAGGCGCACAGGGGTGGACCACAAGCCCCAGCCATCTCCACGGCAGGGAGTCACAGGAAGCCGCTGATTCCTTCTTGCGCCAGGAGGTGCTTATTAAAAGCCCGCCAGGGCTCCAGCAGAATGGGAGCCGTTGTTGTTTGCTGTGCACAGGGGCGGACCACAAGCTCCAGCCATCTCCATGGCAGGGAGCCACAGGAAGCCACCAATTCCTCCTCATGTGAGGAGGCACTTGCTAAAAGCTCACCAGGGCTCCTCCAGAGTGGGAGCCGTTGTTGTTTGCTGGGCACAGGTGTGTACCATAAGCTCCAGCCATCTCGGCGGCAGGGTGTCGCAGGAAGCCGCCAATTTCTCCTCGAACCAGGAGGTGCTTGTGCAAAGCCCACGAGGGCTTCCACAGCTGAGACACACCAGGGAGTGTTCCCGGGTACATGCCAGGGTGAAGACTTTGCCAAGAGCGGGCCCATCTGCACCCATCAGCAGCAGGAAGAGGCGATGGCAGGGCCACCCCCTTGGCTCGTCCTCACTGGAGTAGTCCTGGGGTTATTGGTCCTGCGGCACGGAGACATTTTATCAAGAAGGAGGCCAGGAACAAGGTATTTCTGGTTTTCAGAAGTTTTTTTTTTTTATGAACACATTTTTATTGATTTGCAAAGAGACAGCACCATACCATAATGATTTAGGACAACATACACGAATTTGCAGTACCCAATTCACAGACACTAATAAGTACAAAGCAGAATGAAATCTGATAACCCTTTAAGACTAGACCCCTCCCCAACCATTTCCCCCAGACTCTACGATATTTCTTAGGGCACCCCCGTGCCACATACATGACTTTCTCCTGTGTGGCGCACCAGTCCACCCCAGTCCGCAATCACCCCACACTGGGGGGTTCAGGGCATTTCCACGAGGCCGCAATGTCTCTCTTGGCAACCACCATAGCTGTAATTAAAAAAACTATTTCTCATTACAAGACCCATTCAGCCCATCAGTGATGCCCAGCATTGTGTGCTTTGGGTCATGGGGGGACCTCCCACCCTAAGATTTCGGTGAGATCCCCCTCAATGTCCCTCCAGAACCGTGCCAGGTGGGGGCAGGTCCACACCATATGAGGGAAGTCAGCTAGGTCGTGGCCACAACTGGTACAGGCTGAGGTCGGACTGAACCCTGCCCCATGAAGGCGCACTGGGATGAAATAAGCGATGTATTATTAGTAGAGTTGCACCAAGCGCAGTCTTGTGGATGCGGTGACCTTCCTGGGGGCCATAAGGGCGTCACGCCAGTCCTCCTCATCCAAGGGGCCCACCCAGGCCTCCCACTGTGCCCGCAGTCGGTCCAGGGAAGTAGGGGTATTGTTGATCAGCGTACAATAAATACAGTAGATGTCACCCTTCCCCACATCCCCAAATATAATCTGAGCCTCAGGCGGGCTGCGGTCAGGAAGCTGTGTACCTGTTGTATTGTGTGTGTGTAGGGCGTGACGCAGTTGTAGATACCAAAATAATTGTGATTGGTGCAGTGAGTATCTGGTCTGGAGATCGTCGAAGGAGTGCATGTGGTCCCCCACCCATACGTCACCCAATTGAAAAATACAGATAAAGTCCCATGCCCCAAAGCCCTGAAGCTCATTAACCTCTTTAAGCCAGGTCCCGCACCACAGGGATGTACATTGGGTCAGTGTGCATGTCCATTTAGTGTGCCGCAGTGCCCGCCAGGCCATTAACACAGAGCGTGTCACCTCCGGTAGACAGGAAGGAATTGAGGATCCATACAACATCAATTGAATCTTGGCGAGGCCCAGCTCCCATAGCTCGAGCCTGTAAGCCGGATCGGGCCATCCTCCATTGAACCAGGCATGTATGGAGAGAAGTCGCATGGCTAGGTAATATAAATAAAGGTGAGTCATTCCTAGACCCCCGTCAAACTAGGGGATCCTACAGGTTCTTAGCGCCAATCAGTACCTACCTCTCCCCAACAGGAACTTGCTGGCCATGCTGTCTAGCTCACGGAACCAGGCCCTGGGAAAACATGTGGGAGTGTTCTGAAGCATGTAAAGGAAGCGGGGAAGCACCATCATTTTAAAAAGGGCCACCCTCCCCTTGGAGTTAAGGGGCAGTGACTGCCACCTCTGGAGGTCCGCCTTGGCCCGTTTCACCGAGGGAGTGACATTGAGGGCCCAGCTGAGCTTGGGTAATAAGGTGTCAGACCATGCCTTCCACAATTGCACAGGAGCTGAATGTCGCAAGTTCCCAATGCCTCACCATGATTTCTCAGCAACACACAATTCTCGTAGCATGTAAGCAGATGGAACTCAGAGGGGAAAGGGGATGGGACAGAGAAGAGACAGTCACTCGCGTCTGAATCTTCCTTCAGCCTCAGACGTCTTCCAGCTCGTCTTCTTCTGACAATTAACTGGAACGTTTTTTACTAAAAGGGAAAAAGCATGCATTAAGATATTCTACTCATTTCTATATTTCCAAGTAACTTAACACCTTATAATAACCTACCAGTTTTCTGTGTGACCTATGCTTTTCTTCTTATTTGATGATAAACTTGATTTCTGTATGCTGCAAAACTAATGTCCTGTGATGTGTCCCTAATGAGGCATTAAGGACATCCCCTTGTGCACACCTTGTTTTCCTCCCTTGAAATCAGAGGATTCCACACATTTTTTACTCCATGGTAAACATCTTTTCTTTTATTTCTTTATAATTCATTCTCATTGTCCATATCTTGTAAATATTTCAAAGTTACTTTCTCATCTAATCCACATCAGTGACATAATTCCTTTTAACTCCAATGCATTTCGGGCGAAATCTTGTCGCCCTTCATCAGGGAATCATTACTATAAAAACACAAAGAATAATAAACAATGATTATAATTGTATTCCAGGGTCTCTCTATGTCATGTTGTTTGTGTGCTTAACTTAACATCCCAATGTGCTTCAGGTATAACACACCCCATTGCTCTTTTTATGCCCGTGTCTCTTATCACCAACTCCATTGTATACATATTCACTTACATGCCACTGTTCTCCACTACGCCGTGAAAGTCTGAAAAATATCAATATCATAAAAGCTCATAAGTAACTCTCTCTAGTTAATCCCGTAGCTACCAACATAACTCTAAAACCAATGAGGATGTCACGGTTTCCAATATTGAAACCGACCTGCATCAAGTTGCCTTTGGGTTTCGTTCGGTATTCTTCTGCATTCTCTAAAACTCCATACCGGACGGTAGTCACGGTTACCAACAAGCTCTTCATCTATACGCTGTTGTTCCGCTCACGTGACCGTGAAGCGGGAAAACATACTTCACCAAACTCTTCTTATAAAATCGGCAACACCCCTCTATACTACCGTTTCTAAGTAGACCATCAAAACTAATGTTCACAGGATTATTCACTTCTTTACTCATGTGTTTATTTCTAATCTCTATTTCTCTCTTTCGTTTTGCAGACATCTCACCTCAAGTTTAATGAGCAGCTGTATTATAGGGATTCTGTATCTGGTAAGTAGAAGTGTCTTATTTCTATCTTTTTTTATTAACTGCAATATTTAACTTGCATGTCTCTGTACAATTACGCAGTGTCTTTTTTAACTCAATTATCTTGTGGAGTTTAATCACTCCGTGACAACAACTAAGGCTGTATTTCATCAAATAAATACCGTCTGTAAACTCTCTTCTCAGAGATTCTCCATACGTAAACTAAGGACTTGTGCTGTCTCTGGAAATAACTCAATACTAGGCTGACAGGCTCTGAGAAAGTGCGCACTCTCCTATTCCAATACTACCTCAAATAACTGTGCATGATCCAAATTAACTGAAAAGAACTGCCTTACTGTATTCCCATAAGGGCGTGACTTCGGGACACAATACCTGTTAAAATTCTCAGGCTGAAGCGTGACAAAAGTTTCCCTCTCTCTGAACTTTCGCGGCGCAACCCCCATGGTTGTCCTGTTCTCCTCCGTGGTCAGGTAAAGTGCACAATAGAGCGGGCACCGCACCTGGACAATCAAAATTGCTGACGTGCGCTAGAGCACTAACGTGCTGTTCAGGAAGCTGACTCTTGGCGGCCATTTTAGGGGTGGCACCTGCTCGCAACTTAAACTGAAATCTGTTTTCTCTTTGTTTAACTCTCGCGCTAGAACTAATGATGCTGACTGAAAGTCTTTTTCTGTTGGGCCGCCTGACGGTAGGTCATCCAGATCCCCAGATATTTGAAGGATTGACGGCGAAGAAGTATATCAGATTGCCAATCGAAGCATTCACAGGAGAGGTGGAAGGGAACAAGAACCAATTTGTCAGGATTCAACCAGAGGCCAGAGGCCAGAGGCCCCTTTCGAAGGATTGCAAAATACGGAGACATTGTGGGCCGCACCGGGCGGGGTCAGCTAAATAGATGAGGACATCGTCCTCGTAAAGGGTGATTTTGTCCGGCTCAGTGTTGGGCCATTCCCATGCTGCACTTGTTCACATGACCGCATCAGGGATGCCAAGGGCTCCATCACCAGAGCAAAAAGCAGGGGAGACAGGGGACACCCCTGCCTTGTCCCCCTGCAAATTGAGGAGGGCTCCAAGAGAACCCCCATTTACAAGGACAAGGGCCCGCGGGAGGGCTTAAAGAACCTTGACCCTGGCCTGGAAGCAGGGACCGAGTCCCATCTTGCTAAGAACATCCAGGTACGGGGAGAGGAGATGGCATGGGCCAAGGCGGAGTGCAGTCTGCGAAGACAATGCCGGGTGGCACGTAAGGGCATGAACCCACATTGGTCGGGAGGAACCAGCATGGACAGGTGGGGTTTGAGTCGCTGGGTGAGGATTGTGGTGAACAGTTTGACCTCAGTATTAATGAGGGAAATAGGGCAATAGTCTGCGCACCATGACAAGGGCAGCAGGGAGTTAGGAAGAACCACGATGGTGGCAATGTCCGTCTCCCGAGGGAAGGAGCCTTTCTCCACCGCCTAGTGGAACAATTCAGTGAGGTGAGGGGTGAGAAAGTTACGATAGTACTCGTAATATTCTTGAGGGAGGCCATCCGGGCCCGGTGTCTTACTGGATGAAACAAGAGTGATCGCTTCCCCGATCTCCTCAAGGGTAATGGGACGATCTAGATCAGCTTGAGTAGCAGGGTCCACACTCAGAAGGCAGCCACCTCCCACCTCCAGCAGGTCTGCAAGAGAAAGGGTTGGAACTCGAGCCTTATTTAATTGGCGATAGTAGGTAGCAAAGGCATTGGCCATCTCCACCGGGGCATGGCACAATCTTGGGAATGATACAGTTCGCCTTTGGGTATGTGGCAAGGCGGTGAAGGAGTGAGCTATTCTTATCGCCCCAACCGTAAACCCTGGCCATGGAGGAGCGCCAAAGAAGTTTGGCCGCATCCAGTGACAGCTGCTTGATCTCTGACTGGATTCAGATGAGAAGTCTCATATCGGAAGCGTATGGGGATCGCGCAGAGGCACGCTCGAGGCGCAGGGCCTGCGCCTCCAATGAAGTAATTTGCTTAAATTGGGCCTGTCGCTGGAGCTTAAGTTGGCACTTGGCGATTCCTTTTAATCGTGGCCTTGCCCTCTTCCCACAGGATACTCTGGGAGGAAACTGGCCCTTCGTTAGAGAGAAATTATTATTTAAGTTCCTGCCCTACCAACCTCCAAAAGTCCCTATCCTGAAGGAACCAAGCATTTAGCCTCCAAGTTTGCCAGATAGAGGCGGGGGGGACCCATACGGATCATCACTGGGGAGTGGTCCGAGATACCTCTTGGAAGGAGTGAAATGTCCTGCATTAAAAGGCAATCTGTCAATGGGACGAAGATGGCGTCAATGCGTGCCTGCGTGTGGTGCGCCGCCGAGGTGTGTGTAAATTGTTTAGAATACAGATGCCATACACGCCAGGCATCACATAGACCCCAATGATGCGGACCAAGTCGTCAGCTGTGTTGCCTGTGCGATTCTACTAGGGGATGGGGGACCAGTCGTATCGTGGTCGGGTGAGGAGACTGCATTAAAATCACCCCGAGGAATGTGGGACCCAGGGATAAGGATGCCAAGAGGTCAACAGATTTGGCTAGGGTCACCGTCAGCACTGAGGGAAGAGAGTAAAGTGACACAAGATTAAGCGGGTTACCGTTTAGTATGCCACTAAGGGCTAAGAAAGTGCCCTGGGCATCAAGAATCGTCTGCACAGTCACAAGGGGAAGGGAGCGTTTTACCAGGATCACCACCCCTTGAGAACCTTGAGTGAACCCAGAGTGCCAAATCCTGTCATAGCCATAACGCGCTAAGAAGGGGCAGTGATTACCCATCGGGTGTGTTTCTTGTAAGAGTAAAATGTCCACCCCATGGCGCTGTGCATATCGTAAAACAGCCATGCGTTTGAAGCGGTCCAAGCGGCCATTAAATTTCCAGGACATGATGCGCAGGAAGGTGCCTATTAAGGGTGTATCAGACATGGTGGTGGGTATGGCAGTGTGACTATGAGTCCGAAAAGGGAGGTCTGAGCTGCGGGTCTTGTGAGTGCTAGTGCGACAGAACTAAAATACAGAAGAAACAAAACTAAAAAGAGAACTCGGGACAACGGTTCCACCCCCCATCCCTACCCCCACCTCCCACCCTACACTTCAGGAACAGAAGCATCTGTCGCCCTAACAATAAACCAGTGATTGAACAACCAAACTAAAACGCTTGGGAATGGGATAGCGTGGAGGACCCCTCCTCATGTCAGGATGTGCATAAACAAGTCCATGAGGAAGAAAAAGGAAATACAATGAGACCAAGCATGACCTCTGGCTGCGGAGCCAAGCCTAGTAGGCAGAGACAAGTTCAAGCAGGATCTTTCGGAAGCACCGGGCTGCATGAGAGGTCAGTGTCCAGGAGATCATGCGAAGAAGATCGGGCTGAAGCCCCCCCCCCGCTGGTCAGATGAGCCTGAGCACCTCCCGGCAGAGGGTTAATCAGAGAGCAGTATTGGCGGTCGGGAGCGGCCCGGCGGGGTATCCAACTGGGCCCGTCTCTGTCCGCGGCACCTGCGGGAGCAGTTGCATTGAGCCTGAGGAACGAAAGGTGTGAGGTGAAAGGGTCCACCCTCCACCCCCTCCGGGAGAGAAGTTCAGTCATCAATACGCAGGGGATGCTCCTCCGTCACCCAGGTCCAGGCCTCTGTTGGAGTGTCAAAGAACAGAGTCTTGTTAGCGAACACCACTCGCAGGCGCGCCGGGAAAAGGAGCCGGTACTGGATGTTGAGCTCTCTCACTTTTTGTTTAACTTCACCAAATGAGCGGCGCTGACTCTGGACAACGCGAGTGTAATCTGGGAAAATCATGATTGGGTGGTTTTGGTAGTGGAGCCACTGCTGTTTGCGGGCTTCAGACAGGATGGCGTCCCGGTCCTTGAAGTTAAGGGCCCGCATTATAACTGGTCAGGGGGCCGCACCTGGCGGCGGCTTAGGGTCTAGGACCAGTGGGCCTGCTCAATCGCGAACCACGGAGAAAGAGAACCCTCTGGGACCCAGGATTGTAGCCATTTTTCCAGAAAGTCCACCATGCGGCCCTGCTTTTGAGTTTTAATCTAGTGTCTGTGACTGTTCTCTTGATTACCTCACGAGATTGCCCTGTTGACATCCCTGATTTGCATATTCTTGTTGCTACCTATTGGATGAAGTGGTGAAGCGGTCTCAAATGGCATTAAAGCATGTGGCAACAATGGCAAAGGCCCCCCCACCAAAACTTTGTCCATTACCCCATGCGTGACAACCATAGAAGGTTTCCTTCATCGGGCGGTGGATGTTGTGCCCAAAGAAATAGAACTGGCAGAGAGGAGGCTTTCCCTGGACAGGGATACTTCTCATGCCCTACCCCTTGGGCCTCCCACCTGCAGCAGCTTGACAGAGTCCTCCCAGAACATGGGGCCCTAGGGGTAGCGTGAAGAAAATCATGTGAGGACAATCCCAGGAACAGACAGTTCCTTACCCTCGCCTACATCAGCCATCAGTCTAAGGCAGAAACGCAAAAGAAAGGCTGTGTATCTACCCAGCCCTCTGCAGAGTTTCCTCCGGTGGCTAATTCTATCTCAATTTCACCTAGAGAGGAGACAGACCCTCTTCATAGGAACATCTTGATTGGGGACCTTGAAACATTATTGAACAATAAGTTGGACCCAATCTTGCAGAGACTTTCTCATATTGAAGATAGGGTCTCCAAACTACTCTCCTTGATGATCAAGGGGAGGGCTGGGATTGTCGAGGGGAAGGGTACTGAAGAAGTCTCATGGCGGACAGGGGAATTCACTCCTGGGCCTCCCGCTCTCTCCGTTCTGACCATCAACACCTGCTGCAGGTCCGGAGGGTGAGGAAGGCAAGAACCGGTGGCAGAAGGTTCTCTATAAATGTGGCCACCTTGTGGAATTCCCTCCCTTTGCACTTACGCTCGGAAGCGAGTCTCCTACGGTTCCGTAAACTTTTAAAAACGTACCTATTCCCTGTTTAGTTCCTGTCTTATTGTGGTAGCGTATCCTTCTGGTTGAGCGCGGGGATGCCCAAGGGTAACCAGGCGCTATATAAAATTCGTTAATAATACAGTAACCATCGAAGCTGGGGGTGTAGTGTCGGATTAGTTCACATCTCTCTCATAGGAGGGATCTTGCGGATGCATCATCATGATATGAAGAACAAGCTGGATAGGCAAGAATAGGAAACCATGGCCAGGTGGCTGTGTGGTGGTTAATTTTAATAATCCCTGGCCAGCTAGCGAATTACTTGCTATCACACCCGAATGACAAGAGGTCCTTCAGGGATAGTTGCTTTGTCCCTGGGATTTTTCTACAGACCGAGTAGCATATCTACAATGTCTAATACTCATTCCTCTGGCAGGAGGCCCTGTCTAACTAACAATCTCCCTGTTACCAGACAACCCCCCTAATTTTTTTTTTGAAAACGTACTTTATTGATTTTCTTACAAACAGACATACATACAGTCGGCCCAAAGACCTCAATATTACCTTCCCATTGGTGAGGTACCGCTCAAATCTTGTTGCATATCATATCCATGTGACAACTGTAAGCAATCGGTGTCCAATATATCTCAATAAACCCCTTCAGTTATAACCTCAACACCCTTGTCTAACAGCAGTTATCCCTCCCACCTCCCAGTCCTCGTCTCTGATGCTTGAGCTGTAACAATCCCTTGTATCCTTTGTGTGCAGGAAACCACTGTAACTGAATCCTATTGATGTCCCTGGTACGCTACAGGGCTTCCCCTGGACTGTGTACCGCTCCAACTAGTCCTCTTGTGTCCCATACTCTCGTAACGCCTGTACTAGCACTTCCCACGCTGTCGCCACTTCCAGTTCTTTATCATTTCCTCGCCTTCGCGCTTGTTGAAATCGCAACGCGCTCTCGCTATTTGCCCACTTTACGAACTCATTTCTCCATCTCTCGCTATTAGGTCCCACTGTCGCCTTCCAATGTCTCGTGATTTCCCGTTTCGCTAATATGAGCCCATGTCAAAGAATTTACTTGTTATCTTATTTTTGGATGTG
Organism: Lissotriton vulgaris; assembly: GCF_964263255.1. Taxonomy (NCBI): domain Eukaryota; kingdom Metazoa; phylum Chordata; class Amphibia; order Caudata; family Salamandridae; genus Lissotriton; species Lissotriton vulgaris. The sequence continues at coordinate 2,001,713,529 of NC_141685.1, read as the reverse complement.
TGGGGAAACCAGTGTAGGACGCTAGTGGCCATATCAAATGTCAATCGTCTCTCTGTTATCTCATTTAGGGTGTCACCCACCTCCACCCAGTAGGACCCCATCATTGGGCACGACCGTAGCATATGTTCTAGCTCTACTCCGGTCCATTTGCACCTGGGACATGCCGCTTCAGCAACTTTAAAATATTTACAGATCTTTCCAGGCTTCAGATACGCTCTGTGAAGGATGTAGAAGTGTACTAACTGGAATTGTGCATTTCTGGAACTCTTCCATGCTCTCTGTATTTTTTGTGTTCAATCGGCGTCCGGAATTTCTTTCCCTATATTGACCTCCCACTTCTCTTTCAACGTCTCCAGGGGAGTCAACCCCTCATTAAGCATTCTGGCATAAAGGCATGTGACCGCTTTGAAGGTCCCAGCCGCAATCATGGTATATTGGCAGGCCATCGACGTCTTAAGTTCTGTAAGCCGTTCCCGCCAGTGTGCCTGTATTGCCCTCGTCAAGGCTGCATGTAACAGAAATCCTCCTCTCAGAAGATCAAACCTATCCTGTAGGGTCTGGTAAGGCAACAGGGCTCCGTCTTTGTATAGATCTCCCAGGACTTGGAGGCCCGCGTCCTCCCAGGTCTGCAGCTGTGACCAGGTCTGCAGCTGTGACCAGTCCCCGCCGTGTGGCAATGCTGTTAGCATTCCAAGCTTTCGGGCGCATAGGGATTTCGGGCGCATATGGGTGTCGTACTCCTGCTCTTCGTTGGGAGCAGTTCCAGCAGAGCCTAAAATTTTCTCTTCCAATAGAAGATATTTAAGGTTCAGCCTCTGTTGCATGGTTATGAACGATATGATATGCCGCAGTATTCCACTACCTCTCTGTTGTTCTGGTCCTCTGAATTCCCGTGCTATGGCTTGAGGAAAAAACTGCAGCTGGGCTGCCAGATAGTACAGTTCGAAGTCTGGGACCGACAATCCTCCTTCAACTTTAGGCCAGACCAGGGTTGCCAAGGCAACTCTACGCCTACTTGTGACCCAGAGGAAGGCCACAACGAGCGATTTCAGCAACCTAAAGGTTGAACCCGGTATCCATATCAGCAGTGTTCTAAAATAGTACAAGAAACGCGGGAGCGCTATCATTTTCAATAGGGCTATCCGGCCTGTCACTGATAATGGGAGGGTGGCCCAAAAGGCCATACTGCCCTTCAGCGCTCTTATGGCTCGTCCCACATTTCCTTCTAACATGTCAGCTGCTGTGTGGTAAATATGCACACCTAGGTATCTTAAACAGGTGGGTTCTCATCTCACCTCTCTAACTGGTCGTGGTTCCCCCTGCCGCACCGGGAACGGGCATGTTTTCGACCAATTCACCTTCAGGCCCGATATGGTGCCAAATTCCGAGAGCAGGGAACCGGCGCCCACCAGCGCCCTACCCGCATCTTCAAGGAAGAGCAGCATATCGTCAGCATATAGGGATATGTATTGTTGACCCTCCCTGCTCCCCATGCCCCTATAGTAGTCTCCCATCCGGGACTTCGCCGCCAGTGGCTCCACCGCCAGGGCGAACAACAGGGGGATAACGAGCTTCCCTGCCTCGTTCCTCGCTCGACCGGGTATTGTGCCGATTTCAGCGTCCCTACTCTTACTCTGGTTACTGCCGATTTATACGGTACAAAAGGGGGTGGTGATGGACGGAGCATCTGAATCAATCAAACACTCACACCCAGTCAAAAGATCTGAGTTTAATCCATCACCGTTCTTTAGCCCACTCTGCCACCCCAGTTCAGACATGGCTATATGCAAATCAGTCTGACCCTGTGCCTCATGGGAACAGTCCGATTCAGAAAAGGGGGTGGTGATGAACAGAGTGTCTGAATTAAGCAGACCACTCTTACCCAGTCCAAAGATCAGGGCTTGATCCATCACCGTTTTTTAGCTCACTGCACCATCCCAGCTCAGAACTTGGCTATATGCAAATTAGTCTGACCCTGGCCCAGTGCATCATGGGAACTGGGCAGACCAAACTACCAAGCCAATTCTTATACTGGGAAGGAAACAAGCTACCAGGGACCGGTTTCTGGCATTTCAGCCGTCTTCGGCCCGGCTTGCTTGAATCCTGATGGTGCAATGAGCAAGGGACTCACATCTGAGTATACCCTTCCACGCTTATGGTGGACAAAAATGATTCAGAAAAGGGGGTGGTGATGAACAGAGTGTCTGAATTAAGCAGACCACTCTTACCCAGTCCAAAGATCAGGACTTGATCCATCACCGTTTTTTTAGCTCACTGCACCATCCCAGCTCAGAACTTGGCTATATGCAAATTAGTCTGACCCTGGCCCAGTGCATCATGAGAACTGGGAAGACCAAACTACCAAGCCAATTCTTATACTGGGAAGGAAACAAGCTACCGGGGACCGGTTTCTGGCATTTCAGCCGTCTTCGGCCCGGCTTGCTTGAATCCTGATGGTGCAATGAGCAAGGGACTCACATCTGAGTATACCCTTCCACGCTTATGGTGGACAAAAATGATTCAGAAAAGGGGGTTGTGATGAACAGAGGGTCTGAATTAAGCAGACCACTCTTACCCAGTCCAAAGATCAGGGCTTGATCCATCACCGTTTTTTAGCTCACTGCACCATCCCAGCTCAGAACTTGGCTCTATGCAAATTAGTCTGACCCTGGCCCAGTGCATCATGGGAACTGGGCAGACCAAACTACCAAGCCAATACTTGTCTCCTTTCTGGTGAAGAATTGGCTTGGTAGTTTAGTCTGCCCTGTTCCCATGATGCACTGGGCCAGGGACAGACTGATTTGCATATAGCCAGGTTCTGAGCTGGGATGGTGCAGTGAGATAAATAACGGTGATGGATCAAGCCCTGATCTTTGGACTGGGTAAGAGTGATCTGCTTAAGTCAGACACTCTGTTCATCACCACCCCCTTTTCTGAATCGTTTTTGGCCACTATAGGTGTGGCAGGGTATACTCAGACATGAGTCCCTTTCTCACTGCACCATCAGGATTCAAGCAAGCCGGGCCGAAGACGGCTGAAATGCCAGAAACCGGTCCCCGGTAGCTTGTCTCCTTTCTGGTGAAGAATTGGCTTGGTAGTTTAGTCTGCCCTGTTCCCATGATGCACTGGGCCAGGGACAGACTGATTTGCATATAGCCAGGTTCTGAGCTGGGATGGTGCAGTGAGATAAATAACGGTGATGGATCAAGCCCTGATCTTTGGACTGGGTAAGAGTGGTCTGCTTAATTCAGACACTCTGTTCATCACCACCCCCTTTTCTGAATCGTTTTTGGCCACTATAGGTGTGGCAGGGTATACTCAGACATGAGTCCCTTTCTCACTGCACCATCAGGATTCAAGCAAGCCGGGCCGAAGACGGCTGAAATGCCAGAGGGGTCGCGTTTCCTTCGCCAGCGTTCACTGTGGGGGCTAACAATGGGTCCTCAGTGCTAGTAGCGGCCAAGGAGCCCCTTACCTGCTCCAGGTTATGCCCACTTTGGGTTCTCAGGGGTCTACCGGGCGTAGATCACAGTGTGCTCCCCCTCATGGTGTAGTCCACGATGAGGGGTCAGTGCTAGGCTCTGGGAGTCGTTTCCACGTCCGGTTACTCTTGGTTGCGCTGGTTCGCCAAGGCCTCCGGCCCAGACCCGTGCTCTTCCCGCACTACTGGTTGGTCTTGCACCTAGGCCTTCCCTCAGGCATCCCATCAGTCACGCTCATGGTCTGCTCCGCTGTTAAGCGCAGGTCCCGGCTCCTCCAGAAGGCAGCCCCCTCCAGGTGCCGCGGCGGTGGTTTCGCCACCTCCTCTTCCACCGTCTAGACCACCCGCCTTCTCATGCCTAGTTTCAGTGCCAGCCTGGGGCAGCGCTATTCCGCCATATTCTCCACCGACCGCAGTACAGTGCCAGTCTAAGGCGGACCTCGCCACATGCATCTCCTCTCCTTGGGGCTCCAGTAGAGGTCCTGACTAAGGCTCCCAGTGCCACGTTGCAGTCCGCAAATTCAACCTCGCCTCTCTCTTCCCGCAGCAGTCCGGTGGTAGGGCTCCCCCAGCTCGATCTCCAAGCGCAGCTCTCAGGGCGGCCAGGCAGCAACCCATCAGAAGATGTGGGTCTGCAAGGTCACAACTGCGCCCTCCACCGCAGTTTTCAGGGCTCCGAAGGAGCCGCCGCAGGTGCCACTTTACTGCTCGCCTCTCCGCTCGTCTTTCAGCTCAGGCGCGAGCCGCGGCAGGATCGCGGGTCCGTTCTTTGGCCGCTCGCTGCAGGGGCACCTCACCCCCACCACCGCAGTCAAGGATGCGAGCCACCTCAGGCTCGCCTCCCGATCGCAGCCTCACCGAGCAGGATCTCGTCCCTCCGTGGCTATCTCCTCCGCCTCAATGGCAGAGAGGCTCGATTTTCCGGCGCGGGCGCCATCTTGGCACCCACCCCGAGGCTCACCGGCCAGTCGGCAAGCGTGCCACAGCAGGTCCCTCCGTCCTCAGTCCTCCCATACTCCCGGATCGTAGGTGCCAGGGGGGGGAACTCCTTCCCTAACAGCGTGCGGTAGGCGGGGATCCCGGGGCTCCGATTCAGCAGGATTAATAGGGCTCGAGGACAGAGCTCCTTGTTCAAGCAGCCACCATTGTCGGCTGCAAGCCACGCCCCCCCTCCAGGCAACCCCCCTAATACCAACTGCGAACAGATTTCTCCCTCCGAGTGGATAGGAGTCCTGTGATTGACTAGATCAAACTGAATCTTCTCAGTCTAATAGAACCCGGGATCAAACTGAATCTTCCCCGTCTCAAAGTATAGATAGTTCCTTCCCAGCAACCTTTGGGTCTTAAGATGTTGTCTTAGAATATTGCAGGTCTTGCTTCTAAGTTTAGTGACCCTAGGTGGGTCTCTTATGTCCAACCCTTCCATATAATCTGTCTTCAAGTAACGTGGCCAATTGATAATAGCTTTTGTCTGGAGGGTTTCACTACTTATTTTGTACCAGCTGTGCCTTCCACAGCCGTCAGGGCTAGGGGGGGCTTAATCATGTTTGTTAAAATTGAGTTGAGTGGGTTTACCTTGGACCTTAACTGGCAAGCTCACACACTGCAGGTTGTACAACTCACATTGCCTAGTCATTCCCCAATGCTTTTAATTAATTTCTATAATAACAAGGGAAGACATTCCGAGCCCCCGGACCTCCTTGTCTTGATAGCTCTTTGTGTTCTATTTTCGGAATGGGAGATGGTCAACCACTAATCGTCCTAGCTGGGCGATTTCAATTGTCACCTGTGTAACCTCTCCCCCAGAGGTGGTGCCTCTAATGGTAGCTGTTGGTTTAAGGAAGGTTTACACTTTGTTCACTCAAAGGAGGGGCGGGAACTAAATGAGCTTCTAAATGCTTACAACCTGGCTTTCAAATTGGTGAATTACTTGAGTCCTGCTATTTGCCCATCTTACAAAGGGAGGGGTAGAGGTTCGCTTATTGATGTCATATTTGTCTCTGCACCATTATACCTTTTAATTTCAAAATTCTTAGATCTTTTTTAGTCCTTTCAGCGATCACAATCCAATATCCCTAATCATGGACATTGCCGTGTTCGCCAACACTACAGCCAAGTGCGGCCCTTACAAGCTTGTCCATTATGGATAAAGGGAGAAGGTTTTATTAGGCTCAGGAGGACCCTCAGTGTCTAAAAACGTCTCTTTCCTCTTCCTGATTTTGATAGTTGCCTTGATAGTGACGCTGGGAAGTGGAGGTATTGGAAGCAAATGAAGGCATAGTCTGGGTGTTAGCAAACTCTTGATGGTCACAACCAATATTACAAGTGAGTGACAAATCCCAAAATGGTTCGGCAGGGAATGTTCACAAACCCTGCGCCATTTGAAGGCAGCCTGGAAGAAATCCCTGCTTGACGGGCAACTGAATAGCAATTGCAGGCGATCCTACAAGGTGGCCCAAAAGGAGTGTAGACAAAAGTTACAGGAGGCAGCCTGGGAAGAGCTATGTTGAGCCTGTGACAAGGGATAGTTGCCTTTTTTGCAGCGTTGTAAACAGGCCTTGTTTTTTTGAGGATTCTGGACAGTTTTTATGTAATCACGTCCCGGACCATTTTGAAGGTATCTATAACCATGACGAGGGGTTGGGCGGCAAATCTCGTGGGACACTGGCCAACATCGGCAACCGAGTGGCCTTCACCCTAGATGAAATACAACTGGGAAATCTTGCCTTGACTAGAAACAAGGCTCCGGGCCCAGATAATGTACGGCCGGATTTGTTCAAAGCTAATATTGAGGTTTAGGTCCCGCTATTTACACAGGGTTTATATTCAGCTGCACAGGAGGGGTTGCTACCCTCCTGGTCTACCGCCGTGATCCTCCCCATATTCAAGAAGGGGGCCAGAGAGCACACACTGCTATCGGCCAATCTCACTATTGGATGCCATGGTCAAGGAACTAGGGAGGGTGGTTTTAAATAGGTTGTCTGACTGGGCAGAAGATAATAACATCTTGAGTGACGCCCAGTATGGGGTCGAGGAGCTCGGCAGCCGAGCAATGCCCCAACTTCCATCTAATTATCAATAAATACACGGTGGCTCGTACTGAATCCCTACATCTTGCGTTTATGGACTTGACGTCCACTTTTGACAAGGTGAATTGAGCTAAACTGTGGGCTCTGCTTAGTGAGTGGGGGTCGATTCCAGTATTGTGAAACTATTATCTGATCTGCACTCAACGACCTCAGCCTCAGTGCGCTTTTCTCAAAGAGCAGGTTGTACCCGACCATTTTCAACAAGCTGTGGGGTTCGCCAAGGGTGCATACTTGCACCTTATTTGTTCGCATTGAATGTGAATGGTCTAGAGTCTGCACTCCTATCGGTGTTGACTGACTGTCCCAAGATCAAGAACAGATTTCTTCCCATCTTGCTATATGTGGACGATGTGGTCCTGATGGCTCGGACCACACAGGGGTTGGACTTACTGCTAGACAAATATCTGTCTTTCATGTGACTCCTGGATCTTTCGGTCAATCTTTTAAAGTCTTATGTAATGGTAGTGGTCCCTAAATCAACTAGCAGCAATACCTTTAAGGTATCAAATGTTACCCTATCTAAAGTTAATGCTTTCCCTTATCTGGGAGTTCTAATTGATGCCAAAAATTGCTGGAAACCCTTGTGGAGGCTAAAAGATCACAGTCTGTTAAAACCATGGGGGCTGTTTTTAGTTTTGCACAGAGGGGCCAGGGCACCTAGGGACCTTTTAAAAATCTATCATTCTAAGTGTATCGCACAGCTGCGATATGTTAGCGAGGTCTGTGGATACACTAAGGCGGATCGTATCCAGACAATGGAGAACAACTTCGTGCGCTAGTTGGTCCCGGTCCCCCAGTCCTCCCTGACTTTTTCTGTGCATGCGGAAATGGGGCTTGGTTATGTCTCGGACCTAGTCGCCCTAAGTCCGCTATTGTGCTCAATAAAGATCTGGAGCAGGGAAAAGCTGAAGTTAAGCCTGCTGATCTTTGAAGACTGTTTGTCTCTGAACTGGGTATTGAGTATTCCATAGTTAGCTCATGTTAAGGCATCCTTTTTTTCTTTAGGTAGGCCTGACATCTTTCTCAGTCCAACTGCTCTCTCTGCCCTTGAAGTTGGAGAGTGTTAAAAGATTGTTTCTGGAATACTCCCATTTGGAGATAGAAAGTCTAGAACTCCAGAAGCCAGCAGTTAGTGGCCACATGGTTCTACAAACCGTACAGGGGTTAGAGCCATAACCGGGCCTGCTTCGCTCACAGCATTATAGGTTTTTATTGGGCAGGTTCAGGTTTAATCAGTTGCATCATCGTTTGGCTTTCCCGCATGGGTGGGTTCAGCAGGGGGAAGGGAATCCTGTAGCTGCGACAACGTGTCTCCACAGGATTCGCTTCACTTTACAATGTTTTGCTCCTAATACAGTTGGCCGAGGAAGCGATTTTTAAACCTTCTGCTTAAACCATTGCACTTTAAACAAGTCATGCCTACCTTGTTGTATTTACAGATGCTACCCACGGTCCAGGTGACTTTTACTGTTTTATCCTTTTGACGGGCTGTCTGAGCGTCGATAGTAGTGAGACTTGACTAACTGCTTTATGTGTTTCCTGTTTTAATAAGCAACTATCCTATAGATTCATCAAGCATCCATTCTGCGATTCCTTATTAGCGAAAAATAAGGATTGTCTAATAAGGAATAGCAAAAGGCTATGCATGAAGAACTCGCTAAAAAAAATAGCGATTTCTTAGAATTCCTTAATTGCGACTCGCAAATTGCGAGTCGCAATTAAGGAATACCTCCCCATTCATTGCTATGGGCCCAGAGGCCCATAGGAATGAATGGGAAGACATTCTCAATTTGCGATTCTCAATTGGAGAATCGCAAATTGAGATTCCAATTTCAAGGGTGCCAGGGTGTCAAAAGGACACCCTGTTGCACCCCTTAAATCTGCATATGGGTACATCTTGCACACACACATGCCCTAAGGGCATGTTTCTGTGTAAAATGGAACTTTGAAAAATGCACTTTAGTGCATTTTTTAAAGTTTTTGCAAATTACCATGAAGTTCAACTTCATGGTAATTTGCTCCCCCTATTACCGAAATCGCTATTTTTTTTTACTTTAATGCATTGCATTTAAGGAATCTCAATTCGAGATTCCTTAAATGCAATCGCAATTTAAGTAATCGCAATTTTGTGATTTCTTAAATTGCGATTTTTGCATTTGGGATGATGCATCCCAAATGCAAAAATACTAGTCGCAAAGGGGCAGATTCTGGGAAGCTAATCGGTTTTTAGCTTGATGCATCTATGCCTATATTGCTTGTTTTTATTGTCATTTTATGAATTCGATTTTATTCCACAGATTTGTCCTCTTTTATGGTGATTTTATTTACCGAATAAAGATATATTGATGATGATGATGACGAGTGACTTGAAACCATTAATATTAGTTAACTTGCCTATATCTAATAAAAGTGTATCCCTATCTATACTTCATCCCCATAACACACCTGCACCTATTGTGCTCAATGCAGTTTTACCCAACTGAGCGTACAATCCCACTAAATGTACATATGAACTCCACTAGACGGTAATATGGACACCTGGTGGCTTTCCTCCCCTTCAGCAATCACCATTATTTAAATTTACCATATACAACTAGTTGCTCATCAACAAAATAATTTTCATTAAAAATAAAATGGAGTGAGGGAAAACATGCGTGTGCACAATAAAGAATAAACAAGCATTTGCAATACAATAGGTCTCGCATTTGCGAGAGTTTAAGCTATTGGCATTGTAAATGACAATGCCTTTTACTTATGATTAAAAACCAACACGTAAATGAAAAGCATTGCCATTTAGAATGCCAATGGCTCAAACTCTCACAACTGCGAGACCTATTACATTGCAAATGCTTGTTGAATGTTTTGTCACAGTAGAAAGCAATTGGGTAGCAAGGCAAGAAGATGGGCTAGTAAGACTAAAGCCACACATGAATTTCAAGCGGTCAACGTATTACTAATAGATTTTTGCACAGAGGACTCTGCCGCGACTGACCAGGACTTTCCTTTTCTCTAAGCTATTTTGTCTTAATGACACCCAGAGTGCATATGTTGTAAAAGGTTCTCCGGCTCACAGTGTAGCGGACTGCTCCATTGACAACAATGACAAGGTAGCTGGATTTTGTACTGGCTTGTTGACGCAGAATTTCGACAACATTTTGCATGTGTGCCAGACACAGAACTCGTCATAGAAATATTAGGAGAGGAGGAAAACGCCGCTCCTAGGTTGGTGAATAGGATTTGTAGTATATGTGCAGTACTACTTCACATACTACAATATACAATTTATGTGTAGGGTCCAAAGAGTGGTTTCTACACAAGTGGGACGACCCGATGTACGTAGGTTAGCTCGCAAAGCAATCTGTAACAGTCGGAAGGAATGAGCCACCATTTGAGATGACTGCCTCCTTAAGCCTCGGGCTTAATGACACCACTACTGTCTTGTAATTAATTATTACTAGCAAATAGTAAATTAATTGACTTATTCATGCATTTAAGGCTCAAAAAGCTCCTGTAACAAACAAATAATTACTGGAGTATTTTATTGTATTTTTGTTATATGACATGCGGATACTTATGTTGCCGCCTGTGCAGTTTTGTACTTTTAAGCTGTGTACATTTTTATGAACCCTCTTATTTTATACTAATATTTTGCTTTTTATACTACTCTTCATACCACAGTTGTTGCTATTTGTAAGTGATGTAAATAATAGGTGCTAATATTACTCAATAAATGGAAGATTACCAACTTTGGAAGGATGAAAGGCTGGCGTGGTCTTGTCAAACTAGGAACAGTTGACCTGCAGGTCACAGCCGTTTCTGCAAAGACTATTAAATAGGTTGAGCTTTCTTAATAACTATGCTAGTATCCCGGCACTCGTATGGTTTTTTTAGATAATTGTCATTAATTCACACAACTAAAAGATAATTCACAATAATCACAATAACACTTGCCACAGAGATAGATTGTTCAAAAAGCAGTGTATATTTGTTTTCAAAACAGATATTTACAAGGCTGTCGAGTGTGCGGGTCAAGATAATGAGGACATCAGATACAAGTTTATGATTACGAATGTTGCATAATTCTGAAACAATATCTCCTCATTTTGATCCTACTTTGATTATCAAGAAAGTAAAGTCAACAGTACATTTTTGAATCCTTGTAAATATCTGTTTTGAAAACAAATATACACTGCTTTTGAACAACCTATCTCTGTGGCAAGTGTTATTGTGATTATTGTGAATTATCTTTTAATTGTCTGAATTAATGACAATTATCTAACAAAACCATACGAGGGCCGGGATACTAGTATAGTTATATTGTCTCTCATGGTCAATGCTTTGCAGAAACCTATATATTGTAAACATCCAGGTAGTAGGGTGTTTTGTATCCCTAGTGGCACCACTCTTGAACCAAATGCGTTTGCTGTAAATACCACTGTCAACATTACAAGGTGACCTGATCTGATTATACATTTTGTGGATGTGCGCCCCGTTATCACATTACTACCAGAGATCTCTTTTGTTAAAAGGTTGAGCTTTCTTGCCGGGGTGGGCGGGGGCAAGACATGATATTTTAAAGCTTTATGATCCCAATTGTTTTTTAGGTATGGCTGTGGTGGTTTCATTTGCATATGCATTAAAATTATAAATGAAGATGACATTCTGACATACTTTATTGTGACCTCTGCAAGCTGTCATTATGGACACAGGTTACAGTCCTGGGCTAGAGTGAATCAGTCTAGCATTACATTGTTTGCTCATTTGAACTAATTAGACTGCCACACCTGATACCAGTGATTTGTAGGTGAACGGTTAGGGTCATGGAAGTCTCTGGGTGAATAAAACGAGTGTTGTAGTCATTCTAATACGCATATTTTGAGGGACTCTTCATCCATTGGTCTGTTTAGCTGTCATTCAGATTTTGGTTCAGTCTACTATAACACGCAGCTTTCGGTAGTGGGATAGCCCACTCACCGATGTTTTCTTTTGGGGACACTGGGAGAGCTGGGTCGTGTCTGATCCGCAGTGTGACGTCACATGCAGTTTTTGAGCTGCGGGGAGAAACTCTCTGCTCCAGCCAAACCAGGGAAACTGGGAGAGTCCGTGCAACATAATCCCCGCAACTCCATGTGACACCAGTGCCTCACCGGCTTCAAACCGGCACAGCGGCCACGTGGGGCCCTGTCGACTCCAGAATCCAGACGGGAATTACAGACTGGGAACATAGCCTGCCAGAGCCAGAGGAGGAGAGGAAGTGGAGGAGGAGAGGAGAGGAGAGAGCAGCGGTAAGGCCAGGCCAGTGATAGTACTTCCCTGAGGTGGAAGCAGCCGGTAATAACACGTGCCACTTGCCTCAGCGGGGGGGAACTTGCCCCCGCATCTCTGGTTATACAAGCCCCTTCCTGGAGGCCCTGAGATTACGCAGCTCTGTGCCCCCTAGACCTTGGCCTCTTATAGTCTTCTACATCATTGTTCTCCCAGCCCTGGGCTGAGAGTGTAACCGGAGGCAGGGGGGTGGGGCAGGGGGGAGGGGCGGGGGGGAGCAGTTTATAGCCCAGACTTGCTAGTCTAGCCGGCCCAATTCAGCTACTGCCACCCATTGGTATCCATTATGATCAACCAGAATTTGGGGAAAAGGAAGGAGTACAGGTGAGCTCGGCAACCAATGAGAAAAGGTTTCCACTTTGCACCTATTCGGGCCATCAACTCACTAAGCAATAGAGTATACAAGCCTCACTGGAGGACGGACGTACTGGAAATAACTTGGAGTAGAATAGGACTGAAGATTGACCTCAGCAATGTTGCAGCGGGGTTAGACCCCGTAGCGCGGGCGTTGTCCAGGGTGAACCCCAGATCACGGAGGCAGTCCAGCCAGGTCTGGGTGCGGCTTGTGGCCTGGGGAGCTCCCTGCCTCTGCTGTTGGCTGCCTGTTCTTGCACCTGGTGCACCATCCCCTGCAGGAGTAAAAGTTACACTGAGTTGGCCCACGGGACAGTCTCCACCTCCAAACTCAAAATTTAGTCAATACAGGAACAACAGGACCTCCATATGACCACTTTAGGATTTAATCCCCAAACAACAACTTAACAACACTCCAACACACGGATCGACAGATAAATACTATTAAACACACCTCAAAAAGATCTGGAAATACAAAAAGAGTGGAGTAGCTTTGACAGCATTTTTAAAACAAGCGCTGAGACCAAACGCGGCCCCACGTCTGGGAAAGTGAAACTACTGGGATAGCAAGTGGGAGGGGTGGGGGGAGTACGAGAGAACACACAGCGATTCCCCTGCGGGAGCGAGCAGACATATGTTGCCAAAGCTTGCTCCCGCAAGGGGATCGCCAAACGTGAACGCATTGCTATTGAAAGCAATACAATGCGTGCACGTTTTTGGCTGAAAAGCCGAAGCGATTACTATAGGTCTTTTTCCTATGCAGCGCATGCGCGCTGTGTAGGCCAGACCTAAAAAGAGCGAGAGGTAGGACCAGAACATGGGATAAGGAACGCAAGAAAGCTAACCGTGTTCACAAGGGAGGGAAAGACCATGGGTAGCAGTACACACACTCCCATGCAATGCTAAACCATGAGTGAAACAAAAAACAGAAGAAAGAAAAAAGCAATGGCAAAACGAATCAGTCTCACTTTGGAATGCCTGGTAGGGGTGAAATAAGTTCCAATCTGCCACTTTTCAAAGTATCTCCAACTTTGCAAGCTTATTCTTTCGAAGTTCTCGTGCCAATACTTTCGAAAGATGAAGAGCAAATACACACAGATTGTAAATAATGCATCCTTGTACAGTACAGTGGCAGTTTCACTTTTAATTTCTTGTACAATCAGGAATTGTGGATATACATACATATATATATAAGAGATGTTCACTTCCTATGCATTCCAGATAAAATGCAGAACACGTGTGCATTCCCACAAAAAGTTATATGTTTTAGATGAATGTCATATATATTCATATATATAACATTCATCCAATCATATCCAGCCCAGGCTTTGCGGAGAGCGGAGAGCGTCTGAGCGCGCGAAAGGAAAAAGAACCGGTAGCAGGACGGTAGCGGACAGCGGAGCTCACGCCACGGACCGCGAGGAAAAAAGGGGAGACCTGCAGCCACTAGCAGAACTACGAGCTGAACTACGAACTTAATCCCTCCGTAGTGATCTGCGGGAGGTCCGCAGAAGACGCAGAGCGGAGGGAGCTGAGAGAAAAGCGGAGAGCACATAAGGACTCACATAAGGACCCACGGAGAAGAAAGAAAGTGTGCGGTGAGCGAAGAGAGCGGGTGGGGCCGCTGGGGGGGGGGGGGGGGGTGAATAAAACTAGCCAGTTTGCTGCCAGTCCCTGAGTGCCCCACTTGCGCCCCCACTCCTGCCCCACTCCTGCCTTACACTTTCCCTGCTCCGCACAGATGTATGCTCTGCCCAATCTGGGCACCACCCCGGCAGCTACACAAATTGTCACACAAACCAGGATTTAGGCACCAGAACAGAGCGCAGACCAGAGAGCAGCGAACAGCGCACAGCAAGCTGCAAGTAGTGAGCTGAGGTTCCAAGGACAGTACAAACATCAGCGGCACTGCTCAGGCATTGAAACACAAGCTGTGCAGTGGTACTTCTGCCAAGGACTGTGGCTCTAGGCACAAAACCATCTAGAGACCAAAGCGGAAAGCGGAAGAGGAGGACAGAGCCAGACCCCTGTCAGAAGTGGGAAAATGACTAAGGGAAATTTGATTAAACCAAGGAGGCTGGGCTCTGATGAAGATACACCCAAAAATTATACAACAAGGGTTACAAGAAGTGCAGCCCAGTACTCTAGACAAGAATCTCACTCAGTGAGCCCCCCACGGCAACCCCCTTCACCAAGGGCTCATCACTCATTACTTCCAGATGCCGGGCAATTCACCACTGCCACTGCTTCGGCCAGGAATGCCAGTGGAGGGGGGGGGGGGAGGGGGGCAGTAGAGTACCCTGAGACCACGGAGCGCAATCCTCGGTCACCGCGGCACGATCAAGGGACAATCGAGCTTCCCGTCTGCAAAAATCCCTCATCTGAAGGAGGAAGTCATTTGAGGCCCGAAGAAGGAGATCAGGACCGGGTGCAAGTGCAGGAGCCAGGGGATCAGGGAGGACCCCAAAGCGGGTGCGATGTGGGGCACAGCAAAACACAAAATGAATGGATCAGCGACATCGACTCAATGAGGGATACCGCAGACAAACTAGAGCAGCACATAGCAGCGGTAGGGATCTCAAGGAGGCCCGCTGAAGAGACACAAAGCCCACTTTCAACGAAAGCCCTGATCCACTGGCACCAGGAGGAGGAAACACCTGTCAAGCCAGAAGTCATCGAGGGCAAATATGCGCACTGCACCAGCCAGAAACCCTTTCTAGGAACAAGTACAACGGTCACTGCAAATGAGCGTCAGAAATTTGAGTCGCCAGAGACAGGAGAACTCACCGACTCGTTCCTAGAAAAACTAGAGCGAACAATCGAAAGAACCTTGGACCTCACCCCCAATCTCATCGGCAGAGGGTTTGCGGCAGACAACTATGCCACAGATCGACCAGGAATACTCTCACCATCAGGCCAGAAGGACCCATTTGAACAAGAAGACACCCCCCAATTGATAACCATCAGAGAAGTGCAAAAGTCAATCGCCAAGGCCCTGATATGGCAGGCAACCAAAATGGAGGTCCAAGTTAACCTACTTCAAACAAAAGCCCAATGCTTGGGGAATCAGGGCCGCAAGCTGGAAGAACTGGAGGCAACCATCAAGCATAATCAGGCCATTATAGCACAAGCACATGTGCCAAGATAATAGAGAAGTGGGCAGAACTGCCAGTAATACTGGGGGACATAGTGGCCCTAACCAAAAGTAGAGGTACATCACCAAGGATTAAAAAAATGAATGAACCAACAGCAGAGGGCAATCATGAAGTGGTGACCAATGGAGCACGCAGCGAAAAGCGGGAATTGGAAATCAAACCCAGAGAAAATGAATCCAATAACCTGGAGTTTCCGGCCGCCCCAGGAAACATGGAGGCAAAAGAACTCTCAGCAAGTCCAGCCATGAAGGGAATCAAAGGGCCGAAAGCGACCACGGAAGGGGAAACAGGAGCTAGAACAGAAGCCCCTTTAACATGAAGGGAGAAGAAAAAACTGAAGAAACAGCAGAATAGAGCAAAGCTGAAACGCAGATCCATTTTGCCAATAGTGCAGAATAGTCATAGAGCTAATGAGACAAGAAACTTATTGCCATCCTATCCAATTTTTAATTTCAAACGGAAGCCTAAGAATAAATGCTCATTGATAGAAAAAGAAATGTACAAAGAAAGGGCAAGAGACAGCGCTCCGCAACAAGACTCTGTTCAAGAGGATCAGGAGAAGCAGGCGGTTCAGGAGCCACCATCATACCCAGTAGGGTTACCATCAACCACCGCACAGGTGATACCGAACAGTGCTGGAAGGGGCAAGGAGGATGCATCCACACAAATAAGGCCCGACGACCCCTTGGAACAAGAGGACCAAAAAGGCACCACGGAACAAATTACATCATGGCCATTGGAGCAAAAACGCTCAGCGAGCAGGCTGGGAACCAACAACATGGCAGAAATCGAACAACATTGGCGATCACCAATTAATCCCCCCCCAAAGCTTGAGAGCATGCAACCAGTGTAACGAGGGGCCACACAAATGAAAAATCTCGAGGAAATATCCCCATTTTATGAGGTCTGGCTAACTCCCAGGTACCACATGGAAGGCACCCATGACATCTTAAACAGAAATAACATTCACCTGCTTTTTGCCCACATCAATTCCTTGTGCCAGATTACATCGGAAAACATAGAGTGGGTAAAGTTCAAAAGATCACCAGGTGACAGTCACGGTGACTCAACGTTACTGGACTTCAAGGATAAAGCACTCCAACGGGCTGTTCTGGGAGAAGCGCAACAACTCGCAAGTTGGGGCATTGATGCATCAGAACCTAAACAACCCAACTATCCCTTTGTGCTTAAACCTCAAAATAGGGGCCAGGGAGCAACATCAATTCTGAAAGGCACCAGCAACAATAGAAAACATGGGGAACACATCAATGAACGCCTTATCACTCCCATAAACATTTCTGTCCTTCAAAGCAACAATCTGCGTCGAGTACTAATTGGTCAACCAAAACAGGCTGTAAGCGGGGCCAATTGGCTTCAGCAACCCTAGCCAAACTCTAGTACTCAACAACGAAGGAAGGGTAAAGTTGGTGCGGGCAGACCAATACAAAGGGCAAAAACCTAACCCTCCTCAAGAATTAACCCTCATATCATGGAATATAGCAGGGTTAAACAAAAAAGTAGGGAACAAGGAAGTACAGGACTACCTCGCTAAAGGGGATATAATATGTTGCCAAGAAACCTGGTCAATGACATCAACCCCCCTAGAGGGCTTCCACGAACATCGGCAAAATGCAATAAAAAAAATCTTTGGACGCCCATCTGGGGGTCTTTCCATCTTCATAAGTCATGCGCACAAACTTAGAACGACAGAAATAAGCGTAACAACAATAATACATACATATAATTAAAATATACAATATATTATTAGTTAAAACATTTGATAGCGTAGGTGTAAAAATTACTATTCCCACTCCAGAGGGTGCAACAGTAGGGAAAGCGTTGGATAGCGTAGGGGTAAAAATTACTATTCCCACTCCAGAGGGTGCAACAATAAGGAAAGCGTTGGATAGCGTAGGGGTAAAAATTACTATTCCCACTCCAGAGGGTGCAACAGTAGGGAAAGCGTTGGATAGCGTAGGAGTAAAAATTACTATTCCCACTCCAGAGGGTGCAGCAGTAGGGAAAGCGTTGGATAGCGTAGGGGTAAAAATTACTATTCCCACTCCAGAGGGTGCAACAGTAGGGAAAGCGTTGGATAGCGTAGGGGTAAAAATTACTATTCACACTCCAGAGGGTGCAACAGTAGGGAAAGCGTTGGATAGCGTAGGGGTAAAAATTACTATTCTCACTCCAGAGGGTGCAACAGTAGGGAAAGCGTTGGATAGCGTAGGGGTAAAAATTACTATTCCCACTCCAGAGGGTGCAACAGTAGGGAAAGCGTTGGATAGCGTAGGGGTAAAAAATACTATTCCCACTCCAGAGGGTGCAACAATAGGGAAAGCGTTGGATAGCGTAGGGGTAAAAATTACTATTCCCACTCCAGAGGGTGCAACAGTAGGGAAAGCGTTGGATAGCGTAGGGGTAAAAATTAATATTCCCACTCCAGAGGGTGCAACAGTAGGGAAAGCGTTGGATAGCGTAGGGGTAAAAATTACTATTCCCACTCCAGAGGGTGCAACAGTAGGGAAAGCATTGGATAGCGTAGGGGTAAAAATTACTATTCCCACTCCAGAAGGTGCAACAGTAGGGAAAGCATTGGTTAGTGTAGGTGTAAACATTACTAAATGTATTTACTCATTTATAAAATAACAAATCGTTTTTTTATTTAATTATTCATTAATTAAATAATTATTCAATTAAAATGTAATTAATTCACTACATTTTCACACAAAAATTCCAGTACACACACCTAAAATTAATTAAACAATTAACATAATTAATTACATAATTATTAATCAATTAACTAATTGAAATTAATTAACTATTATTTATTACACTATTTATAATCATTTAAAACATTAATTAATCTATTATTTTATTATATTTAAATTACTTCCCACCCTACTCCCCTATAAACCCACAACCCGCTACGGAACTATTAACACTAAATTCAACATAAAATACATTATTAACTAATAAAATACTACAAAAAATACTACTTTGGCAACAAATACTCATTAAAAACACTTCATTACTTATAATTATTTAAAAAACGATATTTTTGTAAACTATGTTTTTGTAAACGATATTTATTACAACTATATTAATGTTATCGATATTACTTACCTGTCTGTTGATATTCTGGTCAAACTATATTTTTGTCATCGATATTTCTTCCTGTAGATATTTTTGCGGCGATATTTAGGTTAGTCGATATTTTTACGACGATATTCCTGCTCTGTACCTCTTTCACCAACATACTGGAAGATATAATCCTAAAATATGAACATTTCCATGTAATCGTCGCAGGCGATTTCAACCTGAGAAGTCTGGAAGGAGCTTCCAGCACACCAAAGAAAGGGAACAAGGCGTGTCCACTGCTCTGCCTTCTCAAAAATGTTAAATTCAAATCAACCCACTTCACGATGAAATCACGCTCACCCTCTTGGTGCCCAAAACCATCATTTCGAAACATATCTACCATCGACTACATCTTAACCAACGAGAAATTGGCTGACAAATTGAAAGAATTTCAGGTCGATGATAGAGGAGAAAGCGATCACAGGCCTTTACGTGCCACATTCGATATAGGAATGGAAACAGCAGAGCTCCAGAAATTAATGGGAGAAACCACAGGGGAGGAACAATATAGAGCCATTAAAAGAATAAAATGGACAATCAAACTTGAGGGGAAAATGCAGGAGTGGGCAGCAACGCAGGAAGTCAGAGGACCTTGGGAGATTAACCACGACACTCTTGGGCACTGGGAAGCACTTATGGAAGACCTGTGGCAGAAGCTGGGTAAAGAACAAGGCAGAAAAAGACCTTCCTGCAAGGCAAAACAGATAACAAAAAGTATAAGACAACGCAAAGGCGCCCTAATGAAGGCACTAAGGAAAAGGAAAAATAAAGGCTCACCGTCAGTCAGTCAAAGCATTTTATTTCGATTATTAAAAATCATAAAAAGACAATCGTGAACATATATACATAAATACAAATATACAAATATATACACATAGTTAAATACAGTGTAAGTAGGATGTACATAGATCACAATACGTTCAGATGTCCGTTTACATAAAAACACACTTTCATTAAAAATCAAACTAAAAACATTATTTACACTACAGATAATTCCTAAGGACATAATATACATTTCATCACTTAAAACAACTGGGAAGCCTGCTCTCGTCATATTTATATCCAAAGTGCTAAGTGCCAGGAAGACAAGGGAAGACTAAAGTTTTCTTTTTCCGAACAGCAGCCACCAGAAAGCTCGCAACACAGAACATGACCCGAGGACAGCTTAACATTTGTAAGTATAAGAGAGCTGGTCTGACTTGTATAAAGCCAACCTCTTTCAACAATGGTAACAAGTATTTGTCTCTTGTTTCTTTATAAAAGTCACAAAACATGACAAAATGTAGCGTATCCTGATTTGAAAAGTTGTCACATTTACAAGGGTTACAGGCTTCCGGCTTGCCCCAGGATGGAAAATCACCCAGAGTTAAATATATCATATCAAAACGAAACCTCGTTAGGAGCTGTCTATGAAAGGGGCGATTCACAATAATCAGATAAGGTTCAGTTGATGGCGATGTTGATAGTAAAAAATTTGCCCTTACAGAAACTTTCTTAAGCTCCTGCTCCTCTCTTTCCATACTGAGCATGTTCAGGAAGTGTACCTTTATCCACCCAACGTCCTCTTTAGTAATACAGTTGGGGGTGGTATAGATCTCAGGGCGTCCTAGTTGCGTAAACATTGTTTTAAGATACGACAACCAAGGGATAGAAATAGCCCTGTCTAGTGCAATACAGTCCGTCAGGATTTGGTGGTTTAATGATATTTCCTGATTAAGCCAGGTCTTAGCCCAGCAAATGAGAGGTGCCAATCTGAGCTGGTCCGTCACATATCCTACTCCTAGCTCAGTATGCACTGAGTAAGTAGGAGAGGAATGTGGAAGACCCAGCAATGATCTTAAGAACTTATTTTCACATGATTGGATTTTAGTGTGGGCGGTGTATCCCCAAATACAAGAGCCATATGACGCTATAGCAAGACATTTGGATTTGTAGATGTTAAGAAGAGCCTTAATTGGTTTCGCTCCTAATTTTTTTGCAAATGCCAACACAGCAGAGGATGACCTAGTGAGCGCATTACTTTTTTGGAGCTGTTGAGGTCTCCATGACCCCCTTTGGTCAAATAAAACCCCTAGGTATGTAAACATTGGGACCCTGGAAATAGCCTTATTATTACAGAGAAAAATGTTCTTTGTTCGCGGTCCACAATGTTTACCCACCACCATGACATGTGATTTTTTAATGTTGACTTTTAAATCCAGAGACTCCATGAACTCACCAAAGGAGTCCAATAGTCTTTGCAGACCATTTCTCGTCCTTGCAAGAAGGACTGTGTCGTCCGCATAGAGGAGGACCGGTATCAAAGAGTCCCCTATATGCGGCACATCCTTGGTCACTTGCATAAGGCACCCCCCCAAAGCATTAATATACAGGGTGAATAGTAGGGGGCCAGAATGCAGCCCTGTCTCACGCCCCTCCTAGAGCTAAAATAGCTTGTGACCCTTCCTTCTTGATTTACTCTAACTGTTGTGGATAGATCAGAGAGGAGAACCGCTAGGAAGTTTACTAATGCAGGATCAACACCAATTTCTATTAAGATGGTCCACAGTTTTGACCGATTGACTAAGTCAAATGCCGAGGAGAGGTCCATAAATCCCAGAAATAAGGACCCCTCCTTGGCTACCGTGTACTTGCCAATCAAGAGCTGGAGATTGAAGCACTGATCCAGAGTACTTCTGTTACTCCTAAAACCATATTGGAAGTCAGACAGGACCCCCCTGCCGTCTAACCACTCCCTGAGTCTCCCTAACACGACCCTCCCCAAGATTTTCACGGATGAGTCTATCAGGGAGATGGGGTGGTAACAGGTGGGGTCCCCTCTGTCCCCCTTTTTGAACACCTGCACAATGACTGAGGTCAGCCAAGAACCAGGGACCCTGCCAACAATTATAGCATTAAATACGTTACATAAAATACCAGCCCAAAATTGGGGGAAATGGCCATAAAATTCAGCTGTCACCCCGTCAGGACCCGGTGCTTTATTTTTTGACATGTCCCGTATGGCCTTTTCAACCTCCGTCTTTTCAAAAATAATGGGTGTTCCTGCAGGGTTAGGAATATATTCCTGTCCCAGTGAGCAAGAGTCCAGCTCATAAATCCCCCTGAAGTGTGTTAACCATTTTTCATCAGGGATGACACCGTCAAGCGCCGAGTTACTGTCCTCCGAGAAGAATGAATGGTTAACAGTAGACCAAAATTTACTACTGTCACGCAATACTTCAACAGAGAGGAGTTTTTCCTAAGCCTCTTCCTTAATTTCTTTCTTCCGAGCCTCAATTAACTTTTTATATTCTTTCCTTAAGGCCCGGACTACCTTATTTCTTGGTTTGCGCTTAAGCTCCTTAAGTAGGGCGCTATGGGCTTGTGAACAGTTTTTGTCGAACCACCTTTCCACCTTAGCTGAAGTTTTCCCTTTTTTTAACCTCAGGTCATCGGCAACCTGCTGACAAATAGCGGTATAAGCCTCAATTATAGCGGTGCTATGGGCGGACGAGTCAAGACAGGTACCCAGAAGATCATTAGTCTTCCTAAAGAAGTCGTCATAAAATTCCTCAGGGACCACCCTTGACCACCTCAGCCTCCTACCCTGATCATTAGCTCTCAAGGGTCCCAGTTCCAGATTCAGTGAGTCTCGTGGGCCTCTTCCTTCCTCCAAATCTAGCCGCACCTCCAAAGTAACCGGATTGTGGTCACTAAAGGCAGATAAGATGGCTTTATATGACAACGAGCACAACAGGACCCAATGTGAGACGAATATATAGTCAATCACCGATCCATGTTCAGATCCCTTGAAGGTTATGGTCCTGTCACCTTCTTCATTTACCTCCGGCTCGCTTAAATTCATGGAGGCTAAAAATTCTTCTAAGGCGTTACCATGTATATTATGCTCAAAATGTGAGAGCACCACGCCCGGGGGCCCAAAATCATCTTCTATTTGACAGTGTAACTCACATAAATGTGTATTAAAATCCCCCATTAAAATAGTTTCAAAAATTAAATTGTGTTTAGCTTTGTAATCTGACAAAAAAAATTCTAGAGTAGAAATGTGCTCAGTCAAGAGCGCACCCTCTTTAACATTATAAAAATTAATTAGCAGTATTCTTGTCTGGTTAGGCAATACCCATTCAACAATCAAGAAATTTTTAGAGTTCGACTCCACATTTATAAAAGAGCCCTTCAGCCTAAGTGAAGTAAAAAGAACTAAGCCACCCTTAGCTCTACCCATTCTTCCCGTGGTAGCAGGTACAGCAAAGCTAGAATACCCATTCAAGTGACAATTGGCAGATGGATCCCAGGTTTCTTGCAGGGCAATGAAATCAAAACCAATTATATAATCCAGCCAAATAGGATCATTCCATTTAGCCCTCATGCCTGCTATATTCCAACTCACCAGACGGCATGTTGTCCTGCTATCAACTTGTAGAGCGGTATCTGAGTGTACTAGAGGGAGTTGTCTGCCCTCCATTAGTCAATCAATTTCCTCCAGATCTGACAATGGGGCAAATTGATTGTACAGTTGTATACCATCCCTCTGTGTGACACTGGTAGGGAGCTTGGGTGGGAATGGATTAGGTGTATTGTTTAGTGGAAAGGTGGTAATTTCCCCTAACCTGGGATTAGAATTAATGGTTAACCCATTTGGGAGTACAGTCGGTGTCAGTAGGTCACTATGATCAGTAAAAGTGGGTATTAGAGTAGATGTTGATGGGGCAGGAATTCTACTATGATTGTTTATGGGGGGATAGAAGAAACCCAAAGGTAGTGGTCTGATACCAGGGGAGCCAAGCTCAGAGGCATCCCAGAAGAGTCTGTGGGCTATGTTAGGTCTATCAAAATTCACCACCACACAGTCTCCTGGGATGTTTTTGGGGACATGGCCCACCCATCTCACTCTTCTAGCCATAATTACCTTTGATGCTATGTCAGGACCCCCGCTACTGTAGCACGCACACAGTTTTTTTGCCAATAATAATAATTCCTGCGGCGTTTCTGACCTGCTACCAGTAAATGCTGGGACTCCTGTAAACACTGCTACTAAAGGAGCAGCATGAGGGGGTAAATCCAGTTTTTTTCTAGCATAAGAACCATGTTTCACTTTTAGATCCTCTGGTTTGCCATCTATGGTTTCCAATCCAGGGTGTACAGTGTTCCCTACCAGCATACTGGGCAGGGATTCAATCACATTTAAGGTGGGGAGCACAGTTGTGGAGGTGGTGGGACCCTCATTACATATCATTAAAGAGTCATCTGAGGATACCTGTCCCCCAGGCTTAGACACATATGGGTCCCCTATCTTGGACCTACCCTCTTTTTTGGACTCTGAAGCAGCCTGTGAATTTTTATAATCAGAAATAAATTTGCCAATATGGTCACATTTCTTACGCAAGTCTTCTACACAGATGTTTAAGGTGTCAACAATGTCTTTAGCTATGCCCACTAATAGTGGCTCCAACCGTGTTGTAAACATTTTCTCCACCAAGGCTTCAAGATTAAGCACAAGTTGTGGGTCTCTCTTGTCACAGCTAGGTGTGGGTATGGACGCTTTTGAACCATTCCTCCCGGGCATTGTTTTGCGCATCTTCCGTGGTTTAGACGCCCCTCTGGGATCATCTTCATTCCCCCCCGAATCATACAAAGTCTCAGTGTCCGTTGGCCCCCGAACCAGCTCAGTCCCTCTCACTGAGTTTTCGATTATTATGGTTGGATCAAGGGGTACGGTAGAAACTGATTGGATGGTGCTACTATTGCTCACATTTCCGTGATCACTTACGGGAGATGTCAGGCCCAATTCAGTCTCTGCATGCGCAATTTCTTTAGATAGAGCCGCCACAGCAGAAGTTAAGTAGCTAATAATACTTTCAGAGTGTCTAGGGACTTTGGGTTTTGTGCCTTCTGACGCGCCATTGCTTGGTAGTTTACGCTTACCCATTTTTGCTGTCCAACTTAGGGGGGTGGCCCGGCCTGTCCCCTGCTGGCCCCGGACGGCCACAGACGGCCCCGCCCTTGTCCCAGGCTTCTCACGGGCGCCTCCCGCGCTCGACTCGCGAGGCGAGAGGCATACCGCTGTTTTATCGCTCCTCCGGGCGCTCAGGTGTGACTGGGGCTGCGTCCGCTACCGCCGGGGCACCTGGGGCTTGAAGTCCAGCCCTCTCGGCGGTGGCGGCGTGGATGGTAGCTGCAGCGCTTCTGCCCTGGATCGGTATGCCAAAGGTGCTGCCGTTTCCCTCACGGCTCAGGTTGTTGAGTTATGCCCCCAATGTGCGCTCGGCGCACCACTGTTTTATGGCGCCTCCGGGCGCTCAGGTGTGACTGGGGCTGCCTCCGCTACCGCCGGGGCACCTGGGGCTTGAAGTCCAGCCCTCTCGGCGGTGGCGGCGTGGATGGTAGCTGCAGCGCTTCTGCCCTGGATCGGTATGCAAAAGGTGCTGCCGTTTCCCTCACAGCTCAGGTTGTTGAGTTATGCCCCCAATGTGCGCTCGGCGCACCGCTGTTTTATCGCGCCTCCGGGCGCTCAGGTGTGACTGGGGCTGCGTCCGCTACCGCCGGGGCACCTGGGGCTTGAAGTCCAGCCCTCTCGGTGGTGGCGGCGTGGATGGTAGCTGCAGCGCTTCTGCCCTGGATCGGTATGCCAAAGGTGCTGCCGTTTCCCTCACGGCTCAGGTTGTTGAGTTATGCCCCCAATGTGCGCTCGGCGCACCGCTGTTTCATCGCGCCTCCGGGCGCTCAGGTGTGACTGGGGCTGCGTCCGCTACCGCCGGGGCACCTGGGGCTTGAAGTCCAGCCCTCTCGGCAGTGGCGGCGTGGATGGTAGCTGCAGCGCTTCTGCCCTGGATCGGTATGCCAAAGGTGCTGCCGTTTCCCTCACGGCTCAGGTTGTTGAGTTATGCCCCCGGAAGAGGGGGCCAACATCAGCACACTGAGAGCTACCTACAGGAGGGAAGTAGGCGAACACAAGAGGATAGAAATGGAACAAAAATGTCTCACAGTATTTGCCCTGTTAAAGGAAAAGAACAACGCCAAATTATGGAGGTACATAAACCATCTGAGCTCAGCTCTCAGCCCATAGGCAAGGCGAACAACATTGGAAGCTACGAATGGGAAGTGTATGTAAGGGGCTTATATAATAAAGAAACACCAACCTCAGAGCAAACCCCTCCTAAGAACACCTGGGAAACAAAGATCGACACAGACACTCTCCCCGGGAATATAGACGAAGCAGGATCAACGATACCTGGGAGCAAAGGCTTCACAGAATCCGAAATAACAAGGGAAATAAAGAACATGAGGAACGATGGGGCACCAGGCCCAAACGGCATACCAGCCCTGGTATTCAAAACAGCTCAATCATTCTTCTCCTCAATTCTCACCCCTCTCTATAATTACACATACTTAACAGCATTAATTCCACAAACATGGAAAGGTTCAATCCTTTTTCCCATCCACGAGAAAGGCGACCACTCCAATCCCGCCAATTATAGGTTAGTGGCCCTGCTGGATGTTGAAGTCAAAGCCTTTGCTAAACTATTATTGAGGGAATTGGAGGACTGGGCTAACAACAACGAAATACTACCATTCTATCAGACCGGCTTCAGGGCTAACAGTGCAACCATTGACAACATCATGACCCTGTCCTACCTTTCGAAACGTGCAGTGAAAGACAGGCATATGCCACTGTTTTGCTGTTTCATCGACTATAGCACAGCTTTTGATAGAGTGGACAGGGGCAAACTCTGGGGAAAACTGTCAGGTTGGGGAGTTCCATCAAAGCTACTGAAAGCCATCATATCCCTTTATGAGGGACCTGGGTACAAGTTAAGTTAAGCCCCACAGCGTTATCTGCTAGAGTGCAAACCAACAACGGTCTGAAGCAGGGCTGTGTTTTAGCCCCCCTACTATTCAATCTTTACACAGCCGACATGGGGGGAGCCCTGAAAGAGGCAAGTCTAGTTCCACCTAAAGTGGGAACGGTAAGACTTGCAATTGTTCAGTATGCAGCCGACACCGTAGTGATGGATCATACAAGGGTGGGCCTCCAAAGAGCACTAAAAGAGCTGGGGAAGTGGGGAGAGGTTATAAAAGGCCAATTCCTATCTCATTAATACTCGAGACCAACACGCTATTTCAATTAGCTATGATGTGTTGGACACGGTAAGTTGGTCCTTTGGTGGTTCTGTCGACGTTTCGACCCTGTGGACACCTTATTTGTGGGTCACTGGCGGGTCTTCTTCAGGACGGGGACTGGGAAAAGATTATTGCGCCAGGTCTTCACCGAGCAGACATCCTTATATTCTACTTTGTGCGGGTGTCTTCAGCAATCTTGAATCTATTCTGTATATCGTGTGGCAATATTCAAAGATATTTCTATTTGTAGGATGACTGTTCTCTCTAATCGGCACTGCTCAGCCGAGCGGACGAGTCCTGAATCCCGGTCTGACGAAGGAAACAACATATTAAAAAAATCCCACATTGAATGCGAGAGGGCATAATTGATGGCAGACAGCAATATGGAAACCCACATATACAAATGATTGTTGAAAGTAATGCACAACGATCGTGGGGATTAGAGAGAACAGTCATCCTACAAATAGAAATATCTTTGAATATTGCCACACGATATGCAGGAATTGGCCTTTTATAACCTCTCCCCTCTTCCTCATAATCACTCATTCACTTGTATATAGACCTTCACTTATATATGTCACAATGTCACAATATTTCACACTCAGTCACTTCTTACACTGATTTGAATTGTTGCGCCGCATTTTGTATTTTGTGAAAAAGTAAAAAATTGCTTTTTATGTTCTTACGGAAGGTGTCAGTTGAAAACTAAAAAGAAAAGAAAAAATAACTGTTCAATTAAAAATCACTCTGACCCTTCTTCTTGTGTTTGGTTTTGCACTTTAAAGATGACTAATGTAGCATATTTTTGAAGCTATGTTTTGATTACTGCTGAAGGCATGCATATGATTCAAAGCAATTGTTCAGATACCCGAAAGAACCACTGTTGAAATTACTACTGCAAACACCAAGGTATGCAAGGAATATTAGATTACGGCTGGAACTAGGGCTCAGCAGACCAGAACTGGCACTTCAGGGGGACCTAATTAAGTACTACATTAGAGTCCCGAAAGCACCCCAAGACTCTCTTAAACATCATCTGGAAACAATCTTTAGAGAAAAGGATTCCCCCTGGCACATCAAGCTGGGTTTAGCAATAGAGACCCTTAACATTGAACCACAAAGCCTGTGCCTAACAGAAATTCCGCACAAGACCTGGTCAAACATCATGAGACTGAGGAAATATAAATTTTATGGTCAAGAAATGTTCCCTAACGTGTACCCCACCGTCTCCATGTACAAGCTTAAAGTGCATGTAACTTCCCTCCTGTGCCAGCTATGAAGACGCAAATACATTTGCGTCCAACGTTAACATGTCCTCTTTCAGATCCACCCTGAACGGGTTGAATATTCCGTTCCTAAGTATGCCATGCCAACGTCTTTTTGTGGTGTACTTTACACGTTTTTTCAGCTCTGGCGAAGTAGGCCCTGAATTCTGCCATCGAGCCTTTTCCTGCCTTCTGACTCTGAACGCCTCAGCCTGGGCTGCCTCTGTACCCGTGACCTCTGCCTTACTCCCTGCGTGGCTAACAGCGCTTAGCTCAGCCTGCTGCCCGCCAAGACTGTATTCAACCTTCGAATTATCTGCTCCGCTCCTCAAACATACATTCCTGCCTACTAGTTCACGTAAACATCCTTCCAGCTGCAGAGCAAAGGGCCCGGCCTCACTGTCTCCGTGCAAGTAATTCATAGCTTCTGTTACCATGGTAGGCCTATGCCCCCTCGCATCTCATGCAGACACGTAGACGCTTATACACGCACTCACAGTCAGTATAGAATAGCCTCTGCCCAAGAGACCTTTCCCTCTAGATAATATGGTTCCCAAACATCAGATACTAGATATGATATAGGTACGAGTTGATCTGACATGCCAGACTTCTGTCTCTTTCCGCTAGTGTAAATGTCAAGCCCCCTGCACCCTCCAGCTCCACGTCAATCACACGTCATGCAGCTGCGCGCGCATCCAGACCTCAGATTTCTGCTGACATTGCAAGATTCTGCTATGTACCCACCTACTTGTGACACTTACATGTGACGTTTCTAGCACACACCTCTATGTTCACGCCTAGTTCACGCCTTTTGATTACGTATTGCTAACACGTGTGTGTTTTTATCTTGTTTCTCTCAGCTGTTACGCCTACTATATTGGTATCCATTATATGATTTAAGTATAAAAGTTATGTCTTGTCAATAAAGTATGCTCTATCCCTTCCTGCACCCCAGTGGTGTCAGGAACCCGATATCCGGTTCTAGAACCATTCCTTTTTAAGGAATAAAACCCCTAAGAAACTCTAACACCACGGACTCTGCGTCTTTCTTTCCGATTGAGTTATTTTTGTTTAAGTACTTACCTGCATAGAAATTAGGACGGTAAATCAAATATTTACCACATTATTTTGGCGCCCGAATAGGGACCCCTCCCCCACCTTACGCGCCGGTTGGTGCGTTGCAACCTTTGCCCCCTGCCATAAGTCAAGACGGACAATTACGCGTACCCGCAGGATTTCCTGTATCTCCCTCTGGCCCACGGAGGTGACGGAGACTGCGATCAGCACCCAGACGAGGCGGTGAGGAGTGCGGAGGATCCCGACCAGAGCCTAGCCGAAAGAAGCAAGGTCCGAGGTGTCAAGAGGCCCACCAGTTTCCGAAGTATTCACGTGTCGAGTCGAGTCGAGTCCAGTCCGGTCCAGTCCAGTCGAGTTTTCCGAGGCCTTCTGTTCCGTGCTTCCCGGTGAGTACCATTGCTGGGGACGTATCTAGACGGGTACATTATTATGTATCCGGTAAAGACGGGTTTGGGTACACAAACGCGGTCTGCACTGTTTTAGACAGTGTATCTGTATTGTTTAGCAGTATATCAAGCATTCAAGTTCTTGCACTGTTCTCGACAGTGTATCTGTGCTGTTTAGCAGTACATCTAGTATCAAGGGTAGTGATATATGTTCAAAATGTTTTCATGTGATTAATGTCGTGGTATGAGTGACTGTTTGATGTACATTACTGTGTTTTTGTGTAACTAGCTGTGTTCAGAGTAAGTAACAAGTATCGAGTATCCAGTACTAAGTAACAAGATGCCGTTTTTCAATAAATTAAGACAGATAGGAACTAGGAAAGGGATGCTAGAGGAAGAAATTCCTATCCCCCCTAGGGACACTCCTGGAAATTTTATGTACCATAAGCATGGCTTAGATGCCATACTGTATCTAGATTTATGGGTCGATTATACTAAGCACCTAGACGAGAGACACAGATGGCCCGTTACAGGAACATGGGATGCTGAGTGCATCATGAAGGTAGAAGAAGCGCTGTGGAAAAAGAAAGCCAGACAATCTCAGAAAGACGCCATAGAATTTTGGCGTAAAGAATCACATAAACGTGCCGAAAAAGAACTCCGAAAAGAAGACAGACATAGAGAAGAGTCGGATAGAGTCCGAGAAAACGAATTAGTTAATGAAGGGATCCGAGTAAAAGCAGAACAAGTAGACCGCATGCGAAACAATCTTGTAAATGGCATGTACTTAGTGGCCGAGGGTTTGCCTGAAGCCACTTCAGAAATACCGAAAAATCTGCCGCCACCATTGGTTCCGACTAAAGTAAGTCACAGGACCACCAAAGACATATTCCTTGCTTCCTATCTAGACGATGTAGCACCCGCTTACACCAATCCACGTGCCCGCGTCCCGCCTACTGATGGTGACGGAGGTGGCAACCCGCTTCAAGACAATGTCCAGCCACTGCCGCAACAAGGTTCACCCGATCGACAGCCTGCTCCACCTGCTCCTCCACCTCCACCACTTCCCACACCTAAGATTAATATACCGAATCCGATTGCGCCTGATCCTAATAAGAGACAAGTTCAGGTACACATACAGACTCCACAGAGAAATAATGCTCAAGCCTCTGCTTCAGGAGGTGCGACAGGAGGTCTCCAGACCCCGCCAGCAACACACAGATTAAACTTTAGGGACATGCTGAAACAACGTACACCCCAATCACCAGGTTTTGACATGCTCAAAGAACCCCTTCCAATTTGCAGAAACGATCCAGTACCCGGTAAAGACGATAGAATGTTGATAGCATCACTACGCTTACGACAAGCTACAGATTACCTAGTGTTATTCCCAGGGATGGCTGATCACCTAGATAGAATATATCATTTTGTCCAGACTGGGGAAAATCCCAAAAGTATTAAGGAGGCCCTGGCACACCAGAAAGTTGACACTCAAGCATATATATTATGTTTCTTCATAAATTGCTTAATAAGAGACCGAGACAGGCCTGGAGTAGACCAGGAAGAGATGGAAGCACTAAACAGATGGGGTCAAAATATAGCCGAAGGAAAGCATGATAAGCTGAATTGTATAGCAAGCATGTACAAGAAAATCAGAAAAGAAGTAATAGAAATACACAAAAAAGAACAAGAAAAGGAAAGAGAAAATGACAACTCCTCCGAGGAGGACGAACCTGAAGAACCAGAGATGACTAAAGAAATGATAGCGTATGTAGGTAAGGGAAATTACCTTAGGAAAGGCATTCGTCCAGAAAGCAAGAGAGTTTTTCTCTCTGGCATATCAAAACCAAGTTCTTCCGAATATCTGTTTCAAGTTACCGATAAAATTCTTCAAGAACAAATGGGGTACCATGTACTCAATTCTATGGATGAACAAGAACTAGCCCGGTCAGCAGTACTATGGGCTGACAATCCTAGCACATACAATGATGATACAGTAGCACAGACATTTCTGAACCTTTCCCCAGACGAGCAGAAATTAGCCGGTGTGTACATGATTCAGCATCTCATCACGTTATACAGACAACAACATTCTGATCCAGGTCCCTTACCCGATACATTAGAAGCACTACTTATGAATAGATGGAGAGGCCTAAGTACCAAGTTAATTCAAATAATTCTAGAACAACGACGCAAATATAACGCTTTCTTAGGCCCACAATATGTTTCAGCTCCGCCCCCAGAAAGAAAAATGTTTCATTTTGAGCATTTTGACAGGCAGAATCCTTTACGAGAAGTACACCCAGTTATGGGTGCCAATAACACCTTGGAACGTGTGTTTGTGTACACACCTTTAACAAAGCTAGAATTGTTAGAAATGAAGAAACTAGTACCCTGTCATGATAAAGACCCTGCAGGTTTTCACCGAGAACTTAAAGACATGTTACTCATGGGAGATTAC
The DNA here is from genome assembly GCF_964263255.1 of Lissotriton vulgaris. NCBI lineage: Eukaryota > Metazoa > Chordata > Amphibia > Caudata > Salamandridae > Lissotriton > Lissotriton vulgaris. Next base: position 2,001,681,674 of record NC_141685.1, on the reverse strand, counting down.
ACGTATACGGATATTATGAAATTGTTAAAAGTACTACTGCCCACCGGCATTTACGAGAAACTCAAGGAAAAAGAATGGGAGGTGGGAGATAAAAAGATTATATGGACTGAAATAGAAGACGAGGAAAAAGGTCGTACTCCAGGGCTAGGCCTTGGGGACAAAGCAAAAGCATTACCAGGTTTAATAGTACAGGTTTTGCCAAGATTATTGACAACTAAAAAGGAAGACTGGGACGCAATCTCAGCCTGTAAACAGAAACACGATGAAGATACCAGTGACTTCTATTCCAGATTCGAGAAATGTTTCATTATTAATAGTGGCCTGAAACCAGGTAGCGAGTCATACCCACATCTTTTTGTAACTAAATTAGTCGAGAATTCCCTGACATCAGTCAAGAACCGTGTATATAAAGTTGAAAGTACATGGCAAGCAAATACGCCATCCCAGATGTTACAAATGTTACAATACCACCAGAACAGAATTAGAGAGGAACAGGATCACGAACAGAGACGTATGAAAGACACGAAAATGAAAATGTTAGTGGCCCTGTCGGTTCCAGCCGACGGCCAGAGAAAGGGTACGACCCAGACAGGTAATTCAGCAGCTCCCGTTAAAGGGACATGCAACTATTGCAAGCAGCCAGGTCACTACGTACATGAATGTCCAGTCCTGAAACACAATATAGCAACAGGTAAAACTAAAGAAAGACCGCATCCGCCTAGACAAGACCAGGTCCAGCAACAGACTTCACCGAATTCACAACCTATGCATGCTCCACCACATACAGGACAGACCGCAGCGGTATCACAGCCACAGCCCATTGCCGCGACGCAGCAAGTTTCACGGCAGATGTGCCAGTATGCCCAATCTGATTATCCCGATTATCAGCGATACACATGAAACAGCCTAGAGAGGGAGGTTGGCTTGCCTCTTATTGAGATTCCTGTAGATCAAGAGGGTCCTTATGTACACAGTCAAGTATTGGGAAAAGACAGAAAGTTTTTAATCGACACAGGGGCAAGCCGCACAACAATCAGCCATGACGAAGTCCCAGGGGCACCACTCTCAGGCTCACAGAATGTTTCCCTTGGTTTTTCAGGACAGCCTATTGTAAATGAAGTGTCAAAACCAGTCCCCCTAGCAGTAGGTCCATTATCCCGTGTTACAGACTTGTTACTCACGAAATCATGTCCAGAAAACTTGTTAGGTATCAAAACATTGAAGGCTCTAGGAGCAGTGATATGTTGTTCTCCGGAAGGAGTTAGACTGTTCCTGCGTGACTTTAAGGGTCACTATGTATTACGAGAGTTTGATGTCAGATTGAAAAATGTACCGAAACACCTGTGGGCACAAGGCCCAACCGATGTAGGTTGCATGCACATCACACCATACCGTGTTACACTCAAACCAGGAGTTGTTTTACCGCGAATCAGACAAAACAAGTTACCACCCGATGCTGTAGTGGCTTTACTGGAAATCATTGAAGAGCTCATTGCCCAAGGAGTGGTCATAGAAACCGACTCCAATATCTGTAATTCCCCTATCATTCCGATTCTTAAACGTACTGATCCCAATGCACAGCCAGTATATCGGCTGGTGATTGATTTACGAGAACTAAATAAATGCATTGTTCCACAGTATCCTGTGGTTCCCGACATCTCATCCTTATTGACTGCTATTGATTCAGAAGCGACGTTCTTTACTGTAATTGACCTCAAGAACGCCTTCTTCAGTGTACCCATTGATCCAGAGAGCCAATACCTCTTCGGATTCAGTTTAAATGGACGAAGTTTCAAATTTTCACGCGCACCTCAAGGATTCACAGAAAGCCCCAGCATCTATAGCCAAGCACTGAAAAGACAACTTGATTGTATCCAAATGCCAGTTAACACTGCCTTACTACAGTACGTCGATGATCTGCTGATCACCGCACAAAGTGAACCCGAATGTGAACAAGCATCACTGACAGTTTTACATTTTCTGGCCGACAAGGGACACAAGGTGTCTCCTTCGAAGCTACAATTCTGTGTTCAGCAAGTTGTGTACCTGGGTCACTTGCTGTCCAAAGTGGGGAGACAGCTCACTCCCGACCGCATCCAGTTAATTGTAAACATGCCACAACCCCAGACACAAAAGGAAGTGCGGGCCTTCATAGGCCTCACCTCCTACTGCAGACAATGGATTCCTCAATATGCATTTCTAGCTAAACCACTCATTCAGTTGACAACACAGGAGGCAGCGACTTCGACTGCCCTCCCTTGGACTCAGGAACATACACAGGCCTTTGAGGAATTAAAGAAAGCTTTATGTCAAGCACCAGTGTTAGCGACACCATGTTACAGCAAACCCTTTACACTTTTTGTTACAGAACGTGATGGTACAGCATTGTCTGTCCTCACTCAAGATCAAGCAGGTTCACATAAGCCTTGCGCTTATTTTTCAAGTACATTGGATTCAGTAGCCCAGGCACTCCCTGCGTGCTTAAAGTCAGTTGCAGCGACAGCCCTAGCAATCAGACAGAGCGACTCAATTGTATTAGGACATCCATTGACAGTACAAGTTCCACATTCTGTAGAGGTTCTTCTAAACCGAACCCAGACTCAACACTTGACTATAGCACGACTGACAGGTTATGAATTGACGCTATTCCAGCCACACATAGAAATTAGACGCTGTAACATTCTGAATCCTGCAACATTGTTACCTTCGATTATGACAGATTCAGCCCCGCATGATTGTATAGAAATCATTAATGCAGTAACAAAGCCCCGACGAGACTTAACAGATGTTCCTCTGACAAATCCAGACCTGACACTTTACGTGGATGGTTCATGTATGAGAACAAGCACAGGAGAATTAGTGGCCGCGTATGCAGTGACCACTGAAACTGAAGTTAAAGAAACACATCGTATTGATACACTGTCCGCTCAAGCAGCAGAGCTCATCGCTCTGACTCGAGCCTGTATACTAGCCAAGAACAGAAATGTTAACATATACACAGATTCACGTTATGCTTTCGGAGTCGTACACGACTTCGGAGTGTTATGGCAAGAACGAGGTTTCTTGACCTCTCACGGTGCCAAGATCCAACACGGTCCCCTCATTCAAGCACTGTTAGAAGCAATACATCTGCCTTCAGGCATTTCCATCATGAAGTGTAAAGCACATACTAAAGTTACAGACTCCAGTTCCCAGGGTAACGACCTGGCAGACCAAACAGCAAAACATACAGCATTGACTCACACCCAGACAACGGATGTAACAAAGATCATAGTGCCGACACATTGTATGACAGTCAGGGATCCCACACTAGATGTAATCGATATTCAGACACATGCTACTCCAGATGAAATCAAGAAATGGACTGAACTAGGAGGGATCCAGACAGATCAGGGATGGATGACGAAGGGAAAATCTACATGGTTTCTCCCCGACTCTATGGTTCAAGTCATAATAAATACCGCACATAGTCCAGCCCACCTAGGAGAAAAAGCTATGTTAGACAGTTTACAGAATCTCTGGTACAACAAACATTTACGAGCAGCAGCAAAACAGAAAGTGCGTACTTGCATGATCTGTTGTCAGTTCAATCCAGGTAAAAGCGTCCCTGTAGAGCAAGGTGGATTTCATCCTCCCGATCACCCTTTTGAAGTCCTCCAGATGGATTATATCCAGATGGACCGTTGTCGAGGATTCAAGTACGTCCTCGTAGTTGTTTGTGCACTTTCCCGTTGGACCGAAGCATATCCAGTCCCAGATTACACTGCCCCGACCACTGCCAAGCAGCTGGTTCGAGAATTCTTCCCACGGTACGGCTTGCCCCGTATCGTGTACTCAGATAACGGACAGCCATTCTCATCCGAGCTCATGAAGCAGGTTTCACTTCTGCTAGGATATCAGTGGAAATTCCATTGCGTCCGACATCCCGAGGCAGCTGGCCTTGTAGAAAGGCATAACCAGACACTGAAAACACGTCTCGCCAAAATATGTAAAGAGAAAGGGGTCGACTGGATTGTCGCCCTGCCAGTTGCACTGTTCTATATGAGAATGGTCCCCCATTCGAGATCAGGACTATCCCCGTATGAGGTGGTCTTTGGCCGACCACCAAATATGTGGGGGACGCCCATGCCTAAGAAAATAACCGATGTTGATTGTAATATGCTGACAGATTACCTTGCCTCCTTGATGTCTGCACTCCAATCATGTCGTTCACAGGTTGCCGCAGCCTTTCCCGACAACACTGATGTAAAGCCACACGATGTCCGTCCAGGTGACACTGTACTGATCCGCAACTTCGACAGGAGAAGCCCGCTGGAGCCCCGCTGGAAGGAGCCGAAGATCGTCCTTCTGACCACGAGGACGGCAATTAAAGTTGAGGGCCGAAAGGGGTGGATCCACACGAGTCATATTAAAAAATGTAATGAACTGTTGCCAGAAACTGACTCTTCCACCCCCTCAAAGGACTGCCTCGATTCTAGTGACTTTAAAGTTCCCAAGAGAGAGAAAACTCCCCAAGAGGAGTATAAAACGAAACTACGGTCTAGCAAGTCAGACAGTTTAATTGTTTAAGTCCTCCCCTAGGTGAATCGGTTAAATAGTTTCTGACATGTATCCCCTAGACCGAGATAGAGAGAGAGAGAGACAACTCAAGAAACGTGCATATTGTAAATCACTTCGTAGTCACTGTATAGTGACATTATTGGTTATGTTTTTTCTAAGTCTTTTGATTATTGCTGCCAGTATATTGCTGCCTATATATTACCCTATCTTCAAGCGTGAACAATCTGCTTACAATGTCACTGCCGAACATTCTTTTAGCGAATTACCCCCTCACGAGTTATCTTACAGACTTGCGCTGCGCAACAACACCTTCATTAGTATGTTACATCACTCCCATCAGACTAATAATGCTACAAACTGTTGGATATGTGGCCGACTCCCTCCCTATCAGAAATATAAGGAGTTCTGCCTCTCTTTCCATACCCGTTCACTCACAATGGCTCATGTGGAGCATGGTTTAGATTAATTAATTCTTTAGATCCTGATATTTCTGTTTTCGAAGGAAATTGGGTTTGGGGAAACCTGAACTTAGTTCTGCTTGACGCCTGTTACCCTGACAAGAAGGGACTTCCCACTAGGATAGGAACTGATCTAGAAAATGAAGTATATGGATTAGGTAATTATACAATTAACCTCATGATTCTTACTGTTGAATCCGAAGCTGCACCAGTTTTGCCTGCTATGTCAGTATTACCAGTCACAGGTGACTTATGTGTCAGAAAGAAGGGTTCAGTACACTTAGGTCATAGTAAATGTACTACTGTGGTCGAATTCAGTGATCAAGGCAAGTCTTCATTCAGAGCTACTCGTCATTCTTACTTTGTTTGTGGCCATACCGCATACATACGCTTACCTCCAGATTGGGATGGTACCTGTTACATTGCATTCCTTCTGCCACCCGTTTTTCTAGCCCCTCCTGATTATCACAGAAATACAAATCTAGTAAAGAATAGACTCCGAAGAGATCTCCCGATTGTCGACTATACTGAAACGGCATGGGAGCAATACACAGACTTCAATAAAGGTTTCTTCCCCTACTTAGGTACTGTCTTTAATAGTAAACTGATACGAAAATTAACTAGAACCCTCGAAGCAGTAGTGAATGAAACTACCTCCGCTCTAGGCAACTTAACAGAGGAGCAATCTGCCATGCGGGTTGTTGTTCTCCAAAATCGTCTTGTTATTGACGTCATCCTAGCAGATAGGGGCGGAGCTTGTAAGGTCATCGGGTCAAGTTGCTGTGTTTTCATTCCAGAAAACGCGCCAACAGTATATAAAGCTATTACACGTCTTCATAAAATTGCAAGTTTGATACATCAGAATCCAGGCACCTGGACTTGGTCCGGTTGGTTCTGGACAACGTTGACTGCTTGGGGATGGAAGATCCTATCCTTCCTAGGCATTGCCCTTCTCATAGTATTCAGTTGCTGCCTGTGCCTACAATGTGGGCCAGCGATTTGTGGTCTGTGCGCCACATCCTGTATTCCGCATTCAAGTTTTCACTCAAAACGCGAAAAGAAGAAAGAAGAGCAAATGATGTTACAAGAACAGACTGATCGATTTATGAGGATCGATATATCATGAAGGGTCCGTAGGGAACAAGGAGGGAATGAGGAAATATAAATTTTATGGTCAAGAAATGTTCCCTAACGTGTACCCCACCGTCTCCATGTACAAGCTTAAAGTGCATGTAACTTCCCTCCTGTGCCAGCTATGAAGACGCAAATACATTTGCGTCCAACGTTAACATGTCCTCTTTCAGATCCACCCTGAACGGGTTGAATATTCCGTTCCTAAGTATGCCATGCCAACGTCTTTTTGTGGTGTACTTTACACGTTTTTCAGCTCTGGCGAAGTAGGCCCTGAATTCTGCCATCGAGCCTTTTCCTGCCTTCTGACTCTGAACGCCTCAGCCTGGGCTGCCTCTGTACCCGTGACCTCTGCCTTACTCCCTGCGCGGCTAACGGCGCTTAGCTCAGCCTGCTGCCCGCCAAGACTGTATTCAACCTTCGAATTATCTGCTCCGCTCCTCAAACATACATTCCTGCCTACTAGTTCAAGTAAACATCCTTCCAGCTGCAGAGCAAAGGGCCCGGCCTCACTGTCTCCGTGCAAGTAATTCATAGCTTCTGTTACCATGGTAGGCCCATGCCCCCTCGCATCTCATGCAGACACGTAGACGCTTATACACGCACTCACAGTCAGTATAGAATAGCCTCTGCCCAAGAGACCTTTCCCTCTAGATAATATGGTTCCCAAACATCAGATACTAGATATGATATAGGTACGAGTTGATCTGACATGCCAGACTTCTGTCTCTTTCCGCTAGTGTAAATGTCAAGCCCCCTGCACCCTCCAGCTCCACGTCAATCACACGTCATGCAGCTGCGCGCGCATCCAGACCTCAGATTTCTGCTGACATTGCAAGATTCTGCTATGTACCCACCTACTTGTGACACTTACATGTGACGTTTCTAGCACACACCTCTATGTTCACGCCTAGTTCACGCCTTTTGATTACGTATTGCTAACACGTGTGTGTTTTTATCTTGTTTCTCTCAGCTGTTACGCCTACTATATTGGTATCCATTATATGATTTAAGTATAAAAGTTATGTCTTGTCAATAAAGTATGCTCTATCCCTTCCTGCACCCCAGTGGTGTCAGGAACCCGATATCCGGTTCTAGAACCATTCCTTTTTAAGGAATAAAACCCCTAAGAAACTCTAACACCACGGACTCTGCGTCTTTCTTTCCGATTGAGTTATTTTTGTTTAAGTACTTACCTGCATAGAAATTAGGACGGTAAATCAAATATTTACCACATCCGCTCTATTTCATTTGAACTGAATCTAAACGCTTTTTTTTATAGCCAGTTTTCTCTTGAAAGTAAACTAGTAGGCTTATTATGTCATAATATAAGCAAGTTGCAGCTTAGTAAGTGGATCTGATTAGGCTAGTGCACTATACTGACTAGAAATATGGGACTAACAGGTAACTAATTTGTATATCAGTAAGTGTAATACTACACTGACAAAATAAGTTTTTCTATAAAGTGTCTACTTCATCTCTATAAAAAGTTTTTTTATACTATGTGTTGTTTTCTCTTTTTAAACCAGGACATAATGGGAGTAATAACCCCTAGCTGATATACCTGTCTTGAATATAACCAAGAAAATAGTGTGCTTCTACAATTTTATGTAAGTAGTTAATACAAAAATATCTCCAACCTAACTTTTTGTTTCAAAGCTCACAGTTGTTTATTCATTTAATATGGGATAAGAAGAGCATAGCTGAAGGCAACAACTCGTATACAGTACTCTTTAACCACTAATGCCTAAATTTCTCTTCTCTTCTCTTTTCTTCCCTTCTTTTTCTCTGTGCTACCTTTTTTCATTTATGGAATCTGCCTTTTTAGAAAATAGGAAGATAATCTCAACATATATTTGATGAAAATTTGCATATAAGCATAGAGCATTAAGCCAATCAGATAGGATATCACTTCATGTCTTTAATGCAATGTACATCTATGTATCATATAACAGACTAAGGTATATTTCACTCTTTATAAAAGAAGGAAGAAGAATTTGAAAATGAGACTGATATAAATTGTATATATGTTAAGTCAACCAGGTATTAGATTATTCTATGGCTATATAACAAAGTACGTTAAGAGTACCAATGCACCAATGAATTATATACGTGCATATATAGCTGCTCCAGTGTGTATCATATGTAAATAACATGAGTACATTGAACATAATAATTGTGTTGTTTTGAGTTTTTCAATATAAACTAGACCTAAACCCAAGAAGGTTACACTGTATATATAATAATTGCACAACTCCACTAGTATACTAGTTTGTGACATGTTTCTAATTGTTTTTCAGTGTTGTGTCCTATGTCTTAATGCAAATGTTGGACTCCTAAAGAAGGTAAATGCCGAAACGCGCGTAGAGTTTCCATCCACCGCTTTGCTTACTCCATTAGCCGCACTTAACATCGGTGTCATTTGTGTTGTCTATTTTTTTCCCACTTCTTATTTGTAGTATAGTATGTCTTCACATATATTTTGGATTATAAATATGTTTATCACTGACTTTTAAATGCATCATATGTATATTTATATATAGGAAATGTTTACCAAAAATGAAGAAAATAATCTAAATAAAGCAAAAAAATCAATTTATACATAAAAAACTTGTTTTGTTTCTATTACATGTCACAATTTATTCAGTTGTATGGTTTCCTTGGGTTTGTTGGCTAATTAATTTAGCTCACTACTGCTTGCTTTGCAAAAAAGAGCAAACACCAAGGTATGCAAGGAACATTAGATTACGGCTGGAACTAGGGCTCAGCAGACCAGAACTGGCACTTCAGGGGGACCTAATTAAGTACTACATTAGAGTCCTGAAAGCACCCCAAGACTCTCTTAAACATCATCTGGAAACAATCTTTAGAGAAAAGGATTCCCCCTGGCACATCAAGCTGGGTTTAGCAATAGAGACCCTTAACATTGAACCACAAAGCCTGTGCCTAACAGTCATCCCGCACAAGACCTGGTCAAACATCATGAGACGGCAGGTCCGCTCTATTTCGTTCGAACTGGATCTAAACGCTCTTCGCCAGAATACCCTTACTAAGGCACTGAACGAATCTTACATCATGGGGAAAGCCCAACCATATCTAAATGAAGCACTAGGGGCCCAGGCCCGTCGGAAAATTCTTTTTATGAGACTAGTGGCCTTAAGAACAGCGGACCTCAATCCTGAATGGGCACGTGCAGTTGGTGCTTCCTCTTGTCGCCTTTGCAATTACCAAAAGGAATCCTGGCTCCACTTACTATGTTGCTGCCTCAAACTAATCAACAAGCGACAAAGGATGCTTCGCCCCATCTTCAGAAACCTTGGCATTAGAACATGCAGGGAGGCATCAGATTGGTGCTTCTCAGAAACAACAACCCACTCCCTCGCCAGAGCAGCAAAATTCATTCATCACATCAGACTGGCCCTAGGTGCGAGTGCTTTACCATAAGTACGAACAACATAGAGGCAGAAACAGGCAAACGATGTGCTTCAGTAACAATCCAAAGTCACTGAGGAGCCAGCCCGATGATCTTCTGCCGAAGCAAAATCAAGCTCCAAGAGCTGAAGGTAAAAAGGGACCTGGCAACACAGGACCGGACTGCCAGAAATAGGACTTGAAAGACACGCAGTTCAGCGGAGGTGGGAGGCGGCAGGGGAGGGTAAAAATATGGGGGGGTGGGATCCAATTTTTTTTTATTATTTGCTTTATTTCATTTTATTTTTTTTAGTATTTTATTTTATTTTATTTTTACTGTAATGATTTTAAATAATTGAACAGTCAACAATAAAAAACTGAATTCATAGGAAGTGAACATCTCTTCCTCTGAGTTCCCAGAGAAAATTGTTCTGGTCTTTGCATGAGAAAGATTTTCTCTTTTAAAATGATTTCAGAACTTGAGGTAAGCACTATGATCAGGGGTCGGGAAGCATAACTCCCTGACCCCTGAGCACCAATCAAGACGGGAGAGGTAGCACTAGAACAAAGGACAAGATCCACTTTCCAGCCCTACTTCTCTCTAGACCCTGGGTACTCCCAAACATTTTCCTGGGGCCACAAAGTATGGTCTGTGGTGTGACCAAGGGCTGCACTGTTGCCTGCAGGGTTGCGGTCATGCAATATGAAGTTTGTAAGGTGGGTGTAGGGAAAGCAAGGCATGTACATGTAGTGGATGAATTGCACAATGCGAAATCAGAAAACCTGGGTTCAATCCCGGTTTTCCCACTTCACCAAATTGTGCGCAATCCTAGGCAATTGGTCTTTTTTCACTTTACTTCCTTTTCCTTCTCTTGTGTTTGATTTAATAACTGTCTATTTATATTAGCAACCAGGTCCCCCAGAGGGTGCACCTCACAACTAACTTGCCTCTTAGTTCACTATTGGCATTGTTGTCTGAGTGGGTGGAAGCAAATTCATTTTTTAAAACTGTAATTTAAAAGGAAAAAGAAAAATCTCTCAATGTAGCAATATCATCAGATGTACTAAGGTGAAAAGGTTCTTCATGTTGATGAAATATCAGATTTAAAATTTTGAAGAGACTTTATTATATATTTACACATTTGTTGTAAGATGTCTCTACAAACTTATGGTGTTCCCAGAGTTAAGTGGTGCAGAAAGCCTTAGTTACTTTCCTTCTTAACTGTTAGTGCTAAGTGAAGTGAACAGCAGATCAGAGCTGCTGTTCACAAGGGGCTGCACGGAAAGGTCAGTACGTCCGCAAGCGGCCCCCGAGCCGTACTTTGAGTATCACTGCTCGACAGCATTCCTGCTTGGGGATTACTCCAGGACAGGTATCCCCAAGTAGGGATCCATTACCCATTCGACATCCGGAAAGTGTTTGGGGGAAAGAACACCCCGGGCAAATTTTCCTCTCATGAGCCTTTCGGCCCCAATCCCCCCCGAATATTTACCCCTAATCTGCCGCCTCCTGGGAGCACCAGGAACAGGTAAAGAAAAGGGTAAGGATGGAACACCCAGGCATCTGGTTGCAAGTGCATAACAAAGCCCCTGCCACACTGTGATGCAGGGGTCCCCCAACACATCAGGGGCACGCAAACTCTTCGGAGGGCCCCCGTTAGTCCAAGGCAAATGAATATCTATGAGATATGGGAGACTCAAGGGCCCCTCTTCACATTCTGCAGGAGGGCCTGATCATTTTGTGTTACACATTTGTCTGGCTGTACCACCTCCCCAGAATGGCCCGAGAAGTCTTTCTGCCCATACTGGAGGGCAGATTTGATGGGGTTTATCCCAATCCTATCCAGGTCCACTAGACACTAGAGAATTAGTTTGAAAAAATGAGGGATGAGCTGGCCCGTCTGGGCATCATGCTGTGTTTCCGCCCAAGAATAATTTCAGATGTTTTTATGCCCGCCCTAAGGGGTAAATTGGAAGGGGGGTAGCCTCAATCATCTCCTTCCAGTTGGCAGAAAGCGTACTAGACCTCAGAGAAAAAGATGTTTAAAAAGAAGGGATTAGGGTGGCCCACCAAGAATCAGGGTAGCCCACTTATCTTACTGCCTCCATTGCAGACAGATTGAGAGGGTATAACCCCAATATGCCCTTGAGGAGAGAGGGTATAAAAAGAAAGCTAGAGACAAGGTAAATAAATGGGGCGGTTGGGACAGTCCACCCAGCCATTGGGCTGTGACAACATCTCAGAAGGAGCCCATCAAATTGTCTGCCCCCCCCCCCGTACACATTGGGGTTTTACCCCCAATCTGCTCTCCTTGAGGGGTGCAGAAAGCTTGCTCGGCACTAGGTATAAACAAGAAGTTCTGGGGGTGGTCAGGCCAGGTATTGGGCCATGTCCCCAACCCACAACAGACCTTCCTGTCTTTTGGCCACCTTGTGGAGTTGATTGGGGGTTTACCCCCACTTGCTCCCTCTAGGAGCCAGAAAGCACATTAGGCTCCAAGGAAAAAGATTTAAAAAAAAGAAGGGGTGTGGCAGCATGGGGCTATGCCCCACCCAAGAACTGCCCAGCAGTCTTTTGATGTCCTAAGAGGTAGAAGACCCATTAGACACCAGGGGCAAACAGAATAAAGAAGGGGTGGGGTGGTCACCGAAGAAGTTCCTTCCTCTGCTTGACACATGGATATAGAGGGTGACCTCCAGTTCCTGGTAATGTTCCTTTTGGCTATTAAATAGCTGATACATGATAGCATTTTCTGATAGGTGTTGTTGGACCACCCTTCCGTGATCCCCAGGAGCACCACTCTGTACTCAGTTCTGCAGAGGTTTGTAGCAAACCTGTGATGTGAGTGTGAACCGAGGTCTAGTAGGCAGCGATGACAGTGCAAGACTACATAATGTGGAAGAAAGACCTATCAGGATTCCTGCAGCAAGTGCACAATATGGGCCCAGTCCTATAGATCACCTTTTGTTGAATCCATATCAGGGCAGAGCAGCAGGAGTACCACTGCCCTAAAGGAGAGTGCAGCATGGCTATACAGTCCAGCCCATCCTCTATAGCCTATCCAGACGATAATATACTCGGTGAAATTATGAAACTGTATTAGCCTTAGGTTACATCGGATGACCAAGACTCACAACGCCATTTTCACTTTTCACCAATAATCATCGTCAAGTTCTCCCAGGTCTGCCCCTCAGGTTAAACAGAGTTTAAAAGTGTGCCCATTGTCACTTTCACTTCCAGCAGGTTAAATTCTGTGACCTCCTCCAATATCTCCAATTGGACCCCAAGGGTGTAAAGTACCTGGAGGTATCTGAAAAAACTGGAATTATAGAAGTTGTACTCTGTCTGGAGTTGGTCAAAAGAGAAAATGTTGTCTGAGTCCCACAGGTCACCCAGTTTCAAAATCCCTATCGGGTCCCATCCTCGGAAGCCCTTCACCAGAGCCACCTGTTCAGCCATGTGCCTTCCCACAAAGGGGTTTGAGCCATAGGTGTCCCCAACAAATTTAATTTGTGCTAGTGCAGTTCACCAGCGCAGCAGGGGGATCCTGGAGATCTGTGGGAGAGCAGCAGGAGTATGATTGCCGTAAAGGAGATTGCCCACACTCACTTCTGGAGGTAAGATAGCTCCAGGTGCCAGGGGGAGTCTTGACGGTCCCCAAAGAGCCAGTTACTCGAGAGGACCATATGAGCCACCCAGTAGTAAAGCCGAAGGTCAGGAGCACCTAGGCCTCCTTTCTATGGAGGTGCCATGCATTTAGTGTAGGATACGCTGGGTGCCTTACCCGCCTAGTAAAATCTTGTCAGCATAGCCTGCAGGACTGGGAAGAAAAAAGGGGGCGTGCATATGGATAATTTTGAAACATGTATAGAAATCGAGGGAGTATTAACATCTTATACAGTGCCACGTGCCATGGTAGATTCATGGGGAGGGCGGCCTAAGATTCAAGGTCGGCCTGTGTGCGATTCAGAATGTTTGAGCCCCAGGCAGTCTGTAGGTTAGTTGCCATAGTGATCCCTAGGTATTTGAAGGGTCTTTGTCCAATCTTCAGTCTGCGTTTGGCAGCAGTGATAGGCCGGCCCCTCAGGAGTATGAACTGGTATTTTTCCTAGTTGTACCATAACCCTGCAGTGTCACCATAGATATCCAGCATCTGGATTAGGTGGGCGGGGTCGTTTATGGCGGATTGTATGTATAGTAGCATATTGTCAGCATATAATGGTACCCAGTCATTGTGTTGTGAAAATCAGCAGAAGCCCCGAAGCTGGGCATCTGTTTTGATCTAAATTGCAAGCGGTTCTATCACCAGGGCGAAGAGGAGCGGTAAGAAAGGGCAGCCCTGTACAGGGCTTCCCTGGATGATAGAGGCGGGGCGGAGAGTGTCCCAATGACACGTATTCTTACGCTTGTGGAGGCATATAGGGTCTCGACCACGGAGAGGAATTTGAAACCAAAATTCATTTGCTGTAGTATTTGGAATAGACAAGGCCAAAACACTGTGTTGAATGCTTTTTCATAGTTGGCCAAGAGGAGGGCTGCTGGGCCCTGCAATTTAGTTTGGTGGGAGAGGGCTACATGGAGCCTACATAGGCAATGAAGTGTGCTTCTGCCAGGCATGAAGCCATTTTAGTCTTTGTGGACCAGTGTTTATATAACATTAGCAAGTATTGTGGCCAGCATTTTGGTCATTAGTTTGGGCCTATACAAGGAAGAGAGCGTTGACGGTTTGTCTGGTTTAAGTATAGTTTTGATACTGGTGCTGCTAAGGTCAGGCGGCAGGGATCTTGTTCAGCCTGCCTCCTTAAAGAGAAGTAGTAAATGGGGTGCCAGGAAAATGTCTTATAGAGTTTGACAGATAAGCCATTTGAGTCAGGAGTTTTTCCCGAGGGTGCTGCCATGAAGGCTTCCTGTAGCTTCTTCAATGTGAAGGGTTCATCTAACTCCTCTCGCTGAGCCTTGGGAAAGCGAGTGGATAGGGAGACACACTGCATTCAGGAGGGAGATTTCAAGCGGTGGTGTAAGCCTATGGGCATATAGAGTGCAATAGTATCTTGCGAAAATCTCAATGATTTACACCTTCTTATTTATTAGTTGACCCTCAGTCATTTGTTGTATTGCTGGGACCACGCGGGCCCTCTTTGTTCTGGGGCAGACAGTAGTTCTATTTTCCTGCCTTGTTCCCTTGTTCATAAAGTCAGTATTGGACAAGCAAGTGGATGCTCTAGTCTAGCACATGTATCTGGGTTTCTAGGAGAGTAAACTATTTCTCTTCTCTTGGTCCCATCTACGCACGGCTACAAAGCCCTCCCTCGAGTCACTGTCTTAAAGTCTTTCCATAGGGACAGTGGGGGCTACCCCGAGTGTTGGGTTGGGTCAAAATGGTCTGTAATGTCTTCCCGAAGAAGGTCAACGAATGAGTCCTCTTTGAACCACCATGCATTAAGTCTTCACATGTCATCTGTCCAGGGTAGGGTCACTCGGAGGTGAACCTCGACCAGCACGTGGTCTGAGAGACCACCGGGAAGGATATGGGCATTCAGGACTAAGGGCATGAAGTAATAGTCGAGCCTGGAATAGGTTTTATGTGATGTGGAGCAGTGCGTGAATGTAGTCTTGTGGGAGTGCCACTTGGTTTCAAGGAAAAACACAGCTAGTACAATGCAATATTGCGGCCACAAGAAAAGGTAGCAAACATGCTGGAGGATTCACTTTGTATGACACAACAAATTACTCCCCAAAGTCTTAGGATCCCATAGTCGGTATTTCGCTGTTTCACTCCAATGGATTGTGGCATTGAGCAATAATTGTCCACGAAGCCTAATTAGTAAAAACAGAAAAAACAACCCCCAACCCCCAAACCCCCCCTCCCCAATCAGTGTGGCGAAACTTGTGAGTGTTGGGTATTTCAAGTCTAGCGCATTCACCGTGCCTCCTTCTCAGGCTCTGTGGAGTCATAGTTTGTATCTGTCAGGCGCAGTAGATGGAGGTATCTAGGGCACGTAATTTCATTAAACTCTTGAGAGAGAAGTGTAAGCAGTGGCTTCCAAGCTGTGCGGAATGTTGCTGTGGTCTGTGTGAGTGTAGCTTGGATACGTTCCATCCCTAGTGTAAACCAAAGTCTGTGCAACCAGCCCGTGTGGGTAGGTTGTGTGTTAGTCCCCAAAGAGAAAGGATGTGCTGGGAGGCGGCCTGCACCGCAAGGCCCATTTGGCGCTCCCTATTGGATTTCAGAGGGAAAGTGAGTGCATTCGGGAGACCCAGAATGATTTAGGCTGGAAACCACGGGATTTCAGTGTCCAGGGAGCTATCTATATCGTTGAGGACTGCTGTCCAATACGCCTTGACTTCTGTGCATTCCCATAGGAGATGTGTCAAAGTGCCTGTTTACCCGCATCCCCTCCAGCAGGACGCGCTCCTGGATGGATTGCCCATGTGAAGCCTCGCAGGTGTGAGATGCCAATATGTGGCTAACTTCACAGCTGACTCTCTGCCCGCTGCATTTCTCGCTGTGTGAGTGGCTCTGTAGTAAATCAATCGCCACTCCCGAGGCGTTAACGTTCTCCCTAGTTCCTGCTCCCAGCGCCTTTGCCCTGCGGAATGGTGCGTCTCGGGAAGAGGAGTGAGCAACTTGTATAGGTCTGTAATAAAGCCCCGATCCGAGTCCTTCATAACCAACCATTTCTCAAACGCAGTAATATGCCTACCCACAAATGGTCCAATCGCAGGTTGCGTGAGCCAATGCCAAAGCTAGAACTATCGATAGAGCTGTGGCAAGGTAATATCATACCCCTGGGACAACTCTGTGAATGGGATGAAGCCCTCCAAGTCGAAGAGATGCCCTGCCGATCTACAGCTGGAACCTCGCCATTGCGGGAATGATCGGGGATCAGTGCCTGGTGGGAACTCGGGATTGTCCAATAGAGGAGTGAGCGGCGAAGGGAAGGTTGTGAGCTCACGCTTGACAGCCACCGAGTCCCACACTCGCAGTATAGTCCGTGTAATGGGGGACTTCTGGAGGTATTGTGGTCTGTGAAGGCGGCGGAGGAATGGTATTTTCCACAGGGATGTTTGAGCCATGGCTCTGTCTTGGAAGAGGCATCTTTTCTCTGATTCGGGCCTATACCACTCCACGAAGTATCGCAGCTGCGCTGCCTGAAAATAATGCTGTAAATTGGGAATCCCCAGACCTCCCTCTTCCATCCCTCGGTATGCCAGTTGTTTGTGCATTCGCGGTCTCCTTCCCCCCCAGACGAAGTGCTGGATCGCCGCCTGCAGATGTGTAATAGCCCCGGCCGGTGGGGACATGGGGATAGTTTGAAAGATGTATAGTATCTTGGGGAGTGCCAACATTTTCACAGCTGCAATCCTTCCTAGCAGGGATAACAGCTGTTTTGTCCAGCACTCCAGATCCTTTTGAATCTGCTTTGTTATGTTAGCATAATTCAACGCTACCGTCTGCTCTGTAGATGGTGTGAGGGTGATACCTACGTACAGGAGTTGCAACTGGGTTAAAAGTCCCCCTCCGTAAACGGGTGGATCACGAATAATGTGAGCATTCTTGCCCAGTGGCAACATCAGTGATTTCCCTCTATTCATCCGAAAGCCCGATACCTTGCCGAAAAGCTCAATCTCTTCCAGAAAGGCCGGCACTGAACGCTCAGGGTTGTCAAGGGCGGCCAAGATGTCATCCGCATAAAGACCAACGGAGTGCGGTTCCCACGCAAAAGTTATGCCACGTATGTCAGGGTGGTCACGCACTCTCTGTGCCAATGGCTCGACATAGAGCGTGAACAGGAGAGGGGAAAGAGGGCACCCCTGCCGAGTACTGCGCTGAATTTAGAAGGGATGGGAGCGTAGGCCATTAAGACGGACCCACGCTTGAGGGCTGTGATAACAGCTTGCAACCCAGGCTTGAAAGCGTTCTCCCACCCCAAAGTGTGTCAGATCCCTCCTCAAGAAGCTCCAGTCGACACAGTCAAACGCTTTTTCAGTGTCAAGGGCCAGGAGTACCGAATTCGATTGCTGGAAGTGAGCTTTATCGATCAGGTGGAGGAAGCGCTTGGTGTTTTCACTGCATTGTCTGCCCGGGATGAAGCCCGATTGGTCCCAGCTCTATAATCCCGGGGAGACAAGGTCCAAGCCGCGAGGCCAGCATGCCCGTAAAGAGCTTCAGATCGGAATTCAGCAAGGAAATCGGACGGAATGCGGAACATTAAGTGGCGTCTTTGCCCGGTGTAGGCAATACTATTACATCCGCCTCCAGCATATCGACGGGATGGATCCTGGGCCCTGAAATGAATTAAAAAGCTTTGTGAGCAGCGGGGCGAGCAACAAACAGAAAGTTTTATAAAAACCGGCAGAGAAGCCATTAGGGGCTTGAGACGGGAGATGGCACTGATCACCTCCTCCATTTGAATGGGCGCTTCCAGAGCACTCGCGTTCGCGGAGTTTAGCGCGGTAGTCTCCGCACCCTGTAAATAAGTATCAGCATCAGTCCCTGGTATAGGGTCTGCCTTATACAGTGAAGCGTAATAGTCCCTGAACGCTCCCGCTATCTAAGCCTCATCACGTACTTCGTCCCCCTTCTCATTGCGCAAGACCAGGATTTCTGAGAGTTGAACCTTGGCCCGTAACGCGCTCCCAAGGAGGCGTCCCATTTTGTTCCCCCCTACATAATAGGTACGCCGCAGGCAGAGAGCCGCGTATTCAGCCCGATCCATGTCCAGACTCGATAGTTGAGCCCTGGCCACCTTTAGTTGTTTCCAGACTCTCGGGCCCCTGTACGGCTATGTACTCGTTCCAGTGTGATCGTTAACCGCTAGATAATCAGTGATGCATTTACTGAGCTGTTGTACTACGTCTGTGCGCTGCAAGAGGGGTTCCCTCAGCCTCCATCTACCAGGGGGTCTCTTGATACTAGGGACCCTGATCGTAAGCTCCACGGCATCGTGGTCAGAGATGGCCGCCGGGACGATGTGCAAATCCACCACCCGGGCCTCCAGCTCCGAGGAGCCTATGAAGTGGTCTATGCTGGCATAGGTATGATGTACATGTGAGTAGAAAGTGTAGCGTGATGCCCCTGGGTGTTTAGCCCTCCACAAGTCCTCCAACCCCCTTTGCTTTATCCATTCTTTACCTGTCTCTGAGATAGCTCCTGTGCTGCCATAGCGGTGGCCCGACCTGTACCGGTCTTTGTCCATCACTAAGTTCAGGTCCCCCCCAAGAGTAGTAAGGGATCGGGGGAACGCAAAGCCTCTGATAGGGCACCTTGTAGGAAAGGCTCTTGTCCCGTGTTTGGGGCATATATGGACCCCACCGTCAGCTGCATGTTTCCCACTGTGATACTATGGGCCTGAAGTCTGCCTTTGATCTCCCCTACTTTGTCCCTGACTTGACCATGGAAGTGCCTGGCAACCAAAATCGCTACTCCTGCCTTTTTATCGAGGGTAGAGGAATAGAATTGCTGAGGGAATGTTTGGGACCTCATCCTGTGCCAGTCTTTAGAAAGTAAAGGTGTTTCTTGAAGCAGGCATATCACAGAACCTGAGTTCTCTAGATATGATAGTACTGCTCGCCGTTTAATGGGGTTGTTGAGGCCCTTCACATTCAATGTTAGAATTTAGAAGGTAGCATCAGCCTTCATGGCGTCGGCGAATGATATGTGCAAGGTACACCGCCTGTTGACTCATAGCACCATGCACGTGGACCCCTGCCCCTGTCGGCACACTGGTTCCCACCCCGATCCCCTCAACCCCATAACTCGCCCAACGCCTACCCCCACCCCGCCCTACCCATCTGTCAACCCCCCCACCAACTTCCCCCCTTGAGACCCGCCCTCCTCTAACCCCCACCCCAACCCTAACACCCCCTGCCCACCTCCCTTCCTCCCTAACCCCAACGTGAAGAACCCACAAATGCAACATAGTCCCAGGCCAGGTAGTCCCAAAATCAGGCCTGTGTTAAAGTTACTTGAAGGGACTGGCGGCATTGGTGACCTCTCCGGCCCCCCGTCCACCCTCCTCCCGACCTGCTAGGTTTCAGTGCGATGAAAACTTCTCACCCAGTTCGGTCAGTCCGCTGATGATGCGTCCCTGGGCACTTCATGAACGGCCAGGGCCTGTTCTTGGGCCACCGTGGCGGAGTCCGGTTTCATGGAGGTTTTGGATGGGCGTCTACTGCCAACCTTTTGCCACCCCTGCAGACGTTGTGGTTGAGTAGGCCGAGGTCCCTGTGAGTTGTCCAGCGAGGAAGCGTCGTCGTGGAGGTCGATACCTAGAAGGGTGCAGGTGTCCTGTAAAGATCTCATTTGATGCAGGGACCCGTTCCATTTAAAAATCATTCTAAAGGGGTGACCCAAGGAATAAGCGATTCCTTTCTCCTGTAGGAATGTTGTGACTGGCTTGAAGGATTTCCGTTTGTGGAGGGTGATGGCTGAAAGTTCCTGTTAGAGTGACACTGGGTGACCCTGATGCGTGAGAGGTTGCTTTTGCCGCGCCACCCTCAAAATCCTCTTCTTTAACGGGAAGTCGGGCAGGAAGGCTAGGATATCCGGAGAGGGTGCGGGCACGCGGCACTCCAGGCCAACTCTGTGCGCCCTGTCTATGCTGATTTCGAAGTCCTGTGCTTCCCACAGGATCTCCCGGAACATTCCCTGCAGGAATCTGACTATGCTCTCCCCCTCTGCTTTGGATGGCACTCCGCGGACTTTAATGTTATTTAGTCTGGACCTGTTTTCAATGTCCTCTGCATGAGCCTGCAGGTCTACCTGCTGGTCACCGAGGCGAAGGAGTTCATGTTGGAGCTGTTCCTCTTGAAAGGTCCGCTTCCTCAACCGCCGGCACCCGCTCCCCCAGACTGTCCACATCTCGGCAAAGCTCCCGGTGCTCCCCGGCCATCTCCTGTTTCCACGTGAGCAAATCTTCGCGCAGTAAATTGAAGAGAGTCTCGAGAAAGGATTTGGTGATTGGTACCTTCCCATCCTCTTGGTCCGCTGGCGATTTAGCTGGTGGGGAGAGGGGAGTCTTGTCTCCTTTAGGCGGTCCTTTGATGAGCATGTTGGTAAGAGTGTGCCCGAATCTCCTGCCAGTGTTGGCCATCTTTGTCACCCACCTGGCGGCGGTTCCGCAAGTGTCTGGGGTCTAGAGTCACCCTCGTAGCTCACAGGTGCAGAGAGCGATGGAGCTCGGGCCCAGACCTGAACGTTGATGGCTAAAAAGTGTGGAGGGGTGTGCTCAGGTGGATAATAGCCCTCTTTCACCTCTGGGGGAAGCTCCGTGAAGATCGCCGTCGCTTCCGGGGGAGAGGGTAGCCTCCGCAGGTCTTAGTATGTGTCGGCGGTGTAAAGAAGAGAAGGGGGCACCAGCACTGAGAGGATTTTGGCATCCGCCTCAAGGTATACTCCAGGGGTACTGCAAATCAGGATCGGCTGGGTGGCGTTTATTGCGTTAGCAGCCCCCAGTCTCGTGTGTCTGTCTCACGTTGATTCCACTCTGTCTCTCTGCAGTTATGCACCAGGGTTAAACTAGGCCGCAGGTGGGCAGTAATGTAGGCCGCTATGCCGCGGCCTCGAGGTGCGCCAGGCCGGTATTGGCGAAGCACGGCAGCACTGATTGCGGCGCTGTAGGAACCGCGACCTCCCCCGTCCCCCTTCAGCGCCGGGACTTGTCTCTTGGTGGTGGTGCTCGCCGGGGGCAGGGGCCGGTCTGACACAGGACCGTCGCTTGGGTCACCGAGCTTCGGGCTAGATCCACGAGCCCGCCTGGGCCCACTGCTGCCAAACTCTTCCTGCAGCCCCTCCGCCAGAACCTCTCCTCAGCTCAGGCGCCGCGTTGTCTGTCTCCTCACGCAGACTGGTGGTCCGGCCTTCACCGCATGACTCGCGGTCCTCCCCTGGAAGTAGGCCCAAAGCAGGGGCCTCAGTTTTTGCTGCCAGGCTAGGGGGTCACTGTAGCCTCTCCCGGCCTCTGTGGTAACCTCTGTCTGTGTTTCGAAAGCACCGCCGTGGCACCCCCGGGATAAGGACCTGATGGCTGCAGCTCCTCGTCACAATTGTAGATGGGTGTGTAGGCCAAGACTCCCACCACAACTCCACTCCCTATTTGACCGCCCTGTCGTGGCGTCGGTGCCTGTCTCCCGGCACTGCAGGGGCCGTAACCCCCCCTCCGCCTGCTGTCAGCGCTGGAATTTGTGTCTTCACAGTGGTATTCACCAGGGAGGAGGCAGGCAGATGGGGACTGGGAGGCTTTGCATGTTTCTTACCAGGCTTGTTCTTCACAAGACTGTGTAAAGCAAGCCTGGTAAGGAAGATGCAAAATGTGCAGGACTGTTTGGCCGGTCCGAGAGGGCCTGCCAAGTAGTCATGCGCACTTGGAGTGGGTAAACCGTTCCTTCCCTGTAACCCCAGCCCCTCCCTAACCCAGCCCGTAGTGAAAAACCAAAGGCTAATAACCAAGTTATTATCATTTTATTTTTTTGCTACAAATGCGGCTAAAGCAGTGGGGTGAGTAATAGCTGGTAATAACTTAAACGCATCCACAAATTCTCCCCGCCATATCTTTTGTTTCATATTACTAGATAAATATGCACCCAAGAGCATCATTATTCCCAAGTAAGGCATTTATTTGCTTTTGCAGGCTTACTTCTCAACTCCCTATCCAACTCTTCCCCTTTCTTCTTGTCCTACTCCTTCTGCTCCAAAACTTGACCTTTTCAACCTCGCTAACTACTTTTTTACTCTTGCCTCCAATTGCTGTACTCATCCCCTTTGACTTCTCCACACCCCATGACCCTGGCCTATTTGCCATTTGGCTGTTTCAATAATACCATCCCTAGCTCCAATAAATTTAATTTCCTACCCTCTCTTCCTAGACACCCTAGCATCCCATACTGACCACCAGTAACCCATACGTTGTTGCATACGTTTTTTCATTCTCCTATCAAATATGCGTTCCCTGTCTTAGGAGGAACATCTTTTTACGCAGTGCAATGGTTGCTTCCTGCTAATGCCCACACTTGAAATCTGTAATGCACCAAACCTCTTTTTGCTTTGTAAATACCTTTGCCCCTCAATTTCTGTCCCCGGTAACCCTTCTCCATCCCCTGTCGTGGCACTCGCCATAATCTCACCCTCCTCCAGTTGGTCTCTAGCATCTTCATAATCCATCAACATTCATGTTGTGAAAAGTGAAGTTGTGGTGGCGATAGGGGCTTGTAAATATGCCCCAGTGTTTTTACTCTCTTCAGGAATTTAGTGGCATATTTACAAGCCCCTATCGCAACCACGAAATCACTTTTCACAACGTTGTGGTGGCGATAGGGGCTTCAACGTATTTACAAGACAGCCTTAAGCCACTTAACGTGGCTTAAAGCTGCTTTATAAATAAGGCACCCTCTCACACTATACTTAGCGTGAAAGGGGTGGGCAATGGGTGTTTTGCAGTGGGCGTTCCACCACAACACTCATTGATTTTGACGCAGCCCCATATTTACAAGGGTGGATTAGATATGGGGCAGCATCAAAATTAAAACCAGGTAAGACCTGGTCTTATCCTGGCACAACAAGGAGAAATGTTTAATTTCTCCTAGTTTTTTCCATGTTTCCATGTGTGCTGCGTTGTGCACACATAGAAACAGCAAAATGCCAGTGTCCCTTCCCGCTCATAAACAATCTTTAAAAAAAAAAAAGAAGTTTTGCAACTTCTATGTGCTCTGCATTAAGCAGCACACATAGAAGTTACAAAATGCCATTTAAAGATTGTTTATGTGCGGGAAAAGATACCTTCCCCTGCAACGCAGACACCCTTGCACAATACCAATAGGTCAAAGTTTCTCAAATGCAAGACCTATTGATTGCAAATGCTTTTTTTTACAAGCGCCCCATGCTTCGCTTTAAAGTTAATAGAGGCCACACACCTTTCATTAGACGAGCGTGTCTAAAGAAAGATCTGCAGCCTCTAACATAGTGAATGTGTGGTATGAGGCACTTTTACCAAAAAAAGCATTTGTTTGTCAAGTTGACAAACAAATGCTTTTTTTCGTAAAAGAGCCCGGTGAAAGCAAGCCTGGCACGCTAAATGTTGAAGGAAAGCATGTAGTGCCTGCAATAAGAGGAACGCATTAAAGAAAATAGTGCTTACAGACTAAATAGGGCAAATATATAAGTATGTACAAGACATTACGAGATTGCGAAAAAAGAAGAGAGACTCTCGATTTCAATTTTTGAAAGTGCAAATAGCATCATATATTAAGAGCACATTTTATACAGGACAGTTATAGCAGCACTGTTTGCATAAACTGCAGTGGCAACCCAAGGGGGCATCCTAACAAGGAAGCAAACTTACTTTGCTTCCTGGTGCAAACTCCAGTCTACTGACGAGACCCTGAGCCGCCCCTCGGCCATCGGATTCACACGGCGGACCGATACAGTCACTAGGTACCGATGTCTGGACCCAGGCAGTGGATCGATTGGTTACCCCCAACTTTTTGCCTAGTGTTTAGCTGGTTTTCGACTTAGTTGGCCTGGGATCCTGCTATTCAGGGTCCCAGGCTATCTGCTCTCGCCTTAAAATGGACTCCATGTACCTTAGGTACATACCTAATTGGATATTGGGTTACCTTATCAGCCCTGTATAGTGTACATTAGTTACCCAGGGCATAGGTGCACCCAAGGCCTACCAGGGGCTGCAGCATGTATTATTCCACCCCTGGCTGGCCATCCATATTGACATAACTGGCTGATCACTCAGCTGGGGCAAGGTCATGTAATCACCCCTTGCTTAGGTGTAGTATCCCTATACCTACTTATATATAGACACATAGTAACCTATAAGTCACTCCTATGGCAGACCTTAACAATCCTGGAGGCAGAGTGCTTGGTTATGTGTGAGATGGTGCTCTAGCATGAGCTGAGCCTGTCTGCAGCTTTCGGAACCATGTCCTTATAGCTGTTCTATGATGTTACCATACCATATACTCTTAAGTGCATTATGAACATTGCGGTTAAATGCTAACTTTGGTTTGGCTTTATCCAAACATGTCGTGTAAGGTGTCATACGCTTTGGAATACTACCCCCTCGCCAATTCTGGCGACGGGGGTAGCATTCCACCCTTATAGAGGGAGAAGACATGTTAAGTCCAACGATCCCGGGTAAAGTTAACCAGAGCCCCAGCATCACAAAATGGATGCTGCTGCCACAGGCACAAGTTTGACCTCCTGCTGCTGGGAGTCCTTCCAGTCACGGAGGTTTGGACAATAGGCTTCCTGCTTGGGGAGGTGCGAGCACCACACCAGACAGGAGGATGTGTATTGAGACAGGGAGGGCTGAATAGATTGAGACACTTTGAGTCAAAGGAAAATCCCTGGACTATGTGCTATTTACTCCACAACTACTGTCTCATACACATCAATCATTCAAATATCACAGTTGTTATTCTATGTCAAGCCAACACAAAAATATGACATTTTTCAGTCTTTATGTTTTATTAAAATCTTTGTATCCAAGGTTAAAAATCAGATCATTGTCTGCAGTAAATAAAAAAAAGTGTTATACACTTTTATCAACTCTAATACAGAAGTACATATACATATACAGTTTTACAAATAAAAAGTACAATGATGAGAGAAAAAGGGCAAAAGATAGTCACAAAGGTTACACAAATTGCAGTCGGTTAAGTTCCACAGTTTTTAAAAAAACATAATAGCTCACAAAAACAACCCCTATCCACCATAGGTAAGACGTGTTCCCTATTCTTGTTTTCTCATGACCCAATATCCTCTTGCAAATATAAGACACAAAATGAGAATGGTATTCAAGATCACAGTATCCAAAATCCAGGTATATCTGTTCTCTAGTTGGGATCTGGCTGGGTTCTATTATATTGTGCGTTGACGCGTTTCGGTGTTCTCACTGATGTGTATACACCTTCTTCAGGACCGCAATATTCGTGGGGTTCGTCAATAGTGCATATCCTTTTCTGTGTATGCAAAACAATAGGATACAATTAGAAGGGGGCTTTCTTTTCTTTGCTATACCCTGTCGTTCTGGCCCTAGCACCCATTGCACTAACCGTTCTGACCCTAATATACTCTATATGACCAATCTTATTTTCCCAGGACATCTATGTTTCCCGTTTGGCCACTACCTGTTTGACTCAGGGAAACATTTTTCTAACGTAAGTTGGTGATATTGTGACTAAAAATTAGCATAATTGCGACAGTACATCACATTTAAGAAAAAGCTACAGGGTATCCCTCCGTTATATTTCAGTGTTGGACTCATTTTCTTTCACACATCCATCCATTCCTTCACATTCATTCGCACACTTTACTCACATTGAAGGGAAGGGTAGGAATGTTAACTTCCTTCCAGAGAAATATATATCCTTTTCTTAGTCAGTCTCCCCCGTGATGATGAGACAGGTAGAGCTTCCTGTAGGGTCAAATTGCACTTTCTAAGATAAGAGACTTTCTAGATCCCTAACGTTACATTTGTACGTGCTGGATTTTGTTGTTACCTTTTGCTGTTCAGGGCGTTATATAAATCCCGTTTCATCCAAGCTCTTATTGATATGTTTTTGCAGTAACTTGCCCACATATGGTAGTAAGTAGATAGGGTGGTAGTTTTCTGGTAGTGATTGGTCCGCATTGGCTTTTTTAGTAAAGGTTTTATCACAGCGTGTTTCCACGCCATTGGGACTATACCAGTGTCAAGAGATTGATTCATAATCTTTCTAAGAGTGGGTGCCACAATTGGTGCTACTATTTTGAGGTTATGGGGCGGTGCTGGGTCCAAAGGTGATCCCGACTTCACTATGTCTAGTAGGGATTCAAGGTCCTTTTGTTCCATGTTGGGAAAGTTAGTGATGACCTGTTTTGAAGGTACCCCTGCATATTCTTCCGCCTTCTCTAATCGGTGGTCATTATCTGATTCAAAATCACTGTAAATATCTGTCACCTTCGAGAGGAAGTATGAGGCTAGCGTATTACACCTGTCCTCTGATGATCCAAGAGGGCTACTATCGTGAGATGGATTGGTCAAGGACTTAATTATTGCAAACAGTTCTCTAGTAGAGTTCTGTGCCTCCCTGAGTTTCTCCTCAAAAACTTTGCTTGGTTCATTTTGATGTTGTCATGATACTTCCTAATGGTCACTTTATATTTTGTTTTGAGTTTGGAGTCATAACACTTTCTCCACTCTCTTCGGATCATTTTACATTTCTTTTTTGTTCCAATAGTTGGGAGTTAAACCATCCTTCTGCTCTATGACTGATTCTGTGTTTGTGAATGGTCTTGGGTGCTACTATATCTAGTGATTGTGTGATCCAGGATTCCCATTGAGAGTAGACTTCTTCAACTGACCCTGGTGTTTCCAAATGTGGCCTTACTGCCTCTGTCAGAATATCCCCCCAATTGTCTGTGTTAATCTTATCCCAGTGCCTTTTCAGCACCTCATTATTCTGTGTAACATTTCTGTGTTCATTTCCAGTCTTTTGTAGCCTAAAAGGTACAAAATAGTGGCTCGACCAAGGCACTGGAACGGGGGAGGCGACCGTTAAATCGGGGACATTGGAGATTACTATTTCCAAGATGTGTTCTTTATTATGTGTAGCTGTTTCTATCAGTTGAGCCAAGTGTAAGCTCTCTAGATCTGATAATAGTCTCGTTGTGTTCAGGTTGCTTTTATCCTCCATATGAAGATTCAGATCCCCAAGTATTATAATATGAGGGTTTTTTTAGAAGCAGACTAGCCATTGCATTGGACACTTCTTCTAAAAACACCCCAAGGGGGGCCGGTGGCTGGTAGATTAGTAGGCCTGAGAGTGTAAAGGTTGGGGACAATTGTATTGCAAATTGTAGACATTCACAGTCCTCCAAGTTAAATTGTTCTGTGATACACTTGTGTTCCACCTTCACAATAATAGCTAGTCCTCCTCCTGTTTTGCCCACCCTATCTAGTCTATGCAGTTTGTAGCCTGGTGGGACCGCCATAACTATGTCAGTATAGGAGTGTTCTTTGAGCCAGCTTTCAGTTACAAATAGGATGTCTAGTTTAGTGTCCTATAGTAATATGCGTAGCTCCGTTGTGTGTTTGGGTAGGGATCTGCTATTAATTAGTCCACATTCCCACTTCTGGATTGTTTGAGGATTCCTTAGTGTCTTGTCTAAAATTCCTATGGTGTGCGGGGTTATCCATCTTCGTTTGCAGTAGCTGTCTATTAGCTTGCATGCTGTGAAATCCCATTTCATGTCACAATTTTCCTCTTTATATGGATTATATCTCTCTAGATCTTCTGTGGAATATCTTAGTCTCGTAATTTTTTTTCCAGGGGTCCTGGCCCCGGATGGGCACGGACGGGCGCAGACGGACTTGCCCCTGGTGCGCAAGCGGCGTCCCCGTTGCGCGCGTCTGCTGCGCGTCTGCTGCGCGTCCGGGCCGCCATTTCTTTTTTTTGCTCTTTTGCCCTGGAGTATCGGCCGACTGGACCGCTAACCCCTTCCTCCCAATATGGCATCCGC
Organism: Lissotriton vulgaris; assembly: GCF_964263255.1. Lineage (NCBI taxonomy): Eukaryota > Metazoa > Chordata > Amphibia > Caudata > Salamandridae > Lissotriton > Lissotriton vulgaris. The sequence goes on along the minus strand of NC_141685.1, from coordinate 2,001,653,599 downwards.
GTCGAAACGCGAGTTTTGGCCAGAGTCTCCCTTTGCTCAAACGGGAGCACCAGCGGCGGTCCTGGGAGCAAAGGGCAGGTAGGAATATACAAAATAGTTGTGCAGTAGACAGTTTTTAAAACTTACAAAATCTTAAAGTACGCACTTGCGACTGTGCAAATGAGCAATTTGGCTTTATGGCAGGTTGCTAAAAACAACTGGTACAAGATGCGTGTTGATAGCTGTGCAAACTACTCAACCACGCCGCTTCTCTTGATTACACTTGACCCCCACAGCAATCGGTTTTCACTCACTAAACTGGCAACCCAGTCCTGATGAAGATCCTGACTATATAGGATAGAAACGGCGTCTACCCTTCGTACAGCGTGACTCAAGGCGCACCCTCAACCTTGGTTCCCAAACGAATATCTGTTATTCATTGATTGCTTCTGTATATATTGTCACTCTGGCCGTCATTCTTTGTTTCACTAGCACCAGGTGCACAAAGCCCCCTTGGGTTGCCACTGCATTTTATGCTAACAGTGCTGCTACAACTGTCCTGTATAAAATGTGTTCTTAATATATGATGCTATATGCACATTCAAAAATTTAAATTGAGAGTCTCTTTTCTTTTTTCGAGATCTCATAATGTCTTGTACATACTTATATACTTGCCTTTTTATTGAATCTGATTGAGATATTGTTGTTCAAAACATATATACACCCAGATCTCAATCCGGTCTATGGGTTATACTCCTGTTGTTTTGTCCTACAGACTAAATAAGACATACTGTGTAACAACCAAGTAAAAGGACCAGTCCTCATGGAAGTTTACAAATGAAGACAAGGCAGTATTAAGTAGGGACTAACAAGCCTATTAACGAATCAGAAGCCAGCATTAATGAAGGACAATGACACAAGCCAATGAAAAATGTGTAAGGGCAGTGGGCGGAGCTTCACGTCCATACTTTAAGTCCATACTCCAACACACCATGCTTCGCAGAGCAGAGCATTCGCTGCCAAGGCTAAACCTAAAAAGGGCACTTCAGTATTCGTGGTGTAAATGTCACTAGCTCTTGACTTATCCTCGGTACGCCGAAAAAGAGCCATACCCCTTTGTCACTTTAGATGGGTTCATCACCATGAAATTAAACCTAAGGGGAAAGCACCACAGCCCTTCCTCTGTTACTACAGATAGTATTTCTGCAGCCAACGTCAAGGATGGTAATATGGACAAGCACAGCAAACAGCTACCTCTCCGCAGGCCATATGTACTGTGCATCTTCTGCAAGCAGGGGGTGGTTCACCGTAGTCTGGTGGAGCATTTGGAGAGACGTCTGTTCAACATTTGGAGTCTGAACCAAGGGAAACTTTCGAATGCATGATCGATCGCTTCAATCCACGTGTTTTGATACTCTATCCGTATGGGGGTGGTCACTGGTCACAGATCTCAAGAAGCAAGCACTAGCAGATGGGAATGATCTCCATTTTCACTAAACTCCATCTAGATAAAGAAGGGTGTGAGATGGATGTTTTTAGAGTTTGCTTTATGCAGTAAAGTTCTCCTGCATATCCCCCTGCCTCATAGATCTCCCATCAGAGCAGTCTAGCAGTGAATCTTGCTGTCTATGCTCGGCAGCTGTCCCTGGAGAGACAGCGCGGCCCACGTCCAATGATATCAACAGGGCTTTCTTCTTCCCTCGTGAAAGGGGCTCACGCCCCCCTGCACAGGCCCAGGAAGTCTTCTATGAGGCAGGCACTCCTTCTCAAGCAAGCCACGGCAGTAAAATACTCTGCTCGGCAGCGTGGTCCTGTTCCAAGGACTGGCCGCTGTCTGGTGTTGTCATCTTTGACTGGCCTTCTTCCTGCTTGCAGTGACGGCAAAGAGGAAGAGGAGACTGACTGGCCCCTATCACGCGCTTACAAATAATGCTAGGAATAGGGAGCGACTTCATTCCTATACAAACACCTTAACACAGCTGCCAAGTCAAGGCTCGCAGGGACCCTCCCTAGGCGTGTGCTTCAGGCTGGCAGAACTCACAAAAACAATATTTGCTGAACCAATCAACTCTCTTTCAAGTTACATGCAGTGTACGTACAGCACGGAGCCCCTACAAGGAGGCACTCTAAAGCTTACAAAGAGGGTCCTGTGCACTGAAGGCACCGCCTTTAGAGAACAGAAGCAGCCTCAGACATGCACGAAATACTGTGAAGGAGCCTTCATTCCTCTCCAGCGAGCCCGGTCTTTGGAATTGCAGCAGCCCTGTGAAAGTGCAATCGACGAAGGCAGTGACTGTGATTGCACTTTCGATAAGCAACCGAAGTCCCTGCTGTCAAAATGTCATCCACTCCTGGTTCTGCTTGAGAGGACCTACTCTATATAAAGATAGCTAAGGACCCCTGCACCGCCCCACCTGCGAGTTCCACAGAGTACATTTGCAGCCCACCCCTATAGGTTAGCTACCAAACAACCTGACATAGATATACTTTTTACACATTAGAGAGGTAGCACACAACATCAGCTGTGAGAGCGATACTGAATGAATGAATTCGGTGTCACTCTCACAGCTGACCTTGTGCGTTGCATCTCCAATGTGTAAAATGACCCTCATTGCCTCCCTCGTTGCAGCCTGGCCATGAGCGGGACAATGTGCTGCAGGAGTTCATGGCAGGGACAGCCCTTGGAATAGAGATGGGTGCACAGCGGCTGCTGGTCAAGAAGCTGGAAGACCATTGGAAGAATGATTGTTGGAAAGACCAGGGGGCAGATCTACAAGCCCCTTGCGCCACTTTTGCTTCACTTTTCCGATCCTAAAAATGACGCAAAAGTGGCGCACGGGACTTGTAAATCTGCCCCCAGGTGTTCCTGAGGGCTGGGATTCACACCAGTCTGGTCACACCTGGGAGTAGGACTGTTGAAAAGTAGGATGTTAAGTGTGTGCCTAAGGTGGAATTTTAAGTGTGTGTCAAAAGTGTATGGTATAGCCTGTAATGTTATGGTATGGCGTGTTATGGTATAATATGTCCTGTCATTATATAGTATCTTTTGCGCTGCCAGTGCGTCACTTTTTATGACGCACCAGCAGTGTAAAGAATGAATCATGTTGTGTCATATTTATAAAGTGATGCATCTAGGTAGATGTGTCACTTTGTAAACCCCTGCATCCTGCGCCAGGTATAATGTATGCAGGGTGAACGTTCTGACGCGAGTAAGCCTTGTAGAAGTGACGCGGTGAAATCTATGAGATTTCACTGCGTCACTTCTAGGACGCAAATGCGTCAATATCTTACGCCTGCTTCACAGCAGGCTTAAGACTGACGCAGGCACATTTGAAATGGGACTTGCCCATGTGAAATGACTCATTGATGGAGTGACACACTCCAGCAATGCGTCATTTTTGCACCTCCAGATACGTCTGAATTTCGGACGTATCTGTAACTCCTTGCGACATGATGCGTCATACTGTCAATATGACGCATCCAGCATGTCGCAAGGAGGGAGCAATGAAAAGTGACGCATCGCTGTTTTCACGCAGCGATGCGTCACTTTTCATAAATGACGCCTTGAAAGTCTTAGTACGGTATGGCTTGTCATTGTATAGGATAGCGTGGCCTGTCATTGTATAGTATGGTATGGTAATCTTAGTTAATATGTACCCATTAAGCTATATGAGAAAGCACAATAGGAGTGCTAAGCAGTCAAAAAAATGCTTCACAATATAATGTTATTTTCACGGTAGAGTGCTCTATCTGTGGTATGCGCTCTAGTCTATGTGCGTATACGCGGTGACGCGTCACGCCATAGACTGGAGCGGATAGGCGCGCATGCGTAGAGATGTTAAGAGAAAGGCGCGAACTAGGAAAACGGCAGTTGGCGACCGGAGCTGTAGGCAGTTAGACGCTCGGCGCCCTTAGCTCTCAGATACTTGTTGTGATTGAATAAACCTGAGTTATCCACATCCACCTGACTCAGAGTAATTCTGTGGGGTAAAGGAACGAACATTACATTGGCGACGAGGCTGGCATCCGAACACCACCGGTGCAGAGGACGACGGCGAACACCCCCACGACCCACACCTACGAGCCGACAAGGCAGTAACCTACAAGGAAGAGCAAAGGGCGTGGCAGCAGCGCAGTGGCACGGTACTGAACCAAGCACCTACAGTACAAGCCAGGTCAGCGCGACCAAGACCCCAGGAGCTTCCAGCCAGCAACCTGGCAACCAAGGGAGACGCCCCCGAACAAGAGGAAGGGGGGAAGAGTGAACAGACTGTGCGCAGTGAGAGGGATAACACCCCAGGCAGTCCAAGGGGCCAAGGCGACACGGCAGAGAGCGCAGGAGCGTCCGGTGAGCCTAACCAACGTAGGGCCCAGGAGGGTGAACCCAGGGGCGAAGCTAGAATGGCAAATCAAGCGTCAGCCCTGATGGCACCCGTGCCGTTCCTACCCAGACCAGGTGAACCCCAATTAAAATGGGAAGACTGGAAAGAATATTTCCTAAATTACATTGAAGCCCTCGGAGACGAGAATGATGGGGAATACACGCCGGAAAGGAAAAAGAGACTGTTGCTCCACAACTTAGGCCCAGAAGGTGTGAGGGTGTTCAAGAACTTGGTACCCAAGGAGAGGGATGCGACGGAGACGGATGTCTTCGTGAATGCGATAGACGACTTGGACAGTCACTACCGTCCAGCAGTTTGTGTCTCGATAGACCGCTATAACTTCCAACAGAGAAAACAAGAAGCGGGAGAATCCATCGACGACTATGTCGCTGCACTTCGAAGATTAGCAATCACGTGCCGCTACGGGACGCTGCAGGACGAATACATTAAAGACCAAATCGTAATGCACACAACCAGCAGAGCAGTGCAGGACAAGCTGTGGGCGATGAATGAGACATCCCTTAAAGAAGTGGTGGCAATGGTCAAGAAGGCAGAAATGTCGAAGAGAGGTGCTGATGCAGCAAAAAGAGAAAGTGGGCCGAGACAGATGATAAACAAGATCGACGAAGCACCGCAGTCCAGCAAGCCCAAAAGCGCCTACGGTGAACCAAGAAAGGACGTAAAAGGGTCGGGGAGACCAACGGCCCGCCCCAGTCCGGGGAACAAATTTGCGTGCTACAGATGCGGCAGTGCAGCCCACGCGGCCCAGGACAAGCGATGTCCCGCGTTCAGAGCCAGGTGCTCGTTCTGTGGTTTGAATGGTCACTTCGAAAAGGTATGTCGGAGGAAAGGGACGAAGGCCACGGTCAAATGCATCGACGCAGCCACGGCCCACGTAAGTGAGGAAGAAGATCAGGAAGACGACGATCTGGTCCTGTGCATCGAGGATCAAGTGCTGGACGTATCGGGGAGGCGTAGAGATAAGCCCCGCACAGACATGCTAATTGGTGGCGTCAAAGTACATGTGGCTGTGGATTCCGGGTCCCCCTGGACCATTGTGCAGAGATCGATATGGGAAGGGGACTTCGTGCCGGTTGTTGGGCCCGACCTGAGGCCACCGGACATCAGACCCATCTCGTACACAGAGAACTCCATTCCCCTAGTAGGGTGCAGGGACCTGGTGTTCGAATTCAGAGGACGGTCGGCCACGTGCACCCTGTACGTAGCGGAGAAGGGCCCATCGGTGCTGGGATGGAGAGACGCAGGCGATCTCGGCATCGTACTAAACCCCGGAGGGAAGGAGCAGATAATGTTAACCGATGAATGGCCCCTCACGAAAGATGAAGATTGGAAGGCAGCTTACCCCAAAGTCTTCGAGGGCGCGGTGGGAAAACTGGACAAATTCGTGCATAAAATGGTCCTCAAGGAGGGGGCGGTACCAGTTGTTCACAAGGTCCGGAATATTCCCATCTCCACCAGTGAGGCCGTGCGCCAGGAACTACAGAAGCTGGAAGAGCAAGGCATCATCGAGCCAGTGGATAGCGCGGAGTGGTTGTCGCCCTTGGTGGTGGTCAAGAAACCGAGTGGCAAGGTCAGGCTCTGCGTGGACCTGAGGGAGCTCAACAAAAACCTCATCGTGGAAAGGTTCCCGCTCCCCAGGATAGAGGAGATGCTAGCAAGAACGAAAGGCATCACCCACTTCTCCACCATAGACCTCACGTCCGCGTATTACCAGATTGAGCTGCACCCGTCGAGCAGGCAGTACACAGCCTTCATTACACCCTTTGGATGCTACCAATTCCGGAGAATGCCCTTCGGCCTAGCATCCGCTGCGGCTGTTTTCCAAAAACTCATGCACAGGTTATTTAAGGACATCTCTGGAGTGCAATATTTTCAAGACGACATCCTGGTGATGGGCTCCGACAGAGGGGAGCATGATAGAAAGCTCCATCGGGTGCTGGGAGTGCTGCAAAGTAAAGGCTTGACAGCGGAGTGGAGCAAGTGTAGAATCGGAGCTCGCTCAGTTACCTACCTAGGGCACGAGATAGGAACGCATGGCATCTCACCGAAGGAGCAAAATGTGAAAGCCATAAGGGACGCCAGGGCTCCAGCAACGAAGGAGGAGGTGCGGTCGTTCCTCGGAATGGCCGAGTATTACAGTAAGTTTGTCAGACATTTTGCCACTAGAACGTACAGGATGAGACAACTCATAAGGAATAATGTGAAGTTCGAGTGGGACGCAGAGGCCCAGTCAGAATTTGAATCCATAAAAGACTGCATCAGCCACGCTGTTCCATTGCAAGGGTATGTACCCGCGGGCAGGACCATCGTGACAACGGACGCCAGCGACAAGGGTCTGGGGGCTGTCCTGGCGCAGGAACGGGAAGATGGAACTAAAGAAACGATTAGTTTTGCGTCCAGGGCACTATCCCCAACGGAACAACGGTATAGCGTGATCGAAAAAGAGATGCTGGCGGTCACGTGGGCGTTGAACAAGTTCCGGCAGTTCATATGGGGCACGAGATTCAGGCTCCAGACGGATCACAAGCCACTCATCAAGGTGTTGATGTCATCGGGCCACGATACGGCCACCCCGAGAATTGCCAAAATGACCCTGAAGTTGCTGGATTACACCTACGACGTGGAGTATCTTCCGGGCACGCAGAACAAGGTGGCTGATTACCTCAGCCGGGCAGCAGCGATGGAAGGGGCCCCGGAGGAGTCCCCGGACAATGAGGAAATGGTGGCCAGCATGGAGGATCACGAGATGTCGATCAGTGCTCAGGAATGGCAGGCGGCCTACGAGCTGGACGAGGAGAAGATGGAAGTCAGAAAACACCTCACATCGGGGTGGCCGGACAAGAAGAAACTGTCGGAGGGTGTGCGTCGATTCTACGAGATGAGGGAGGAATTATCTCTGAGCGATTCAGGAATATTCCTGTACAGAGGAGAAAGAGTCGTGCCCCCAGTGTCACTAATACCCAGGCTGCTGAAGTTGCTACATGAAGGGCATCTGGGCATAGTGAAAACGAAGGCGTTGGTCAAGCAGATGTACTGGTGGCCAGGAATGGATGCCCACATTGAGAGACAAGTGCGGGAGTGCGGGCAATGCCAAGGAGCGGACAAGGTGCTCCGCCCGCTCAGACCTGCGTTGGGGAAGTTTGACACCCCGCAAGGCCCCTGGGAAGATGTGGCCATAGACATTCTGGGGCCCGTTCTAGACAGTAGAGGGGTAAACAAGTACATTTGTGTGATAATGGACAAGTATTCCAAATGGCCGGAAGTGGACATACAAGAGTCGATGGACACGGACACGATTTTGAAGTTCCTAACATCAGTGTTCCTCAGAGAGGGAATACCCAAGTCCATTCTCAGTGAGAATGGCCCGCAATTTGTATCGGACAAGTGGGGTAGATACATGAAGAGGAACGGGATTGAAGTGAGACACACAGCGGTGTACCATCCGGCATGCAACGGCCAGGTCGAAAGATTCAATAGAGTGCTCATGGGCTCGATTCAGGCAGCCATATCGCAAGGAAAGGACTGGGAAGTGGAAGTAATGAACATGCTATGGGCTTATCGCATCACGCCCTCCGTAGTGGGGTATAGTCTGTTCCAGGTGCTACGGGGGCGGCATCCCTTCACCCGGGACAACGTAACATGGAGGGAGAAGACCATCACCAGTAAGTGGTCCCCAGCGGTGGTGCAGTGCAATTTGGAGAAGGCCCAGAAGATTTACGCTGCACACTATAACAAGCGACGAAGCACAAAGGAAACGGCGCTGGAAGAAGGGGAGTGGGTTAGGATTAAACTCCCTACCCTACAAAAGAAGGGTGAAAGCAAATTCAGCCAGCCGCTCCAGGTCAAGGAGGTGCGTGGTAGGGCGGCTCTCCTCAGTGATGGAAAAGTCTGGTCGCAAGACCGCATGGCCAGGGTCAACAAAATAATAGTCTGGCCTAAGGCGGAGGAGAGCGAGAGGCGCATAGACCACCGAGAAGTCTGCCTGCCCTCTGAGCATGGCACTGGTGACCACGGAGAAGGTGCAGGTGAGGACGGCGTATCGCATGTCCCAGGAACCAAGCCCACCGACGGAGGGGGCACACAGATGGACGCAGAACAGGGAGCAGAATTGAGAGATGCGGGGATGTCCCAAGGAGAGACTGAAGCGGGAGAGAACAGGCCGGTAAGACACACCCGCAGTGGGAGGGCAGTCATAGTGCCCTCTCGGTACAGAGACTTTGTAATGGATGGACACTAGATGTGGTGCCCCACATAGACTCTTCACTGCTGGGGACGCTCCCCCCTTGGGACACAATGTTATGTTTTGGTTATATTAAAGGAGGGAGATATGTGGTATGCGCTCTAGTCTATGTGCGTATACGCGGTGACGCGTCACGCCATAGACTGGAGCGGATAGGCGCGCATGCGTAGAGACGTTAAGAGAAAGGCGCAAACTAGGAAAACAGCAGTTGGCGACCGGAGCTGTAGGCAGTTAGACGCTCGGCGCCCTTAGCTCTCAGATACTTGTTGTGATTGAATAAACCTGAGTTATCCACATCCACCTGACTCAGAGTAATTCTGTGGGGTAAAGGAACGAACATTACACTATCCAACTCAAAATCATGCAAATATAATATTTATAATATATAATAATATGATTGTATGCTAACGTGTGTATAGCATGTTATATTATGGTATGGCCTGCCATTGTGCAGTATGATATGGTATGTCATGGTTTAGTGTAGTGTGGTATGGTATGTCCTTTTATGGTATGATATGTTATGACCTTTTATTTTATTGTATGGAATGATGTGGCCTATCATTGTATGGTATGGTATGGTCTGTATAGTATGGTATGGTATGACCAGTCATAGCATAGTATGTCATGGTCTGGTATGGTCTGTCATAGTATAGGATGGTATGGTATGTGAGTGAATACTATGGCATGGCGGGTCATTATATGGCCTGTCTTGGTATGGTAAGGTATGGTATGGCCTGTCATTGCGTAGAATGGTATGGTATGGTATGACTTGTCATTGTATAGGATGGTATGGTATATTATGGCCTGTCATTATATATTATGCTATGGTAATCTTTATTACAATGTATAAAAGAATATGTTATTTTCATGCTAGCATGTTCTAGCTAATCCTTAATGATGCAAACATAAACCAATTTAAAACACACCCTATTTTTTGCATAAAACACTTTAATCATGGCCAAGACAGTTGCGTAACATAGGCCCTGCAACCCTTGCAGTGCGGGGCCCCCAATGTCCAGGGGCCCCCGTCAGCACAGTACTCTGGACAGACAGCTCCTGATTGAGTCCGGAGCGGCCCCTCCACGTACCTTGCAGGGGGTTGTTCCTTAAGTTTTGTTACGACTGGTGGGTCAAGAAATCCTATGATTCATGAAATGCGTACCAAAAAAGCACCCTGTTACAAACTAAACGAGTGATTACTTAATAGCAATAGTGCAAAGTCATTAATATTTTGAAGCCATTGTTAAAAGTGAAGTTAACAACCAGCAAGCTGCTGGTTTTGTTATGCTCCACCCAAAAGTAGAAGGGGAGAGGATGAAAGGGGGCAAACACAAACTTAAGAAACACACAGTTACAGCAACAGCGAGGGTTAAAACCATAAGCAAGACGGGCCTAAAAACACATATTCTATTATGAAGTGCTGCAAATTGAAGAAAAAAATAGGCATGAAATAAAAGAAAACAAAAGTAGAGGAAGGACATTCACATTCCCACTAAAAGGAAGCAGTACTAGGTCTATGCTCCCGTGAAGGTGGAAGCACACAAAAGGAAAGTGAAGTCAGGGCATGTTGACCAAACAGCAACCAACAAACAAAACTGAAAATGAAGCAAATGAATGATAAGCAATTGGCAGGCTCTAAGCCGCCTGTATGTTAACAAAATGTCTAGCAAGCGACAGTGCATGTGCTGTCTCAGACGAGACCTTATCAATCGTGGGCAGCAAAATGATGCTGTTACTGTTGCGTATATCTCTGACTCTCCACATCCTTTGACTTCGGTGGCTGTTGCTCTTTCAAAACGAGGACTCTTGGGTCATGTTTCAATTACTCTTCAAAGTAAGTTCCTTTCTACTTTAGAATTCTTACAGGTTAAACAAGCGTAGCTAGTTTATTAAAACATGTTGCCTTGTACTCTGCCAAAAGAATGTGCCACGGGGACCCAATTCATCATATGCAAATGTTGAAGATGAAGTAGATAGACATTCAGTGATATCATAGATAGTGTAATCACCTCCCATTGAACCGTTCTGACACAGCAAAGTCACTTGGGGAGCCATCATCTGTAGATAGGCCTTTAATGGTCCCTTCCTATTCACTTAAGACCTACATTGTGAAGTTGCATTTATTATTGGCAGGGTCTCTGGAATTATATGATTTTGGGGCTGTGGTGTTTTCCTCATAATCATGCATTTCCTTCATTTGCCACATAATCCATCATCTGCTGCATAATCTGCTGCATAGTCTTCAGATTTTAACAAAAAATGTTTTAGCTCTAATGGATCTAATGGATCAAAGTTGATGAAAAACTTGACAAAGCGGGTTGTTGTATAATAGAAGGCCTTTCATATAGGTTGATTATTCATCAGGAGTGGCCAGTGCTGGTAAGAGCGGTGTGGCGGGGTGGGGAGGGCGTCGACAGACGACAACGAGGGAAAATTAAATTTAAAAAAAGAAAACATACCTTGCTCTCACCGCAATGCCAAGTTTCTTTTCTTTAATCTTCCCTCGTCATTTTCCATCGACTCCCTCTCCACCATTCCCCACCACTCTTACCTGCATGGGCCGCTCCTGCTATTCATCTTTTTGTTGCTTATTGCTGTATTTAGGTGTCAGATTGGTATTAAGCAGGTGAAACCTTTGCCCAGATGATGTTAATATGTGTAAAAATAACAACAATAATGACAAAATAATGAGGTAATTTTATCATAAAAATGTGCCACAATATGCCGTATAATTTGTCTTTCCTTGTCACACAAACTGAGGAATCGTGGGTCATGTTTAAATCACTCTTGAAAGCAAGTTCCTTCATACTTAAGAATTCTTACAGGTTAAACAAGCACAACTGGTTTATTGAAACATGTTTCCTTGTACTGTGCCAAAACAAATGTGCCATTGACATATGTAAATGTGGAAGATTAATTTGATTGACATTCAGTGAATTCTAACATCTCTGCAAACCAGGTTACACAACTCATAGCCCCTCACTGTATCATTGGCTGAAGTAGAACTGGCGATATGCCAGAGTTCAGAGGGGAAAGCACCAAGCCCAAACGGGATCCCAATGGATGTTTTAAAATGTAATATAAACATATTGGTTCCCTTGATTATAAACATTTCAATTTGTCCATGAACACACATATCTCACACTCTTGGACCCTATCCTCCATTGTGCCTGTAGGAAAGTAGGATCTGCTTTCATAGTCAACCCCACTTTTTGCTGGTGTCATTATGTTTTTCTGAATAGTCTGACTGGGATCCACCTAACCAGGACCCCAGTATCTGTGCTTTCTCCCTAAATTGGACATAGTGAGTACTTAGGTAAACTCCAGATTGGCTACTGGTGCACCCGTATAAGTCCCTAGTATATAGTACTAAGGCACTCAGGGCATAGGTACAGCAGGGGTCTCCCATGGGCTGAAGAATGTATTATGCCTCCTATGCGAGATAACTCAAATTGTGACTACAGGCCTGCCATTGCAGCCTGTGTAAATTGGTGCTTGCAACACTTACAACAGATATACGTTTTCTTATATCTGAGGTCACAACGCTTAAAACCTATAAGTCACCCCTAACGCAGACCTTTCAATCCTGAAGGCAGGGTGCTTGGTTCCAAGTGTGAGGGTGCCCCTACATGACGAGGCACCCCTACAACCTTCGGAATCCATTCTCCCAGGTTGTAAGTACATCAGTCATTATACCATATAGAGTGGCCATGCGCCATTACGTGATGACCAACTCAAAACTGGCTGTAACAAACCCTGTCATTTTTGCTATCAAACATGTCAGAATCATACCCCCACGCCATAAACGGTGTGGGAGGTATGATTCTATGCACTGTAATGCTCCTCCGGGAGGCCCTCAGTGCTCCCGGTACCAGTCTTCCAGAACCGGAAAGCAAGCTAGAGCTGCTGCTGACCAAAGACATGTTTCTGTCCTCCTGCTTTTGAGCCAAGCTCGAACAGGGGAAGGCAGAACCATAGATATCCTGTCACAGGGAGGTGTGACCACCTCCCAGACAAGGATCAGTGTATTGGGGTAGGGTGGGGGTGCTTGCCAGCGCCACTGAGACTGCTTGAAGGGCACATTTGGTGCCATCCTTGCATACTCCAGTTCAAACCAGTCCAGGGAGCCATCGGCTCCCGCTATAGCACGAAACTGGACAATTGACATGGGAGTACCCTCCTCACTGCCCAGCCCCTCCTCTGTGAGGGACCCCTGAATCATCCTAACCCTTTCCTAAGGGTGCTTAAGGGCTTACCTGTGGGTGGGTCCCTAGATTCGTGGTGGGACAAGATTCAGATCAAATACCACTTCACCTTCAAGCATCTTGACCCTCTGGACTTTGCTGGACTATGCTTTGGGAACCGAGACTGCACCAGGGAAGATTGGAGCTGCTCCTGGTCTCGTCGTCCTGCTGGTCTTCTGCAACATCTGGGTTTGTGTTCCATACAGGTTCTTCCCCAGGCCTGTGGACATCAAAGACACCTGAAGGAATCTCCCTTGAAGTGACGGAGTCACTCCCCTGCATCTGCAGGCACCGCAACACAGCTGACCGGTCTGCTGGTCCTGGGCTCCCACGGACTCCGAAAGGCGCAGAAACACAGGAGATGGTTCTGCAGCTCCCTCAAGGCCTGTACTGACTTCATACTGAGTTGGAGGCCAGTATCCCTCATCAGAACTGCTGAAACAGGACCCCGTGCACTGTGTCAACTTGCCGTTGCCAAGGTTTTTTGAGTCTCTCCTCCAGGGATCTTCGGGCTCCAAGAAGCTCCAACCCCAGGCAACTCCTGGAGCCAAGATCTTTTCTCGCACCACTTCCTCCGTGGGCCTTCTTCATTTGTGAGCTGCTCGAGGTTCTCTTGCGACTCCTGTGTCTTTGGCATGTGGGTCCTCTGGAGGATCTTCTTTGGATTCAGTGAGCTCCCCTGCTTGCCCAAGGCCTGCTTCAACTTACCTGCTCGTGGTGAGTCACTTGGACCTTGCTGGTCCGACACTGCAACTTTATTGTTAAATATATTGTTTGTTGCTGCCAAGGCTGGTTGGTGCCCCTGCATGACACTGACCCCTGGCTTTCTAAATCCAACCTGGGACAGCTCGTAAATGGCCCCTGGTCTTCCACAGCATTGCCTGGTCCACAGAGATGCACCTTCAAGTGCACCTTCAAACTGTGTTGCATCCCCAACATCGGTGGGCATTCGTCTTTCATGCCTCTGGTCACTCCTGAGTAACATAGACTCTGTCCCCTCTGCTTGCAGGTTCTTCTCATCTTGAATCTACCTTTGGGTTCCACCGGACTCTTTCGTCTTCTTCTCCAGCAGCATCTTTCCTGAAGTCCTCCATTGTGGTCTAGGCGGTTTCCGTTTTCACTTGATACCTATGCACTCGGCTTCCCTCCTTTAGGTATCCTGGTTCCTGGGATATCCACAGGCGGGGTGACTCTACAACCTTCCATCTTCCACAGGGTGTCCTCAGAGTCCGCTGGGAAGGATCCTTTTTCTTTACAATTGCAACCGCGACTTATCTGTTGACTAACATTGAACACAAGGTTGTGTTCCCACTCTGCACAAAACCTCTGTGGGGATCCTGGATGCTCACCTTGGGTGGTTCCTTGGGTCCCCGGCTCTGCTACAACTTCTGGGTCCACTCGTGTCTTGAGTCGTGGTCCACATTCCACTATTTCAGTATATGGCTTGGTCTCCCTCTGGCGACCACTGTCTATTTTTGCCCCTTACGTGCTCTATTTCTTAAGTATTGTGTTTATATCTCTGAGTAGGAGATAATACAGCGTGTTATACAGTGTTTGTAATAAAATACATATTTATATAACTACACTGTGTGATTCTTTTTCATTAACCTATACAATAAGATCAAGTACTGGTAAACCAAGCTGCTTTACACTCCTTCTGGATTAAGCCTGAAGGCAGCTCTCCACAGCTACCTCTTAGCGAGTTTTATAATGAATGAATGAATGAAATATTATTTATAACGCGCAACTATGCCCAGTGGGCGTCAAGGCGCCTAAACCAAAATATAAAGCTGTAAGCAGACAGAAACAGAGCCTACTGGTATGCCTTAATAAAGAGCCAAGTTTTCAATGACTTCCTAAAGAGGTCAAGGGAAGGAAGTAGTTTGATTTCAAAGGGGAGTGAATTCCACATCAGAGGTGCCAATATGGAGAAAGCTCTGGACCCCCATCTAGCCTTCTTGGCTCTGGGGATTACCAGTTGGTGTTGCTCGCTGGATCGTAAACATCTGCTCGGAACATATCTGGTAAGTAATGAACCAAGGGCATCAGCCGAGCCTGCAGTTAAAGCCTTATATGTAAGGCAAAGGAGTTTAAAAGTGATCCTTGACGGAATGGGGAGCCAGTGGAGGTTCTTCCTCGCTAGGGTCATAGATGACAACCAGGGCAAAGCGAGAGCAAACCGCGCTGCAGCGTTCTGTATGACCTGTAGATGCTGGAGCAAGCCCTTGTTGGCCCCGGCGTACACTGAATTACAGTAATCAAGCCTTGAGCCAACAAGGGCAATCACCACCTGTTTCCGCGCCTGTGGGGACAGATAGTGCACAATCCTTTTCAGGGTCTTGATGACACCCCAACAGGTCGCCACCGTTCTATTCACCTGTAGCTCCATGGAGAGCTGGGTGTCAAAGATGACGCCTAGGTTTCTAGCAGATTTGGTAGGTATAGGGCAGCTGCCTAAAGAAGGAGGCCACCAGTCACCTGACCATATGTCCTGGTCCTTGCCAAAGACCAGGACCTCTGTCTTGTCCCCGTTCAACTTTAGGGAGTTGGAGACCATCCACTCTGCAACAAGTTGCATGCAGGCCCTAAAGTTAGAAGCAGTTTCACTGACAGAGTGGGTCAGGGATACCATAATCTGCGTGTCGTCGGCATACGACACTACCTCCATCCCCTGAGATCTTACAAGTCTTGCAAGGGGGGCCACGTAGATGTTAAACAGGGTCGGACTCAATGCCGACCCCTGTGGCACCCCACATTGCAAAGACTTGGCAGGGGAGAGGTATTCACCTAGCATGACACGCTGCTCTCGATGTTGTAAAAAGGAGCTCAGGAGACTGAGCGCTGGTCCGACTACCCCTGCCTCCCTTAACCTAGATGTTAAAGTCAGGGGAGACAGGGTGTCGAAAGCTGCTGAAAGATCAAGCAGCACCAGTACGGTGGTGAGACCCAAATCTACTTTTCTGCGGATGTTATCCATGACTTTTGTCAAGGCGGACTCCGTGCTATGTAGCTTTCTAAAGCCATGTTGGGACCCATCCAAGAAGCCTGAGGCGTCGAGGAAGTTCGAGAGATGGAAATTCAGGTGGGTCTCCAACATCTTAGCAGGGGCTGGCAGCAGAGAGATGGGTCTAAAGTTCTTCAGCACTCCAGGGTCTAAGGTGGTCTTTTTCAGAAGCGGCTTTACGATGGCTCTCTTCCAAAGTGATGGAAAAATGTCCTGTTCCAAGGCTCCATTCATTACCTCAAGCATCAGGGGCATAAGGTTGTCTAAGACCACTAAAATCACGATAAAGGTTGTCTAGATTATTGCAGGGTGCTACACTTACATAAGTGTGCACCATATACTAAGCCAGCCTCTCAAATTGCCCATTTTCAAACCGGGAGATCATATGCACCACAAGTGATACAGGCCTATTTTTCTTATTGATAGTTCAGTTATAATCATAGGCGGACTGATTTATAACTGCCTTGTCGCATGGGCCCAAGAGCACAACATTCTTTCCCCTTTTCAATCTGGGTTTCGTCCGGGTCTGTGTATGGTAGAGCAATGCCTAAATTTGAGTTTAATAGTCAATAAAAATACATCTGTTAGGCACTGCCCTCTGTACCTGGCCTTTATGGACCTCTCTACGGCATTTGATTCCGTAAGCAGGTCCAAGGTATCGCTGACGTTGCTGGACCTAGGCGTGGAGTTACCCCTGGTGAATATTCTTCATAGTTTGCACACTGAATTTTGTCTCAGGAGAGGGGTGTGCCAAGGTTATATTTTGGCCCCTTTATTTTTTATCCATTATATAAATGGTCTGTCTTTCAATCTGACAGTCACTCCGGTAGAATACTCCCAGAATTGCCGGTACTCAGGTGCTCGCATTGCTCTACGCTGACGACACAGTCCTAATTGCAAGTACTCAAAAATCCTTTGCGGATGCTTGTGGACTTCTTTATCTGCTTTATGAGCAATCTCGACATACCAGTATGGGAAGTCACAGATCATGGCACGTGGGCCTGGCAAAATAAATATCCATAGGTTTCTCATCAGGGGCCAGCCTCTGCGTAGCGTAAGCGATTTTAGTAATCAGGAAATATTTTTAACTAGTAGTCCCAGCTCACTAGTTCACGCCTTAAGCTCAGTAGTTCCATGGGAGCACTTTTTAATTTCCCTAGATCTACAGGGAAAGGGACCATCTCACCCCTTCTAAACAAGTTCTATGCACAGTGTGACCCAGCAGCAATGTATGGGGCAGG
Source organism: Lissotriton vulgaris (assembly GCF_964263255.1). Lineage (NCBI taxonomy): Eukaryota > Metazoa > Chordata > Amphibia > Caudata > Salamandridae > Lissotriton > Lissotriton vulgaris. The sequence goes on along the minus strand of NC_141685.1, from coordinate 2,001,636,488 downwards.
GATTTGGAGTTATTACTAACCCTGGGCGTGGAACTCCACTCCACTTGTGGAGTTTGCTACGTTTTTCGCAAGTTTTTTACCTCACTCGTGTTCGTCAACGTCAAGTTGGCGACCGCAAACAAGGAAAATCAACCCTCCCGGCAAGATTTTTCCTCGTTTACTATCGCCAACATCAAGTTGGCGACCGTGGAAAATCAACCTCCCGGCGGGATTTCTCAACGAGGGGGAGTCTGGTTAATTTTGGTGCGGCCTCCTATTTACGCCACCTGTGTAAATAGGGGGCAGCTTTAAAATCAATGGGTGTTGCAGTGGAACGCCCAGCGCAACACCCATTGTTCTCCCCTTTCAGGCGTCTCCTTCCGGGACTGCTGCCTGGACCCATGAGTCGCGCTCCCCCAACAAATCTGCAAGGCGACTGCTGCAGCGCTGCTGACCTGCGACCCTGAGCTTTATCCTTCATGAGCTCTGGGTGAGTGCGGTGGTTTCCCTGGCTTCCGCCCTCCTGTCCCCGTGGCGGCCTCTACCATCCGGGGCTGCCGCCTGGACACCTGAGTCGACGTCCCTGACAAAGCAGCAAATTACAGCTGAGATGCTGCAGCCTTTGTGTTCCCGAGTGTTTTTTTTTTGGGGCGATGTCCCGACCGAGATTGGTGATTTCCGGTCCTCTACCCTACCAATCCCATGGCTGCCTCGTTCATCCAGTTCAGCTCCCTGAGGTGGGTTTCCTCATTGATTTTGGTTTGGGTCTTTGTTGATCTGCTGTCCTTCCATTTTGTGCTGGAGCTATATGGGTCCGAGACCTGGGTCCACCATCTTGACAGTTTCGACAGTTTTCTTCGATCGCTGTGGGCCGCCGATCTACGTCTTGGTGTCACCAACTTGTCTAGTGCTTCAAGTCGACCACCCTTACAGGACACATACACTCCCTTCTGATAAGGATGGCCACTACAAGACACCCCTTTTGACCTATGGTGCTCTGGTGCAGAGAGCGAGTCTGGCCCTGGATGTTGTGTTTCTGTGACCCTAACCGGACTTGGACTTGAGGATTGTGGCTTTGAGGGTCCCCTGATGTACTATCTTCCATTGGCAGTTTGCCTGATTGGGTCAGTTTTCCAGCTCCTGTACTCAATTCCCCTCCCCCACGCACTCTCTCTGCCAGATTGGGACTTGTTTTTGTAATATTTATGCTCTGGTAACTGATTTAATTCTGTACAACTGTTTTCTCATGTAAAGCTCTCTGATACCTCCGGGTCTAGCTAGAGCTATATAAAACTCTTCAAATAAACAATGTCTGAAAAATCTGAAAAAGTGACGTTGTGGGCGTGATAGGGGATTATAGATATGCCCCTGAGTTTTAATTTACTAGCAAATAAATAGATGGATTTTAATCCTGGTAATGTGGCATTTCAGGCGAAACAGGAGAAGAACAGCCTGTTTCTAATCTTGGTGTTTTGCAAGTATTTTGTTAGAAAGGCCAGTTTAGAGGCTGTTGCAATAGTCCAAGTGGGCATAAACAAAGCAATGGTGCTGTTCTTCTGCAAGACATCAAACATAAAATGGTGGAATTCATGTCGGAGCAAGCCTAATTGATAGGCAGTGTGCTGCCATCCTCCTTTTGTTTGAAAAGGCTCCCTTGAGCTAATGAGCTGACGAGCTCTGGTTGACGCACCTGTGCTCAGTGAATGGTATATAGACATGAGAAGACTTTGGGCAGCATTTCCAACACCCTCACAATGACATGTTGCTCTTTACTGATGAAGGGCAACTATCCTGATCCTGAAACACGTCTAGAGATACACAGCACTGGCTCGACCAACATGGGTGCAAATCTAAAGACTGTTAACTGAAGTAAGTGTTATCATGCACTACATTTACGATAATGCACTGGGGTGAACTGCGTGCTGGGATGTGAGGCAGTGTGCTCCCACCCTCTTTTTCTAATTGAAAGAAGGGTGATTTAGAATCAGTGATTATTTGGTTGTTGAAGGAGCTTTCCCTATCAAACAAGACACGACAGGCATGGCTTTTTCTACAGCTGCAGGGTGGTGCCCAGTGACCCAGACCAAGATTGTGTCAACAGAGTGGATTTGATAGGGCCAGAGGGCATAATTTCTGTTTTTCAGATTCAAGAATAGTTAGTTTTCCTGGATTCAATGATGAACCAGAGTTGGGCACATTAGGCTTCAACTTGCCTGACACTGACTTTGTTAGCGATGTTCTGAAACAATTGATTGACATTCATCATCACGAGCCAGCCTCTGAAAATGCACCTCATTTAGTAGCTATTATCAAGCACTTCCCCTACAAAGAAACTAGACCTGTTAGCTTTGGCAATGCTTGTTAAGGGTAGCTGCAGACAACTTTGGTTTCTTGCTCTTTTTGAAAGAGCAAAGGCATGAAGCCTATCAAACAGACACACAGAGAGAAAGCAGGCTTTCATGTATTTTTAGGTCTCGGCTGGCGTGGGCTGGGCACATGCGCAGCCTCGCTGGCGAGATTTAATGATTTTGAGGAGCTTTAAGTAATGGGCTTTAAGCCCGCCTCTCTTTCCCATTGGCCGGCGTCACCCTTATGCTAAACGATGGCCAGCCATTGGGAAAGAGCTTTCTGTGACATGGACTTTTCTTTTTCACAGACGGCCCACTTGGTCGGGCTTGTCTGCCTTCCTTCTTCTGCAAAAGGTTTCTTATCTTTATGGGACCATGTGTTTAAACACATGGCCCCATAAAGACAAGAGATCCTCTTTTACTTTCTGGACAGCGCCACGCTTCTTTTAAATGTTTCTTCGCATTTATTGTGTTAGTGCTTATCTGATTCCTAGCAGCCACACTATAAAGGCAGTTTCTGGATGCGTGCCCGTGTGTGTATTTAAAAAAAAATAAAGTCAGGCTACTTCGGGCGCGTTGGGACCGCAGGCCCAGACTGCACAGTGTGGGCGGGGTCAGTCTGTGTTACCGGAAGTTTACCTCGGCATGGTGACCCCTGAGGTCACAGAGGGTCAATGAGTCAGTGTTCATCTGCACACCTAGAAGCAGTTTGGTGGTATTTAAATAAAGGCGCTACGCTAGGTTGTACAAAATGCGCGGTGTGGCGCCCCCGAGGACCCTTTTAACTTCATAACCCACCTTACACCGATTTCTTCAAATATTTCGAGGACAGTGATGGGCGGGTCTCTAAAAATGTTGCCACATTTAGGGCCCGATGTAGGTAATTCTAAATTACCACTTCTAAAATACCGAATCATACCGATTTGGTATTTAAGAAGTGGTAAATTAGAAGGGGGGAAATGTAGGTATTTCAGAATCGGTAAATACCGAATCGTTAAGATTCGGTATTTACCGATTCTGTAAATACCGAATCGGTAAAGCCCATTGATTCCTATGGGCATTGCAGCCCATAGGAATCAATGGTCATTACCGAATCGGTATTTACCGATTCGGTAAATACCGATTTTTGCAAGGGTGCAGGGGGTGTCACTTTGACACCCTCTAGCACCCCCACATGGATAATGTAATCAGTACAGAAGATGGTTTCCAAGGACGCACAGGTAGTACGTGCGATAATATTGCAAATGTACGCTTTTCGGGACCATGGTTACCTGATGCGAAACTCTTCATAAACATACTTTGAAGTACAATGTGTCCCTTTTCAACATCTCTGTCCCTTTTTGCTCGTGTGACCAGTGTACCCCACCTTCCACTGACCCCCAGAGAATTCTCCAAGACCGAGGGTGGCTTTCTCTTCATCCTTGTGAGGGCGCCTTGAAGTGCTGTTTTCGAACCCCTGACGTGTGTAAATTGGTGCTCATATTAGAAGCACGTGCTGCGCCTAGTACGCCCCCTTGGGGGAGGCTGAGGTGCTGCCACCCCAACAAAGGGGCCTCAGTATCTCGTTTTAAAAGAACAAAAGGCGCGATTATCGAATTCCCTTAGAGCAGGTGTTGGCCTAAGGTAATGGAGCATTTAAAGATCCGCCATGCTCTTCCGAGGGTGATCATCTCAGCTTTCAGAATTTTACTGTAGGTTTTGCCACACGCTCTGGCAGAGGGGCATGGCTTGTTTCGCATATCTCCATTCTAACTTTCCTGAAACATATTTACAAATTATAAAGCTGCGCTGCATTTATCATTCGTTGGTCATTTGGGTTGCTTGTTCCTTTTGCCAGCGCTTCAAAGGTATAATATGGGTGGAGGGATGAATTAATGCATGGATGAATGGGTGTGTAGTTGGGGGACAGTGGTGGGCGAGTGGAAGAACTGGGTGGATTAGTATTTGGGTGCAATAATGTAAACGGGTAGTTGGAGAAGTGTGTGTGAGTGGATGGATGGAATATGGATGAATGGATGGATGTGAAAGGGTGAAAGGAGATGATAACTTCCCTGAATGGGTGGATCAGGGAAGGTAGGCGGACTGAGTGAATGTGTGAACGATGTAAGCATGAATGAATGGATGGGTGCGTGTACACCAGCGGGTGAGTTCGATGAATAAATAGATGGTTGCAAAAGAGTGGCTGGGGTAAACTCATAGCGGTTCTTAACCTTTTGTCTTCTGTGGATTCCCATTTAATCATTATGGGAACCTGGGGACCTCCACTAAATTATTATTGGGATCCGGTGTCCCCAATGAGTCATTAGTGGAAGGTGGGGACTTGGCCTAAGAATTTCAGATGATTTGAAACAGGAAAGCACAGACTAAAATATAGAAACAAGCATTCATCAAACAAACACACAAATTAAATATTCGCAAACAAAAATAAAAATAACTTTTTTATGGGAAGGGTTGAGCCTTTCTAACTTCAATTGGTGCCCTAGTCATGCACACTTTGATGCACTTGCACTGTTGTCACCAATCAGTCTGAGGACACTACATTTGTAACCTTCAGTTTAAAATTCCTTCACATTTACAAAATCTTTTAAAACGTTCTTTTTTACATTTTGCTTCTTTATATACACACTTTATTAATTTGCTGATATTATTTAATTTTCTAAACAGCCAGGGACCCCTTGAGTAGGGTTTGGGTCCTCGAGGGGTCCCCAGACCTAAGGGTGGATGAGGATGAGTGAGAGAGTTTGATGAATGAAGGTCTCCACCCACGCGGACGACACCCTCAACACCGCTGAACATCTGCACCTCCGGATCCACACCAACCCCAACACCACCCTCACAGGAACACTCAGCTACAGACCCCCCGGACCCCGAGCTCAGTTCAGCGACTCCATCGCCAGCACACACGCACTCGCCTCCACAGACTACATCATCCTCTGGGACCTGAACTTCCACCTCGAGAACAACAACGACACCAACTCCACCACCCTGATCGACAACCTCGCCAACCTCGGCCTCAGACAACCACACCCACCCACGCAGCCGGACACACGCTGGATCCCATCTTTTCCACCAGTGCCCATGTCGCCTTCAACCACACCACCGGACTCCACTAGACCGACCACCGCTGCATCCACTTCACCTTCAAGAAACCAACAACACACCACCACACCCAACAGCTGCCCCGCCGCTGCTGGAGCAAAATCACCAAGGACCAGCTGACCACCACCCTCGCCCAGAACCCACCCACCGACCCAGAAACCGCCGCCTACAACCTGCGACAATGGATCAACGACTGCGCCAACACCCTCGCCCCGCTCAAGAAACCCTCCAACAGCCGCTCCAGCAAGAGAGCCACCTGGTTCACCAAGGAGCTCCTGACCTCCAAACACACATGCCGGAAACTGGAAAAGAATTGGCTCCACAAACGCACACCAGACAGCCACACAGCCAACAAAGACGCCACACGCCGACACCACCACATCATCAGGCTAGCCAAGAGATCCTCATTCAAAGACCGCCTGGACAACAACGCACACAACAGCAAAGAGCTCTTCAGCATTGTGAAAGAACTCTCCAACCCCAGCGCCAACACCAACGACATCCCGCCCTCACAAGAACTTTGCGACTCTCTGGCCACCTTCTTCCACCGCAAGATCGCTGACATCCACGGCAGCTTCAATACTATGACCGGTCAGACCACTCCAGACCCCCCATCCTTACGAACATCCCCAGCACCAACCGCCTGCTGACCGCTTGGACCAACGTCACCGACGAGGAGACCCTCAAAGTAATGAATTCTATCCACTCAGGATCACCTTCAGACTCCTGCCCACACCACGTGTTCAACAAAGCGGACGCAGCCATCGCACTCCAGCTACGGAGGGTCATCAACACCTCCTTCGAGATATTCCCGGAAAGCTGGAAACACGCCGAAATCAACGCCCTGCTCAAGAAGCCCAAAGCGGACCCCAAAGGCCTCAAGAACTTCTGGCCCATCTACCTGCTCCCGTTCCCGGCGAAGGTCATCGAGAAAGCCGTCAACATACAACTGGCCCACCACCACGAGGACAACGACATCCTAGACCCATCCCAGTCCGGATTCAGGAGGAACCACAGCACCGAGACAGCCCTCATCACCCCCACAGACGACATCAGACACCAACTGGACAACGGCGAAACAGATGTCCTCATCCTCCTGGACCTGTCAGTCGCCTTCGACAAGGTCTGCCACCGCACACTAAAGACCCACCTTCAAGAAGCAGGAATCCAAGAAAAGGCCCTCGACTGGACCACATCCTCCTCGCCGGCAGGACCCAGAGCGTCCGCCTCCCACCCTTCCGATCCAAAGCCACCAACATCATCTGCGGCGTACCCCAGGGCTCATCCCTCAGCCCAACGCTGTTTAACATCTACATGGCCCCCCTCGCACAAGTGGCCCGCCAGCGCGACCTCAACATCATCTCCTACGCTGACGACACCCAGCTCATCCTCTCCCTCACCAAGGACCCGCACACCACCAAAACCAACCTTCATGATGGAATGAAAGCCGTCACCGACTGGATGAGGAGCAGCCGCCTGAAGCTGAACTCGGACAAAACGGAGGTCCTCATCTTCGGACCCACCACCTCAGCATGGGACGACTCGTGGTGGCCGAACACGTTGGGAATAGCACCGACACCCACCGACCACGCACGCAACCTAGGATTCGTCCTCGACTCCTCCCTCTCCATGGTGAAGCAGGTCAGCGCCGTCACCTCCTCCTGCTACAACACCCTCCGCATGCTCCACAGGATCTACAAGTGGATCCCAACCGAAACCAGAAGGACGGTAACACAGGCCCTCGTCAGCAGCAGGCTGGACTATGGCAACACACTCTACGCAGGTATCCCAGCCAAAACACCTGCGACGACTACAACGCACACAAAACGCCTCCGCCCGCCCTCAACGTCCCCCGCCACAGCCACATCACCCCCACCTGAGAGACCTACACTGACTCCGCATCAACAAGAATATTACATCCAAGCTCCTCACTCACGCACACAAAGCACTCCACAACGCCAGACCAGCCTACCTGAACAGCAGACTCAGCTTCTACGCCCCCACCCGCCAACTCTGCTCTGCCAGCCTCGCCTCTGTCCCCCGCATCCAACGATCAACCTCCTGCGGCAGATCCTTCTCCTACCTCGCAGCCAAGACCTGGAACACCCTCCCCACTCACCTTCGGCTGACCCAAGACCTACTCACCTTCAGAAGATTCCTCAAGACCTGGCTCTTTGAGCAGTAGCGGCCCCCTCGTACCCCCCCCACCCCCAGTGCCTTGAAACCCTCACGGGTAAGTAGTGCGCTTTACAAATGCATTGATTGATTGATTGAAGGTGCGTGGGTACCTGTAAATGAGTGAGCAACAAGAGGATGGATGGACGGATGGATGGGTGGATGGGTGGGTGGAAGGATGGATGGGTGGATGGGTGGGTGGATAGATTTGTGTGAGTGGATCAGGATGAGGCATGGATGGAATTGGGTGGGCATGGACGAGTGTATTAATGGATGGATGGATGTATGAATGGATCATGGACAGATTGATTAATGGGTGGCTGCATCAAAGGGAGGGTGGGATGCATGGGTGGGTTGGGGGAAGCGCTGGATGGATGAGTAGATGAATAGACTATGATGCCTAAATAGCGCTCTCTATACCCCCCACCCCCACTGCACCTGTAATGCTACACAATCTGTAGGATCCACCTTTGACAGGCACTAAATCTCCTTGTAGCTAAAATCGATATATTCCAGAGTTGGCGCTGTATGATAGTGTAATCTGCTCCCTTATTTATCTGACTCATGTGCCTCATGCAGCGCCTCGACATCACTTGCTGGAAAAAATGGAAATCAGACACAGAAATATCGCAAATGAGATACGATTTTTATTGATAAAAAAGAAACTGCGAGCGTTTCCTAGAACAAAATGTGGGTACACGAAGATGTGATTGCTGCCTCCAGAAGCCCCTCGGTGAAGTCCTACTGATCGTTTAGTCACGACAGAGAAGCAAGGCTGCGCCGGGAACCTCCTCAATAACAAAACTCTGCTCTCTATTTAAACACTAACCCGCGAGGGCGTGGGGCCGATAAATAAACCGGGGTAAAAGCCCGGTGGCACCAGTGCCAGGCATCCAATGCTTGTCGCGACATAAACACCTTCCTGCATGGCACGGTATGCTATGGAATCTTATGGTATAGCATTTTAAGAAATTACCAGGCTTTTATGGACGGTGATAAGGTGGCTTGGTGAAGTATGAAATGTCGCGATAAGCCTTCCTATATCGTGGATTCTCATGGAGGGTTTGTTAACAAAGGGTGTAACATACGGTAGAATATTCTGATATTGTACAACAGGTAATGACATGGTGTGCTAGGGAAATCTATATACACTATGTGTGAAATCATAGTATGGAAAGCAAGGTTATGGTATGGGCATTGCGGATGGAATGGTACACCTAGCGCGATATGACGAAAATGACAGGGCACGTTGTGTGTTACACAACGGTACTTAACACTGTCGGGGCACGCGTGTCATTTCTGTAGCGCGAGCCTCGCCGAAGGCGACGAAATAATAAACATAAGGTGGTATATTATGGAGTATTATGGTATTGTGGTTCTGATAGAGCTTGGCACTGGGATGTTATAGCTTGGCTTGGCCCATTATCTAATTCTGTGTATCTGATGCTATGCTATGCACTGGTATGGTCTGGTATGGTGTGTTATATTCCAGGTCAGTACATCACGGTTTGTTAATGGCGCTTGTTTTTTAGCACTGCGCAATACATAACATGTTGACGCAGTTTGGCATGTTGCTTTATGTTATGGCCACGTGCAATGCGGGTGTCGTGCCATGATGTGCTTTATGCATGGATATTTGATGCTTTATTTGTAAAGCGCGTATTCACCCCTGAGGCGCTTCGAGGCGCAGATCCCAACTCACCTGTAACATGTCCTGGGGCCTGCTGTGCCTCTGGGCACCCCTTCCTCCCGCCCAGGCACAAGGCGCTATGTTGTGAGGTACATGTGAGGTGCACCAGGTATAACAGATAGTGAACCTTCCTCCCAAGCGCAAGAAAATATGTCCCTCCAATACCGTTAGAAGTGTTTTTCTTTATTTTATTTTTTACTAGCTGTACCCTGCCCTGCGTTGCTGTGGCTCAGTCTGGTTAAATGGAAGAAAAAAAATGAGTACGCGCACGTTTCTAATATGTTTAATTTCACAATGCTTGTGGGCACACAATATGTTTTTGTGACTATTGTCACGTTGTGTATATATAAACACGTGCTAATGTTGCAAAGTGAACCAACTCCTCCCTGCTCCCTCCACCCACTTCCCGGTCTGCCATCCTGACACCAACTGTTCATCCTAATATATGTAGACTATTGTCTCTATGCGTCCTTTCTTAATGTTACAAAGTGAACCAACTCCCTCCTCCTCCCTCCACCCACTTCCCGGTCTGCCATCCTGACACCAACTGTCCATCCTAATATATGTGCGACCCTTGTAGTTGTTGTGCAGCAACCAAATCGATAGGTCTGTTCGGCCTTTCGATTAAAAACACGCGCGTATTGGACAAGAGCGTATTCGAATCCAACGTTGTGTATATATAAACATGCGCTAATATTGCAAAGTGAACCAATTCCTCCCCCTCCCTCCACCCACTTCCAGGTCTGCCATCCTAACACCAACTGTCCATCCTAATATATGTAGACTATTGTCTCTATGCGTCCTCTCTTAATGTTGCAAAGTGAACCAACTCCTCCCCCCTCTCTCCACCCACTTTCCGGTCTGCCATCCTGACACCAACTGTCCATCCTAATATATGTAGACCATTGTCTCTATGCGTCCCGTGTAGTCGTCGCACAGCAACCAAATCGATAGGGCCTGTTTGGCCTTTTGATTAAAAACACGCGCGTATTGGACAAGCGCGCATTCGAATCCAACGTTGTGTATATATAAACACTTGTTAATGTTGCAAAGTGAACCAACTCTTCCCCCTCCCTTCACCCACTTTCCGGTCTGCCATTCTGACACCAACTGTCCATCCTAATATATGTAGACTATTGTCTCTATGCGTCCTTTCTTAATGTTACAAAGGGAACTAACTCCTCCCCCCTTCCTCCACCCACTTCCCGGTCTGCCATCCTGACACCAACTCTCTATTCTAATACATGTAGACTATTGTCTCAATGAGTCCCTTGTAGTTTTTGCACAGCAACCAAATCAATAGGGTCTGTTCGGCCTTTCGATTAAAAACACACGCGAATCGGACACACATGTATTCTACTCCCACGTTGTGTATATATAAACAAGCGCTTAATCTAATCCAACGTTTTGTCAAAATTTCAAATCAATCAGTGAAGAACTTTCGGAGATTTAAGATTTTGAACGAAGAAACATTGACATTTTTATGTCTCTGTTCGGGCTTTAGATTAAAAACACTCGCGTATTCGACACACGCGTATTGGAATCCAATGTTGTGTATATAAAAACACCGCCCTATTTGAACTCAAAGTTGTGTCAAAATTTCAAAGCAATCGGTGAAGAACTTTCGGAGATTTGCAATTTTGAACAAACAAACATTTATATTTTTATTTATATAGATATATTACCTCTCTTGTGTTGTAATTATTATTATATTTATTATTAATATTGGCGTTGTTATTTTAGATTAATATTCAGTTTACTGTTTTCATTTTATTTATATTATATTACGCATGTTATTATTCTTTATTTGATATTTTATACTATAATCAAAATTATTAGCGCCACCGTTACTACTTCTAGTAATGATGAGTAATAACACAGCGGTCTCTCACGTGCCTTCGTACCATGTGCTGTAAATAACTCCAGATCGCTGATTTCACTCTCCGCTGGAGGATTTAGTGCTCTGACCCCGGCCTCGAGATGTTGCCCCTTAGGACTCAACCCACAGGCTGTCTTCTCTGGGTACATTTGTTCTCGGGGTATTCAGTCGGGAGTGATATCCCGCTGCAGCCATTTTTCAGACCGAAACTATTTGCTTCAAAAATTAGTTTTTATTCAACCTCCCGCCCCCGCCCCTTCCCCCTGGACGAATAGAGCTGCTTTATATGATCAATAACTTACTTAACAAATGGTGAAATTAGAAGTCTACATACACGTTGACAATCTAGCGCTTTTACAGAAAATTGTTTACACTAGCACACAAAATAATTAATTTACATACACTAAGCAAGTTTTCCAGAAAAGATCAGAGTAGTTTACATTTTCTTAGCTTATCGCATTTGCATAGGGTACAAAAATGACGGGTAATCATGGTTCTATGGCCAGGCTCTTTTATAATAATAATAATAATAATAATAATAATAATAATAATAATAATAATAATAATAATAATAATCTACATTTGTAAAGCGCGAAACATCACCCGTTAGGGTCTCTAGGTGCTGGGGGCCGTCGGGAAGATTAAGCAAGCTATTGCCCAGAGTCATATGGTGCTGGGCTAATCTGCCGCCGGCGCCGGGGATCGAACTGTGATCCCCAGATTCCAGAGTCAGTCACCCTGGCCGCGGCGCAACACCTCTCCTACCTTTTTAGAGAAGGCTTCAGGGGGATAGTGAATTATTTACACAGAAACACACATTCGGTCACAGTGATGATGCCAGGATTTAAACCCCAAAGTTCTCCCTTTTGCTGCCTGCCGAAGCCGGTACTACTGGGAACCTCTTTAGTTTACTGTGCACAATCCCGCTGCCCAGGGGGCCACGGCTACACAGCCAAACTCTAAACTGTATGGAAATTCTGTTAGGTTTTCATTTTAAGCGCTTATTCTCTACTACTCACTCTCTACTACTCTCTCCTACTCACTCTCTACTACTCTTTACTATTCTCTGTCTACTACTCCTTACTCACTCTCTACTCACTCTTTACTATTCACTCTCTACAACTCACTCTATACTCATTCTCTACTACTCACTCTCTACTACTCACTCTCTACTACTACTCTCTACTCACTCTCTATTACTCTCTACTACTCACTCTCTACTGCTCAATCTCTACTACTCACTCTCTACTACTCTATACTACTCACTCTCTACTACTCTCTACTACTCTCTACTCACTCTCTACTACTCTCTACTACTCACTCTCTACTGCTCAATCTCTACTACTCACTTTCTACTACTCTCTACTACTCACTCTCTACTACTCACTCTCTACTACTCTCTACTACTAACTCGCTACTACTCTACTACTCAATCTCTACTACTCACTCTCTACTACTTGTTACTCACTCTCTACTACTCTCTCCTACTCTCTCCTACTCTCTACGCACTCTCTACTACTCTGTACTACTCACTCTCTACTACTCACTACTACTCACTTTCTACAACTCACTCTCTACTACTCTCTACTACTCAATCTCTACTACTCTCTACTACTCACTCTCTACTACTCTCTCTCTACTACACTCTACTACTCAATCTCTACTACTCCCTCTACTACTCATTCTACTACTCACTCTCTACTACTCTCTACTCACTCTACTATTCTCAACTACTCTCTACTACTCTCTACTCACTCTCTACTACTCTCTACTACTCACTCTCTACTACACAATCTCTATTACTCACTCTACTACTGATTCTCTACTACTCTCTACTACTCTCTACTGACTTTCTACTACTCACTCTCTACTACTCAGTCTCTACTACTCACTCTATACTAATCTCCACTACTCACTCTCTACTACTCTCTACTCTCTACTAATCACTCTCTGCTACTCTATCTCTACTACTCTCTACTCACTCTCTACTACTCAATCTCTACTAATCTCTACTACTCTACTACTCTCTACTCACTTTCTACTACACTCTACTCATTCTCTACTACCTACTCTCTACTACTCACTGTCTACTACTCTCTACTCATTCTCTACTACTCTCTATTATTCTCTACTCACTGTCTACTACTCTCTAATACTCACTCTCTGCTACTCTCTACTACCCACTCTCAACTACTCTCTACTACTCTCTACTCTCCACTCACTTTACTACTCACTCTTTACTACTCTCTACTACTCATTACTACTCACTCTCTACTACTCTACTACTCTCTACTCACTCTCTACTACTCACTCAAATCTCTACTACTCATTCTTTACTACTCAATCTTTACTACTCACTCTACTCTCTACGACTCACTCTCTACTACTCTACTCTTTACTCACTCTCTACTACTCACTCTCTACTACTCTCTACTACTCACTCTCTACTACTCTACTACTCTCTACTCACTCTCTACTACTCTCACCTACTCACTCTACTCTCTACTACTCACTCTCTACTACTTACTCTCTACTACTCACTCTCTACTACTCAATGTCTACTACTCACGCTCTACTACTCTCTACTACTCGCTCTCTACTGCTCAATCTCTACTACTCACTCTCTACCACTCTCTACTACTCACTCTCTTCTACTCTCTACTCACTATCTACTACTCAATCTCTACTACTCACTCTACTACTATCTACTACTCACTCTCTACTACTCTCTACTAATCACTCTCTACTACTCTCTCCTACTCTCTCCTACTCTCTACGCACTCTCTACTACTCTGTACTACTCACTCTCTACTACTCACTACTACTCACTCTCTACAACTCACTCTCTACTACTCTCTACTACTCAATCTCTACTACTCTCTACTACTCACTCTCTACTACTCTCTCTCTACTACACTCTACTACTCAATCTCTACTACTCCCTCTACTACTCATTCTACTACTCACTCTCTACTACTCTCTACTCTCTACTAATCACTCTCTACTACTCACTCTCTACTACTCTCTACTCACTCTACTATTCTCAACTACTCTCTACTACTCTCTACTCACTCTCTACTACTCTCTACTACTCACTCTCTACTACACAATCTCTATTACTCACTCTACTACTGATTCTCTACTACTCTCTACTACTCTCTACTGACTTTCTACTACTCACTCTCTACTACTCAGTCTCTACTACTCACTCTATACTAATCTCCACTACTCACTCTCTACTACTCTCTACTCTCTACTAATCACTCTCTGCTACTCTATCTCTACTACTCTCTACTCACTCTCTACTACTCAATCTCTACTAATCTCTACTACTCTACTACTCTCTACTCACTTTCTACTACACTCTACTCATTCTCTACTACCTACTCTCTGTCTACTACTCTCTACTCATTCTCTACTACTCCCTATTATTCTCTACTCACTGTCTACTACTCTCTACTACTCACTCTCTGCTACTCTCTACTACCCACTCTCAACTACTCTCTACTACTCTCTACTCTCCACTCACTTTACTACTCACTCTTTACTACTCTCTACTACTCATTACTACTCACTCTCTACTACTCTACTACTCTCTACTCACTCTCTACTACTCACTCAAATCTCTACTACTCATTCTTTACTACTCAATCTTTACTACTCACTCTACTCTCTACGACTCACTCTCTACTACTCTACTCTTTACTCACTCTCTACTACTCACTCTCTACTACTCTCTACTACTCACTCTCTACTACTCTACTACTCTCTACTCACTCTCTACTACTCTCACCTACTCACTCTACTCTCTACTACTCACTCTCTACTACTTACTCTCTACTACTCACTCTCTACTACTCAATGTCTACTACTCACGCTCTACTACTCTCTACTACTCGCTCTCTACTGCTCAATCTCTACTACTCACTCTCTACCACTCTCTACTACTCACTCTCTTCTACTCTATACTCACTATCTACTACTCAATCTCTACTACTCACTCTACTACTATCTACTACTCACTCTCTACTACTCTCTACTAATCACTCTCTACTACTCTCTACTACTCTCTTCTCCTCAATCTCTACTACACACTCTCAACTGCTCTCTACTACTCACTCTCTACTACTCTCTTCTCACTCTCTACTACTCAATCTCTACTACTCCCTCTCTACTACTCTCTACTACTCACTCTCTACTACTCTCTACTACTCTTTACTCACTCTCTACTACTCACTCTCTACTATACTGCTCTCTATTCACTTTCTACTACTCTATACTCAATCTCTACTACCTACTCTCTACTACTCACTGTCTACTACTCTCTAAAAATTGTAAATTGATACTTGTATAGCGCACTACTCACCTGCAAGGGTCTCAAGGCGCTTGTACGAATACCGTTGTGGAACCCATCCTGGCTTTCCCTGTGAGGCGTCCACTCTTGGGCACTACCAAGGTGGAGGCCAGGCATCCTTAGCGTTGTGGGGGCCGTTCTGGAGATTAAGCAAGCTATTGCCCAGAGTTGCAGAGTGGGACTCCATGATTGGAATAGGCACCGAGGCGAGAATTATCAGGTCCGTGGAATTTTGAGCCCAAGACCCGCCGAGGCGGGGAATTGAACCCTGGTCCCAGGCTAGGCCTCTGCATCAGGGTCTGCCGCTCTAACCATTGAGCCACACTTCTCCACTACTCTCTACTCATTCTCTACTACTCACTCTCTACTACTCTCTATTAATCTCTACTCACTGTCTACTACTCACTCTCTGCTACTCTCTACTACCCACTCTCAACTACTCTCTACTCACTCTACTACTCACTCTTTACTACTCTCTACTACTCACTACTACTCACTTTCTACTACTCTACTACTCTCTACTCACTCTCTACTACTCACTCAACTCTCTACTACTCTACTACTCAATCTCTACTACTCACTCTCTACTACTCGTTACTCACTCTCCACTACTCTCTCCTACTCTCTCCTTCTCTCTACGCACTCTCTACTACTCTGTACTACTCACTCTCTACTACTCACTCTCTACTACTCACTCTCTACTACTCTCTACTACTCAATCTCTACTACTCACTCTCTACTACTCTCTCTCTACTACACTCTACTACTCAATCTCTACTACTCTCTCTATACTACTCATTCTACTACTCACTCTCTACTACTCTCTACTCTCTACTAATCGCTCTCTACTACTCACTGTCTACTACTCTCTACTCACTCTACTATTCTCAACTACTCTCTACTACTCTCTACTCACTCTCTACTACTCTCTACTACTCACTCTCTACTACTCAATCTCTATTACTCACTCTATACTACTCTCTAGTACTCACTCTCTACTCTCTACTAATCACTCTCTACTACTCTATCTCTACTACTCTCTACTCACTCTCTACTACTCACTCTCTACTAATCTCTACTACTCTACTACTCTCTACTCACTCTATACTACTCTCTACTCATTCTCTACTACCTACTCTCTACTACTCACTGTCTTCTACTCTCTACTCATTCTCTACTACTCTCTATTATTCTCTACTCACTGTCTACTACTCTCTACTACTCACTCTCTGCTACTCTCTACTACCCACTCTCAACTACTCTCTACTCTCCACTCACTTAACTACTCACTCTTTACTACTCACTACTACTCACTACTACTCACTCTCTACTACTCTACTACTCTCTACTCACTCTCTACTACTCACTCAAATCTCTACTACTCATTCTTTACTACTCAATCTTTACTACTCACTCTACTCTCTACGACACTCTCTACTACTCTACTCTTTACTCACTCTCTACTACTCACTCTCTACTACTCTCTACTACTCACTCTCTACTACTCTCAACTCACTCTCTACTACTCTCACCTACTCACTCTACTCTTTACTACTCACTCTCTACTAACTCTCTACTACTCACTCTCTACTACTCAATGTCTACTACTCACGCTCTACTACTCTCTACTACTCTCTACTACTCGCTCTCTACTGCTCAATCTCTACTACTCACTCTCTACCACTCACTCTCTTCTACTCTCTACTCACTATCTACTACTCAATCTACTAATCACTCTCTACTACTCTCTACTACTCTCTTCTCACTCTCTACTACTCAATCTCTACTACACACTCTCAACTACTCTCTACTACTCACTCTCTACTACGCACTCTCTACTACTCTCTACTACTCAATCTCTACTACTCACTCTCTACTACTCTCTACTACTCACTCTCTTCTACTCTCTACTACTTGCTCTCTACTACTCTCTACTCTCTACTACTCTCTACTACTCAATCTCTACTACTCTCTACTACTCTTTACTCACTCTCTACTACTCACTCTCTACTACTCACTCTCTACTATACTACTCTCTATTCACTTCCTACTACTCTCTACTCATTCTCTACTACCTACTCTCTACTACTCACTGTCTACTACTCTCTAAAAATTGTAAATTGATACTCGTATAGCGCACTACTCACCTGCAAGGGTCTCAAGGCGCTTGTACGAATACTCTCTACTCATTCTCTACTACTCACTCTCTACTACTCTCTATTAATCTCTACTCACTGTCTACTACTCTCTACTACTCACTTTCTGCTACTCTCTACTACCCACTCTCAACTACTCTCTACTACTCTCTACTCTCCACTCACTCTACTACTCACTCTTTACTACTCTCTAGTACTCACTACTACTCACTTTCTACTACTCTACTACTCTCTACTCACTCTCTACTACTCACTCAACTCTCTACTACTCACTCTTTACTACTCAATCTTTACTACTCACTCTACTCTCTACGACTCACTCTCTACTACTCTACTCTTTACTCACTCTCTACTACTCACTCTCTGCTACTCTCTACTACTCACTCTCTACTACTCTCTACTACTC
Source organism: Lissotriton vulgaris (assembly GCF_964263255.1). Classification (NCBI taxonomy): domain Eukaryota; kingdom Metazoa; phylum Chordata; class Amphibia; order Caudata; family Salamandridae; genus Lissotriton; species Lissotriton vulgaris. The sequence continues at coordinate 2,001,618,402 of NC_141685.1, read as the reverse complement.
TACTACTCTCTACTCACTCTCTACTACTCTCACCTATTCACTCTACTCTCTACTACTCACTCTCTACTACTTACTCTCTACTACTCACTCTCTACTACTCAATCTCTACTATTCACGCTCTACTACTCTCTACTCACTCTCTACTACTCTCTACTACTCACTCTCTACTACTCAATCTCTACTACTCACTCTCTACTACTCACTCTCTTCTACTCTCTACTCACTATCTACTACTCAATCTCTACTACTCACTCTACTACTATCTACTACTCACTCTCTACTACTCTCTACTAATCACTCTCTTCTACTCGCTACTACTCTCTACTCACTCTCTACTACTCAATCTCTACTACTCACTCTCTACTGCTCTCTACTACTCACTCTCTACTACTCTCTACTACTCACTCTCTACTACTCAATCTCTATTACTCACTCTCTACTACTCTCTACTACTCACTCTCTACTACTCTCTACTACTCTCTACTCACTCTCTACTACTCAATCTCTACTACTCACTCTCTACTACTCTCTACTACTCTTTACTCTCTACTCACTCTCAACTACTCACTACTACTCTTTACTCTCTACTCACTCTACTACTCTCTACTACTCACTCTTTACTACTCTCTACTACTCACTCTCTATACGCTCCACTACTCTACTCACTCTCTTCTACTCACTATCTACTACTCATTCTACTCTCTACTACTCACTCTCTACTACTCTCTACTAATCTCTACTCACTTTCTACTACTCACTCTACACTAATCTCTACTACTCACTCTCTACTAACCCTCTACTACTCTCTACTACTCTCCACTACTCACTATCTACTACTCTCTACTACTCTTTACTCACTCTCTACTACTCACTCTCCTCTACTCACTCTCTACTACTCACTCTCTACTACTTACTCTACTACTCTCTACTACTCTCCACTACTCACTCTCTACTACTCTCTACTACTCTTTACTCAATCTCTACTACTCACTCTCCTCTACTCACTCTCTACTACTCACTCTCTACTACTTACTCTCTACTACTCACTCTCTACTACTCTCTATATTGTACTACTCACTCTCTACTCTCTACTACTCACTCTCTACTCTCTACTCCTCACTCTCTACTCTCTACCTCTCTACCTCCTACCTCTCTCGCTCTAGCTCTCTCTCTTGCTCTCTCTCTACTACTCTCTACTTTCTACCTCTCTACCTCTCTGCCTCTGTACGCACACACACACACACACACACACACACACACACACACACACACACACACATATATATATATATATATATATATATATATATATATATATATATATATATATATATATATATATGTATATATATATATATATATATATATATATATATATATATATATATATACATATATATATATATATATATATATATATATATATATATATATATATATATATATATATATATATATATATATATATATATATATATATATATATATATATATATATATACAATCTCAACATTCTCTCACCAGGAGCCCTTATGCTGGATACCAACGGCACAGAAGAAGAGAGGAAGACCCAGGGTGCAGGTGAGCAGTGATTTTATTCAATAGCGTGGAAGGCCCACCTCAGCATAACGTTTCGGCCTTCACAGAGGCCTTGGTCACATGACGCAAAGGGGAGGGAAGGCAAAATTTAAAGTGCAAATGCAAAACTAATTAATCCGTGATTGGTTGCATTAATCACATGCTCCTGCAGTAAGTTCATAGACATGAACAACATACTGTAAGGCTACTCAAATTGCGGGATAATCCCCGTTTAACAACTATACATGTGCAAAATCGGTAAAGTGTAAACAGTTATATCCAGAAATGGGGTTTAAGAACACATAATAGGCATATTTGCATGATAAAATATCCATTTAAAAATACGCACTTTATAATGTTGTCTATAATTATATATCAGATAAATTTCATCAATATAAAACCAGGATAAAACCATACAAAAGTAAAAATAAATGTTAACTTCTGATAAAAAAAACACTGATATCCATATTCAGATATTGCACATTTTGTGATGGTTGGCGCACACTAATGTGACTATGCCCCGGAGGAGATAATACCTGTCTAAATACATTATCGCAGCCTCCAATGTTATTACAAAAACGGTAATATCATCACTTTGCTAGCCTTCTCAGGGAGCATTCGATATATTACAACCAAAGTGACAGTGCATAGTGATAAACATAAAATAAGTTTGTTTTCTTTACTACTGTTTTTTTCTCTTATTGCAGAGCCTAATCATGAGCTATGATGTTTGACTACTGTGTCCACATTGCTCATCAGACATAGGGCCTATGATGTTATAACAGTTAAATAACCCTATGTACACTATCCTGGGACCTGCTATATAGTGAATCCATGAAATCAAGTTCTTGATCTGCGTTAAAAGATACTGTGAGAGGGAAGTGAGGTTCAAAGGCAAGTGTAAAAATCCTCAGTTGAATTGAGACCTCCTGGTGTCTTACTGTCCATCTCTAAGATGTACCTAGTCTCTAACATTCTCAAAGTTCCCTCTCTGTCCCCTCCTCTCCTGAGGGGGCCCACAGAATCAATGGCGTAATATTTTAATAGTGCACTGTTGTTATTATAGCACTCTTTAAAGTGCCGAGATACCGGATACGCGGAGTCATTGGTGTTGATGGCTCGTATGTGCTGGAGTATCCTCTTGTGAACCTGCAACTTGGTACTACCAACATATCGCAGGCCACAGTGACACTCCAGCACATACACCACGTATTCGCTCTTGCAAGTTAGTTGTTTATTAATCTTGTGCGGGGTAGCTGAAAAGGGAATAGAGTATTCTGATTTGTTGACCCCATGGAGGCAGGCCTTACAGCTGGAGCATTTTCTGAAGACCCTGCTTTTGTCCATCCAGTTTTTACGTGTAACCACCTCCGGACTAGACTTAACTAGGGCATCCTGCATAGAATATGCTTTCCTGAAGGCGATTGATGGCTTGCCCGGCATTTTTCCTCCTATAATAGGGTCACATCTGATTAGATCCCAATGTTTAGTAACAGTTTTTCTGAGTGCGCCATGTTAAATATTATAAGCCCAGATCAGTCTCACAGATTGTTTGTCATGTGCCTCTATGCATTAGGTTTTTGCTTGCGATCAAGGGCCATGTCCCGGGGCAGTGCATTTGCCTTACGCATAGCCATATTGATCTCCCCCACTTTGTAGCCCCTAGCCAAAAATCTAATTTTGCTAGCTTCCTGAGCTTGGCTTCATTGTGCATCAGTACTGCACAACCGTCTAATTCGGAGCGTCTCCCTGTAGGGGATGCTCCGGATCAAATGGGCGGGGTGATGGCTACTGGCATGGAGCACAGTGTTCCCTGCCGTTGGCTTCCTATACAGCTTGGTCTGTAGTTTACCCTTATTGATCTCAAATGGTAATGTCCAGGAAGTGTACCTGAGATTGGCTGATGTCTGATGTAAACGCCAAGTTATAGTGATTACAGTTGAGAGTATCAATAAACTGTTCAGCTTGTGTTTGTGTGCCACGCCAAATTAAGAACACATCGTCAATATAACAATACCACTGAACAATAGAACTTGCAGCAATGTCAGCGTGCTCACCATAGAGGACCTGTCTCCCCAAGTAGCCCATTTGCAAACAGGCATAACTGGGGGAGAAACAGGCCCCCATGGCTACCCCCCTGACCTGCTGATAATACTGGTTGTTGAACAAAAAGAAATTATGGTTCAAACAAAAAGTTATCATAAACAAGATCATCCTGTTGTGTTCTGACATAATTATAGGTCTTTGTCCCAAATAAAATTCTATAGCTCTAATTCCATCCCGGTGCATAATACTGGTGTACAATGATGTTACATCTAAGGTTATTAGCCACCAGTTCGGATCACACTGGATATCCTTAACTTTGTGGAGGAAGTCACTGGAGTCTTGGACAAATGATGGTAGGTTTTGCACGTGCTCTTGTAAAAATGCGTCCACATAAATTGTTGTATTCTCCAGTAAACCCCCGCAGGCTGCAATAATAGGTCTACCAGGAGGTTTGGCTGGATCCTTATGAATTTTTGGGATACAGATACAGAACAGGCATGATGGGGTGGTCATTTTTTAGGAACTTCAGTTCATCCATGCTGATAACATAGGACCGCCGTCCCATTACCAAGAATTAGAAGTCTGTCTGGGCTTTTCTTACCACCCCCACATCACAATGTCTATAGCAGTCAGAATTGTTTAATTGAGAGAGAGCTTCTTCCAGATAAAGCTGTCTGGGCCACAGCACAATATTGCCCCCTTTGTCTGACTGCCTGACAATGATATTATCATCTTGCTGGATCTTTTTAACCAGTATAATGTATTGGTCGTTCTGCTGGTATTTGTGTTGCTTAGTTTTGAGCATTTTGGTGTATATCACCTTGATTTCTTTAGTAGCTGCCTCATGGAATATGTCTATGTTGTCATACAACATGACCGGCGTGTAGGTGGAACGTGGCTTAAAGTTAGTGAGGCTCCCTAGATTGGTATTCGGCTGTTCAGGTGTGCTCTGTGAAATTGATTGTTCACATCTGAGGGACTCCATGTCATATAGCAGCGGGGCATCATGCACCAAGAGCCCTTGGTTGTCTATTTCTGCTCTCACCCCAATTGTCTGTGTTTTATTCCCAGCAAAGTGTTTTTGTAGCTTCAATTTACATTGGCATAATTGAAGTCACTAGGAGGACAATAAGACAGTCCCATCGCCAGAATGCGCAGTTCAGATGCGGAGAATTTGATGTTGGTAAGATTTAAAACAGAAAGAGCAGTACCTGATATTGCCGATGAATTGCTCACTTCTTGGTCCACCATATATATATGTATATATTTATGCATATGCATTTATATATATGTCCTAAATGTGTATACATATATATATACATACATATTTAAACATATATATACATCTGCATAGCTATATAAATACAAATATAAATGAATGTATACATATACATATATGCATACATATGCATGTTATGTACATGAAAGTTTGAAAGACACTAATAAAAGCAAAGCTAAAAAGCCACCTAATTACAAACAGAATTGCTTTAACTTAAATGAGAGCAAGACCTATTGCATTTTCAATGTTTGTTTATTAATGTACTCAGTTTACAGATAACAATCAGCATACCACAAAAAGGATAAACACTCTGCACACAGGTACTATAGCCAAATTCAATATATATTTGTGATCAGCTTACATAGCAAGGTATACGCTTAATATAAAAGTGACAAACAGGATACCATTAAAGAATCTAGCAGATAGAAAATGCACCAAGGGGGTTTGCACAGTGTGAAGCTAGGAAAATCGGCCATACCCCCATCCCAATCTCCACCAGACCTTTCATTCTGCCCCATGAAGTAGCTACAGCAGGGTCTGCAACCATAAATCTGATAGATATAGTTTATTTATCCCACACTTCCCTACCCTTCTAACTTTTGTTAGTTCCGGAAGTGCAGCCATATAATCTATACAACAGGAGGTTAATGGCATGAATGTGAAGTTGGTATAAGTCGTATCCTTCCAGTAGATTAAGTAAGTCTTCGACCTAGTGTTTCATACCTGGACATGGACCTCAGACCCAAGACACACATACTCTCCTCTTCACCAGCACTAATGCTATAGCCAGAAACCTTTGTTCAGATTTTGCTACACCCCTGAAAAAACCTACTAACACAAGTAAAGGAAAACGATGCAGAGTGACCTCTACCATAGACAATAGCTCCATGAACACCTTATCTAATATTGCTGCACAGCCGAACACCACTGTGCAAGATGTATGAAATGTGTTTCAGGGTGCACTGTTTCTTTGTGGTGTATACAGAAGATGCCGTGAGGTCGGACAGGACTTGACACTGGAACTTTTGTTTTTAGGACTGAATAAACACCAACACACCACTGCGAAAAATGATTATACTTATATTATTACACTATGTTGGAATTTGTGTTTCCATCTTGGGGATGAAGAAACTGCAGTAAACCACCTTAACTGACTACTATTGATTTTTTTTATTATGATCTATGCCCTGAAGAAGTCCCACTGTTATGGGACGAAACACGTTGGCTGGGTTCATGTCCTTGTTACTTTCAAGCAAGAAATAAAGAATGATTATTTCAATTATATTTTTCCATGACATGTGCAAAAACCTCTAAAATGAAGCAAGGACTCCAGCAAAAGGTTGAGGAGGTTTATTTCATAAGGCACAGTACTGCTCGGTCCACACCCAAGAGCAGGATGTATAGAGTTATGAATTCTAAATGGAACTACATCTAACTGCATGGCAGGTTCCCGGGTTGAAAGTATACATAAGAAATAAAGGGAGCCACAATAAAGAAAAAGACATGGATATAACATGGTCAGTGACAGCTACCGTCCCTCTCCCCTTGCCTCCCGGTGGTGTGGGGGCATGATCTCCAGGCGCCCAATGGTTACGCGGGAGGTGTGCTCCACAACACCGGTCGGTCGACGCCCAATCCCTGATCCGGAGGCGTGGTGCGGTCTTCCGGGTCAAAGGGGGCGTGCGTCGAAGGGTGAGGGGAGGGGGCGGCCCGCCCTCTCCCCGTGTCCCTGGGAATAAAGGAGGGGGAGCGCTCAGTTGGCCCTTCTTGTCGCCTGACGCTTCCCCACACTGGTCGTACCCCACACTCGGGGCCTCCTAATTTTCTGTTTTCTCTTTCAGATCAAGGATTGCTGGTTGGAGTGTGTGGTAGCGCGACGTTGGAAGCAGACAGACGGAGAGTTGACTGTAAGATCGAAGTGTTCACACGGTATACCGGTGTACGGTGGATCTGTAGAGTGCAGGACACGCACGTCATCGACAGTAAGAGGAAGCGGGGGCTTGCATTTCATCGCTTCGTGTGGCCGCCGGGTGGGTCTACGTTAGAGTTTAGCCACCCCTAACATTCGGAATAGCCGGTGTTACGCTCGCTGTTGCGTGTTGCTCATAGCCATCTGCACATCCTCCATCTCGTGAAGGTACAGGGTGCACGGGTTGCGAATCTGAGCAGTAAGCGAATTGATCAACAGTGAAAATGCCGGGAGCCAAGGGCGCTAAGGGGTCAAAAATGGAGTTGATGTTGCAGGCCATGATGCGCAAGATGAATGCCATGGATAAGAGATTGAATAAGGTTGATGGCCTAGAGGCCCGTATGATGGAAAGGATGGATGATATCGCAGGCCCGCGCTGTAGACCCAAGCGGCAGATTGACGCGCCTTTGCTGGAGGGAGATTCCGATTCCTTGCCTAAAAGTGGCAAGTCCAAACGGCCAAGGCGCAATGCTCCTTCTCGTGCACCGGTGGCGGTGCCCACTACCCTGGAGCCGGTACTCCCGGCTGCCTTGGCACCGGCTCCCGCCTTGCCAGCAGGGGCCACCCCTGTCAGGCCGGCGCCGCCTGCCCCAGTTGGCCCACTTCCGTTGCCTCCCGTGCCGGCACCCATGGCGCCGCCCCCGCAGGTGGTGCCGGTAGCAGTACTGGATTGCGTACCTCAGATCCCTCCTGAGTTAACAGCTCAGATAGCGGCTATACTTCCTTGGCTGCAGCAGGGGGGTATGATGCCCTCAACACTAGACCATGCCGCCGAGGCTGCCAAAATGGTGGAGAAGATTAGGGCGGGAACAGTTGCGAGTGCGGCTGCGGCCTCTGTTTCTCCTTCTTCTGCAGGTATGGATGCCACTCGGCCGAACGGAAGCGACGCGGGACCAGCCCCGGTGTCCGGTAACGGTAAGGAGGTAGCCCTGCCTCTTTTAGGGGACGGGACGATTCCGTCTAGGAGCAAAGATTTAGCACAACATGTTTCTCGGGCGGTGAAAGAGATGATTTGGGCTGGAAAGTACATATATATTTTTTCTTTGCTATTAGACAATAGGGAAATGGAAAATGCCAAAATGCTAAAAGAATGGATGCATCCTAGTGAATGGAGAGTATAGTGTGCGAAGTTTAGGGTGGAGGAAACTCTGCGCAATTGGATTAGGGCCTTCTCCATCCTTACAGCTAACACTGTTGAACGCCTTCCAAATGTGCATGCGGCAATGGCTTGCTATCAGAGCAGGATTGTAGGTTGGTGTGAGCAGTATACCGGGGACGCATGGAAAGAATATGATGTTAATTTCAGGAAGGCGAAGGAGTTCGACTTTTCGTTGTCATGGGACAAGGTGGACTCACTGTCGTGGCATAAACAGTTCGCAGGGAGCACGGCCACTTCCCAGCCCGGGACTGTAGCCAGTGTGTTCCCCGCAAAAAGCCAGCAGCCCTTTCGTGCGGCGCCGGGGAATGAGTTCCCAGTGAAGAGTAGGGGAGGTGACGGGGAAAGAAAGGGTGTGTGTTGGGACTTTAATAAGCGTTCCTGTACAAGGCCGGCCGGCACATGTCGATTCAGACATGCATGCGCAATCTGTGGTCACACTTCCCATCCCGAGACAACATGCAGAAAAAATGGTAACCAGAGTCAGAGAGGGGGTAAGAAACCAGAGTAGCGCTGGAAGCACGGTTAGCCCCTCCCCTATTAATGTCCTGGCAATGATTCCATGGTTGAATAGATACCCAGACCTCGATGCAGCTGCGTTACTGCAGGAAGGTTTCTCCCAAGGTTTCCGGATCCCGGCTGGGGGATACACCGGCAGTGCGCACTGTAGGAATCAGTTATCTGTACAACATAACCCTGCAGTTGTTATGGCTAAGATCCGAAAGGAACTGTCTTTGGGCAGGATAGCGGGCCATTCCCGGAAGTCCCAGTGCCTGATTTTGTGTGTTCACTATTAGGCGTAGTCCCCAAGAAAGAGAAGGGCGAGTTTAGACTCATCCACAATTTATCAGCACCGAGAGGGGCGTCCTTGAATGATGCGATAGACGAAGGGATTTGTAGTGTGAAGTATGCTTCCTTTGACCAAGCAGTGGAGCTATTGCGGGGGTTGGGGCGGGGCACTCTCATGGGCAAATCAGATATTGAATCTGCCTTTCGTTTGCTGCTGGTGCATCCTTTGGACCACCATTTACTTGGTTTCGCTTTTGAGGGAAAGTTTACATGGACAAATGTATGCCTATGTGTTGCTCGATCTCTTGTGCGTACTTTGAGACTTTCAGTTCTTTTCTAGAGTGGGTCATGAGACAGGCCACGGGCCACAAACAGGTCATGCATTATTTGGACGACTTCCTTTTCCTGGGAGCGGCATGGACTTCGGAGTGTGCCTGGGCATTGTAGGAATTTTGCGTGCTCATGCGGGCTTTTGGGGTTCCGTTAGCGCCCGGGAAGACGGTTGGCCCGACCACCTGTTTAGAGTTCTTGGGTATCGAGATTGATTCATTGGAAGGGTGCTTCAGGTTACCCAAAGACAAAGTATTGAAGTTCAGGGCGGCATTGCGCCAGTGCCTTCTGAAGGAGAAGGTTACCTTGCAGCAGCTACAGGAGACGGTGGGCCAATTGAACTTTGCATTGCGAGTCATCCCAATGGCACGCCCTTTTTCTCGGTCGATTGCCCAAGCTATGAAGGGTTTGAGAGAGAAAAATCACCGCACTAGGCTGTCAGCTGAGGTTCGCCAGGATATGCGGATATGGGCAGCATTCCTGGAGGATTTCAATTGCAGGGTAGTGTGGCCGGGCCCCCCCACGACATCAGCAGAGTTGGGCTTATGGACAGACGCTGCTGGTAGCGTGGGCTTCGGCGCTATCCTGGGCACCAAGTGGGCCGCCCAGAAGTGACCTGAGGAATGGGGGAGAGGGGATCGCCGCACCGCCATGCGGGCGAGGGGGCCAAGGGCCCCCCCTTTTCATGTTACACACATTTCCTCCCTTAGGAAAATTAACGAAGGAACATTCACACTTTTTGCCTCTCGCTTGATATTCCAAACTTTCCCATCTTGGATAACAAAGCTGTTGCGATTAACCTTAACTATTTTGATGGATCTTCCAAATTTCATTTCACCTTCAAGAGGGATATCTGGTTGGTGTATCCTGACCCACTCACCAGCCACGAAATGTGGTTGCTTCACTCTCATGCGATGGTCATAATAGTGTCTGCTTTTCCTTTGGTTTTCTTGCACATTGTGAGCCACCTCATCTTTATTGACTATAGGTCTATGGTTCTGAATAATCTTTTTAAACCACCAAGGCCACAACTTATAAACAGGTTCCCTTTCCTTTAGCAAACAGAAAGGTGAGATTTCAGTGCTTGAATGGGGAGTTATGTGGTATAACCATAACTTATCTTTCAATTTGTCTTTCCATTGAGCCCCAAAATGGCGTGCCCATAAAATGTCTTTCTTAAGAACCCTGTTGGATCTCTCTGCCTGACCATTACCTGAGATTCGCACAAAGCTGTAGTGACATGATGTATATTAATAAATTTGAGAAAATCAGTCATTTCATGAGATTTCATGTGCACACTATTATCAGTGATGACGATAGCCTTCACTGGAAAAGCCTTCATGGGAAAAGACTTCCTTGAGAAATACAATAACACTCTGAGAATTGCATATGGAACAGGTTTGACCTCTGGCCACTTTGAATGGTAGTCTACCATCACTAAGGCAAATCTGCATTCTTGTGGCAAAAAAATTGAAAGAGCCTGTAATATCAAAACGCACTTTTTGCCATGGAAAATCTGGCCACTGAACGGAAATGAGGAGAGCAGGATCATATTTAAGCATTTTCTCACCATTCACACATTCAGGACGTTCCCTCACGATTTTGTCTATGTATCCGATTAAACCCGGCCATCAGAACACAGATCTGATCAACCTCTTCATGGATGACATCCCCAAATGGCCCTCATGACTTACAGATAAGATGTTATCACAAAGTGACAAAGGAGGAATGCATTTACCTTGTCTGAAAATGAGATCTCCTTTGCCCATCGACGTTGAAATGTGTATTCCTTGAATTGAATTAGCATGAGATGCGTGCAGTCCTGCACACTGACGATGAGTAATTGAGTGCATCGATGTTGCGTTGTGGAACATTTTTCCGAAGCGCACCACACAGAGGACGACATTAGATGTACAATTCTAAAAGTGGTTAAATTACCGCAAAGAGGAGGAAATTTGGCGCAGTTGTTAAACAAAGAGGAATTGTATAATTCAATTTGACACTATTCGCACTGGTCTTAATCGAAGTGAAGACTGGACCACCTTGCTATGACCCCTCCGCATCAATGGTTTTAAAAGCACAGTTTCAGTACCCTGAATTTTCTAAAATAATGTACATGGTTATTGTATAACGTCTGCTGTATCATTTTTTGTATTACAAGTCACTTCACAATCACGGCACTTGCACTTCCGATCCTCAGCCACCTTCACCACTCCAAGATGGCCACCGTCTAATCCACATCCTCAGCACCACCTCAACGCACCCCAGTGGTCCCGCCCACCCGGCGTCGTGACTCCGCCCCCCCGCACTAAATCCCTAGTACCACCGCGGTAACACTCCACCGGACCAACTGCATGTGTCAGCCGTGTCAATGAGGACATCGTTCCTGCTTGTCCTGCTTGCCGGTAAGCCTCACTCCGCCGCTGCCGTTTTTCCCTGAGTTACCGCTCGTCCAGCCTCCTTCCCTAAACTACTCTTAACTCTCCCTGCCGCGGATCCAAGAATTCATCCGAGACCGCCTGCTCCCCTTTACGATTTGCCGATCGGGCAACGCACGTGTTATGTATAACACACGCCAGCCGTGTCTCTCACTACCCGAACCGCACTACAGCACCGCTGACTCTTCAGCCCTTTTTCCCTCAGCTCAACTGTCTCCCACCGTGGACGACGGCAATAATTACTGGCCAACTGAAACCTGGAAACCCCTCTCTTGGTACTGGATGGTAATCCTCCGAACAAGGTAAACTCCTGAAAATCCCTCCCAACTACCCAGCCCCACCTGCCACTGCGCCCGATCAACTCTGTTTTCCCTTACAGAACGTACAGAGTGTATCCATGATGTCACCGCAGCTGGCTTAACCAAGCTCCGTTAAGCACGCCGCCCCTTAACTAGGAGGTAAATGGTCATGCTCACACGTTGTCCTGTTAATTCACAATTCACGCACTCTTCATCACAAATGTAAAACGATGCCCACAGTCACCGCACAGACTCGCATGGTCCGCCACTGTCTGTTCGCCGCTCCACCAGTCACCCAATTACGGTAAATCCAAATCAGACACTTCTCCGTCTTGAAGTCACCGCACCATACCACTCGTTTCCCCGTATGCACTTTCCGAACCGCACTGCGATTCCGAGGTAATGCTCAAATTGAAATCTCAATTTGTCACCTTGTTTTGTACAACTGCAACCTCACTGCGAATCCGAGGATATGTATTCATTTAACTGCAACTTCACTGCGAATCCGAGGAAAAGTTCTCCTGTAACTGTTGCGCGTTGCTGACTCTCTTTTTCTTGTAAATACAGTCCCAATCAGATTTAAAATCTGAAAACCTTCTTTTTCTCCCTGTTATTTCTCCCACAGGCGCATCATTGTTTGTACCAGGCATAGTAATTTTGTAAAGTCCTGATGATGATCCCACTGTATCTTAGAGCGCGGGATCGAAACGTCGACCTTTTATAGTAGTTATACAGTACAACCAATGTGTACCAATTGCTGTATGTACTACTCTGGCAAAACACTTACATTGTTGATTTGAAAGTGTCCAGGTTGCTCTTTTTCTCTTTTGCCTGAAATTTCTCCTTTCTCGTAACTACCCCTTATTCTTCAACCTTTTCTGTTCTGCGGTAAAGCACAGGACTGTGCTCTCTATTTCTTGTAATGTTGATTATGCACCAAACATTTTTACCATTGTTATAAAATAAATTCCATGTCAAGGCTTGTCTTATTATCATTATGTTATATCTTTAAACTGCTTTGGACCACTGTCCTTTTGAAATTGCGTTGTAATGTACAGTTATGTACATCGACGATGAGTAAATGAAAGAATCCAATCCAATATGGAGTTACGCAACGTGACGACAGCAGCACGTCACGTAACGTGATGACACACACGCTGCGTAATGCATCAGGGAATCCTCTCGTTCTTTGCAGTGACGCTCTTGTGGTTCCTTGACAACGAAGAATGTTCCAACGGAATCTGACGCTTGTGCCAGTGATGTGTTGAGGAAACCCAAGGAATCTGACGCTTCTGGCAGTGATGCGTTGAGAACTCCGTCTAGTACAATGATGCTGCTCTGGCTCCTTGACAATGAGGAGATGCTCCTTGAATCTGCGTGGGTGGAACAACGTCGTAGGGTAATGGGCAACCCAAGTTGAAAGACGAGGTAATAAACTATTGTTTTACATTTTTTCTCTTCTCAGTAGTAGAAGCAGGTACAAATTCCTGGGAAGTATGGTGGTGGATGATAAATTAGTCCAGTGGGTCCCGGGGGGACTTGGCATGAGCCGGTGTCCCCCCGGGGTATTTCGCGCAATGCGACCTCCCACGGGAGGCGATTGGTTGGTTCTGGGAAGTGGGAGGGGCTTAGCAGTGCGTGGGGTGGGAGCAGGAGGGCTATGTCACTCGCAGCGAGTGAAGAGGCGGCGGCGGCGAGTTTTTGACTGTGAGGCGCGTCAGCTGCGAATTCCTGTCAGAATTTTGACGGAAAACAGCTGCAGCGCTTTAGAAGTGTAGCGGAGGTGTGGAGAGTCAGCTGGAAGACGACTTCTGTCAGCATTTGTGTATTTTAACGCTGTTTGGCATTTGTAGCTTCTGGTGACTCGTGTGAGGATGTCGGCGGATGACATTGCCAGGGAGGCATAAGAGCTTTGGTGGCAGTCAGGCGCACTGATTTATTACGCCCAGGAGCTGTCATTGAAGGCGGCGTGGAGGTGAAGCGACCACGGCGCTTAGCGGCTGAAGGGGTGAGTCGCGCGGTGGCGGCATGCAGGGCAGGGGTAAGCCGCTCCTCAGAGACTGCGTTTGAGCCTTCTGTGTCAGCTTTTAGACCTCGTCGAGCGTGCTCTTCAGGCAGGAGCTCTAGAGGAAAGAAGGTACCACTGCGCTCTGCTTCAGCCCGAGCGTTCTGAAGGAAGTTCAAGCTGCTTTTGAGCCGCAGGCCAGGAAGAGAGCAGAGAAGTGAGGTGGAAGGGCCAGCTTTGCCTTGGTGAATAGGCAGCAGCAAGTGGAAATGTTTGAGGAGCAGGAGGGTGGCGAATTCTTCTCGGAGGACGGTGTTGCTACACAGGCGTCAGGGGTTTCCTTTTTACATGACGCTGCTTTTACGGGAAGAAGGCCCCCAGTGGCATATGTTGTGGGCGCTAATAGCAGAAGCGTGGATATTGCGCCTGAGGTTTTGGTGGGGGAATCGTCCAATGCGCTGGTGGACTACTCCAGCGACAGCGATGAGGAAGTTTGTCAGGAGGCGCAGTGGGGACTGTAGGTGCTGGGAGTGGAGAGCCAGCATCATCTACACACAGCTTTCAGACTCAGGAGATTACAGTTTTGCAAGGGGTGTTGCTGCCTCAAGCTAGAGGGCCTCCGAAGGCACATGGGGGCATGGGTTTCGGGCATGGGGAAGACAATTTTGACTTGCAGCCATGTGACTTTCAGCAGGATGAAGAGGGTCTATTGGGCAGTAGTGCCGGGGCAAGTTCTCGTGGGGTTGGGGGTCAGGATGAGAGTGTTTTTTTTCACAGGGACAACGATGTGGTGGTGGTGTATCCGGAGACCAGGCCACCCCGTGTCATCCTCAGGTGCAGTTTGACTCTGATAGGGGCCACATCAGGGGCAGTGGGTGTGGATCAAACACGCCGATTTACCCAGGAAGTTTCCATCCGGAGTTACGACTTCTCAGGTAAAGGGTAAGTTGCGAGCGGTTCCTCGCTGGAGCGGCGGGAACTTGCCAGCGGACTCTGGTCATAGGTCTGTTGGTCGGAGTTCTGTTAATTTTGTGGCGAAGCATAGTGCGGCTTTGGGTACTGTGCAGCAGACCCGTAGGTATTCTGGTGCGGAGTTTGAGTCATCGGCCGGGCGCTCACAACAGCGGCCTGTGTCCAATTGGGTAAATTACGATGGCGGCATTGGCGATGGCGCTATGCCGAGCACAAGTGGTGATGATACTATTATTCATGATGATTACATTGGTGACTATGATGACACTAATAAGGAAAATGTGGATAACTACGGGGATTGAGGGGCGAGGGAGGTGGCTCCTGGCTGGGGTGGTCAAGATTTTGGGGTTAGAGGGGGGGGGGGTCGTCTTACATTTCCTAGTGTGTTTCAGAGAACTGGAGCGGTTTTCTCTGCTGATCGGGGAAGGCGTGGCGGTCATCATCAGCGTGATGGACTGAAGGATTTTCAACAAAGGGCTACACAGCTGCCGTCAGGTAAGGAAGACTGGTGGGCTGCGTGGACGCGGCCTTTGGCGGGCGGCTCAGGTGTGGAGCCAAGGGAGAGTGTGCCTGAAGGGAGGGAAAAGGTCCAGGGTGATTTGGGTAATGTGGTACAGGAAACACCATAGTCCACTAGTGGGTCTGGGGGTCAGTTGGATCGGGTTGGGGGTGCAAGTCCTGCTTCGTCCATAGGAAGCTCTGCGCTAGGTGAGGGTCAGGGGTGTGGTCGCACCAAACTACCTTATATGGGTGTGGCCTTTCCAAAGGACGAGACAGAGAATTTGGAGTCATGACTATGTCGATGTTTTCCGTCTATTACATAGAGATTTGCAGTATAGAGAAGGGTCAAAGGTGGAGGAGCTAGAGTTATCCCGCCGCCCCAAAGTACCAAAGACCATTGAGAATTGGACGGCCGCTTTTATAATCAATGCAAGTGTGTATTGTGAGCGGTACCCAGAACGGGCGTTGGCCTTATTTAAGTACATTGACATCATCAGGAGGGCACACTTGCAGGCGGGAGGTTATGCCTGGTTGAACTATGACAAACGGTTCAGGGCCAGAGTGAGCTTGTTCAATGATAAACCATGGGGAGAGGTGGACCAGGAGCTGTGGCTCTAATGGATGTCGGGCATCAGGTATCAGCTACCATACATACAGCTAGTGGTCTTCCAATACAGTATCGGCCCTTTCTCCAGTGTCCTGCTCCATTGTGGGCGGGTGGGATGGGACGGGGACAGTTGCCTGCCACGGGAGCGTGTTGGGGATTTATTAGGGGTACCTGTATCCGCCAAAACTGCAAGTTCAAGCATGAGTGTGCACAGTGTGGGGGTTGGCATGCCATATTCCAGTGTTTCTCCAGTCACCACCAAGGGGACCAAGGGAGAGGGCAGAGGGGCAGAGGGACCCTTCCACCTCTTATACCAAAAGGCGCCTACCCCAGTTAAGCTTCAGGTCATGCTGGACTGGTTGGAGGAATACCCGGACGGGCCAGCAGCGGTCAATTTGCTCTGTGGCTTTCAGGTAGGTTTTCGAATCGGTTACCAAGATCCGCGGGTGCAGCGTTGGGCTGATAATCTTAAGTCTGCAAAAGAATTCCACCATGTGGTTAGGGCTAAGCTGGTAAAGGAATTGGAGCTGGGTAGAATAGCGGGTCCTTTCGATAGCTGTCCACTGCCCAATCTGATGGTCTCGCCTTTGGGAGTTCTTCCAAAGAAAGCCCGGGGTGAGTTTAGTCTCATTCACTATCTGTCCTGGCGGGAGGGCCATTTGATAAATGATTTCGTCTCTGCAGAAGACACGGCAGTGTCATATGCTTCTGTAGACGACGCTTTGCGTCTGGTTCGTTTGGCTGGAGTGGGGGCGCAACTTGCCAAGTGTGACATTCAGGCGGCTTTTAGGTTGTTGAACATCCATCCTTTGGACTTGGAACTACTCTGAATGTATTTTGAAGAGAAGTTTTATGTTGATCGTGTGTTGCCCATGGGCTGTTCCATCTCTTGTTCTCTGTTCGAGACGTTTAGCACGTTTCTGGAATGGTGTGTGAAATGCAAATCCGGACATGAAGCTGTTTGTCATTACCTGGATGACTTTTTGTTTATAGGTCAAGCTGGGAGTGAGCAATGCACCAAAGTGTTAACATGTTTTCAGGAGATGGCAGGTGATTTTGGAGTCCCTTTGGCCCCAGACAAAACGGAGGGTCCAACGTTACAGTTAGTCTTTTTAGGCATTGAGATCGATACTGAGGCGATGATGGCTCGTCTGCCCTTGGCTAAGGTGCAGGAGATCAGGATGTTTTTGGAAGAAGTTCTGGGTGCAAAGAAGTTGCAATTAAGGCAGGTTCAGCGGCTTTTGGGTTTCCTCAATTTTGCCTTTAGAGTGGTAAGAGTGGGAAGAACCTTTTGCAGACGTCTTGGCTTTGCCTTGTCAGGAGCCTCCTTGCCGCACCACCACATTAGATTGTCAAACAAGGTGAAGGAAGACTTGGCCATTTGGCTGAGGTTCCTGGAAGAAATTAATGGTGTGTCAATTAACTTTGTGGAGGATGACACTGTGTGGCAGGTCCAGATTTTCTCAGACGCTGCGGGGGCTCAAGGCTTTGGTTTGTTTTGGGAAGGGCGCTGGTGCGCCGAGAGTTGGCCAAACCATTGGGTGGAGCAAGGCCGCAGTATTGCCTTTTTGGAACTCTTTCCGCTACTAGTGGCGTTGCAGGTGTGGGGAGAGGAGTTCAGGGACCGTTGTGTGTTATTTCACATCGACAACATGGCAAGTACTACAATTATTGCGTGTTTTCATGTTGCAAATCCTCAAGTTGAACATTGTGTTTAGAGCCAGGCATATTCCTGGGGTGAACAACTCAATCGCCGATGCTCTGTCTCGTTGCAATTGGCAGAAGTTCCGGTTGTTGGCGCCAAAAGCAGACAGATGCAAGACGACGATTCCATCGACCATCTGGAACCTGGGGGAGTGAGGATTGTGGCATTGGTGGAGCAGTCCATTGCTAAGTCCACGCGCAGGAGTTACCAGCAAGCGTGGTCTGAATTTTTATCGTATGCTTTGGCACACGATCAGGATGGTGCTGCTGTGGAGAATGAACACTTTATGTTAAATTTTGTATTACAATTGTTAGACAAAGGTTTGTCACAAACAACGATTTCCAGCAAGCTTGCGGGTATTTCCTTTTACAGTCAGTTATTGTTGGGTAAGGTACCTCAGGAGGGGTTTTTGTTGAGGAAGATGCTGAAGGGGTTTGGGCGTAGCAAAGCTGCTTTTAAATCTTTGAGGGAACCTATTACTTTTGAGTTGTTGCAAAGGATTTTAAATGTTTTGCCTAGTTGCTGCTACAGCGAATGGGAATTAGTTAGGTTCAAGTTGTGCATGGTATGGTTGTTCTTCTGGGGTTTTCGGGTTTCAGAACTATTGGGGTTAAGAAATCAGTCTGGGATTCAGACATCGGACATACGGATTGTGAATGGGGATGTTTTACGGATCAGGTTGAGACAGTCAAAGACAGACCAAAGAGGGGTTGAGACTTGTGTTCAGTTGAGAGCGAGTGGGGTGGTGGGTTGTTGCCCGTTTGGGGGAGTGGGATTCCTTTTTAAAGTCAGATGTTTTCCATTCTTGGGTGATTTTTTGCCATGAGCAGGGGGGACAGTTATCTGGTTTTCAGTTTTTATCAGTACTGAGAAAAGGGCTTTCATTGGTGGGGGAAAATCCTAAATGCTTTGGGACACATTCCTTTAGAATAGGAGCTGCAACGTAGGCTGCCAGATTGGGCTGGGGGAGGGAGGAGATACAGCGCATTGAGAGGTGGAAGTCCAACTGCTGTTACAGATATGTTCGGTTATGAAATGCATTCCTCTTACGTATATTGGTTAATTGTGGGTTTCTTATCATTAGGTCGAGTTTTGGATTTCCCCCGGAAAAAACAAACATGGATTGTGGGCCATTCCTTGGTTAAATGGTCATCAGTTTTTGGGGAACAGCAAATCTGTGGAAGGGGTTTGGGTTTGTATGGGAAAGATCACGAAGTTTTGTGGAAAGGTGTGGGTGGTATGAGATGGAAGGACCTTTTCCCTTTGCTGTCAAAACAGTATGCTGAATGGGGAATCTCTGATCTGCTAGTTCTACACTTGGGAGAGAACGACTTAGTGGAATTGTCAGGCCTCACCTTGATAAAACAAATGAAGTTGGATCTAGCAGTTATAAAAAATAATTGGGTTGGAACAATGGTCGTGTGGACTGAATTTGTATACAGACACCAATGGAGAGGGGCTAGAATACACTCAGCGGTGGAAAAAGCCCGTCGAAATTGAACAGAGCAATGCCAGTTTTCTGTAAGTCAATGGGTATCACGTTCTTGGTGCATGAACATTTTTCAAGTGAGATTCTTCATTTGTTCAGGTGCAATGGGGTGTACCTGTCGCAGATGGGCCAATCTTATTATTTAATGGAACTGCGTGATGTGCTGGCAAAGTTGTGGGGGGTTGATTTGTGATGTTCTACTACACAAGTTTAATTGTTGTCTTTTTATATTGCAGAGGTTGGGTGGGGCAGGAAAACACTTGGGGTTTTCCTGGTTGGCATGTTTTGGGGGTTAGGATAGTCTGGAGCGGATATATCCTTTCTCTCTGGGGGCTGGGGGGAGGGTAGGTGAATAAGGGAAAGAAAAGTTGGAAGGAAAACTTTGGTTGGTATTAAAACAGTTTTGGGGTTTTGGCAAAATAATGAAATCATTGGGGAATGGTGATGGAAAAACAGTTGGGGGAAAGGTTTTGGAAATGTACAAAGTTTTGAGTTTTTAATAAACGTAAAGTGCGGAGTCTGTCTTTGGCTGTCCTAATAATAAAAGTGACCTTTTATGCTATGAGCAGAATTGTGTGGCGTGTCTTTATTGCGCGATGGGTCCCGGGGGGACTTGGCATGAGCCGGTGTCCCCCCGGAGTATTTCACGCAATGCGGCCTCCCACGGGAGTCGATTGGTTGGTTCTGGGAAGTGGGAGGGGCTTAGCGGTGCTTGGGGTGGGAGCGGGAGGGCTACGTCACTCGCAGCGAGCGGAGAGGCGGCGGCAGCGAGTTTTTGGACCACCCGCCCGCCCTTTGTTTTTGTTAGGTTGGTCAAAAGGGTGTTTTTTGTTTTTGTCAGTTTTTTGTGTTCCCCCCCCCCCAAAAAAAGAAGAAAATATATATATACAAGACATGTCACTTTAGGGCAGCATGGGCAGTGCTCCTTTTCTGTTATGCGTTTTGTTTAGGCGTGTTTTGGGGGTTAGGATAGTCTTGAGCAGATATATCCTTTCTCTCTGTGGGGTGGGGGGAGGGTAGGTGAATACGGGAAAGAAAAGTTGGAAGGAAAACTTTGGTATTAAAACAGTTTTGGGGTTTTGGCAAAATAATGAAATCATTGGGGAATGGTGAAGGAAAAACAGTTGGGGGAAAGGTTTTGGAAATGTACAAAGGTTTGGGTTTTTAATAAACATAAAGTCTGTCTTTGGCTGTCCTAATAATAAAAGTGACCTTTTATGCTATGAGCAGAATTGTGTGGAGTGTCTTTATTGCGCGATCCACTTAGACTAGAAAAGCAGTCGCTCCAGTGGCAAACCCAAGTTTTCATGAATAAAAAAAAAATCACAAAAGTATAGTGGTACTGCTCCTGTGCCTGGAGAAGTAGCAGGTACACAATAACTCATTGCCAGTGTAAAATCCACTAAAACGAAGCAAGGACTCCAGAAAAAGGTTAAGGAGGCTTATTTCATAAGGCACGGGGCAAGTTGAGGGGTAGTGGAATTGACATACAACGGCAATGTTAAAACAAAATAAATAAATAAAAGTTGAAGTTTGGGATGCGGCGAGCGCAAGGTAAGTGTTTTTATTTATTTATTTTGTTAGTTTTCACATTGCCATCGTATGTCCGTTTCCACAACCCCCCACCCTGCCTCACCGCCCCACAGTATTTACCTGTAAGAGCTGCGGCTGTTTAATGCCCTGTTCTTTTTTATGTTTTATTCTTGACTGCTATTAAGAGTGCTTCTCCTAAATTTTGTTGTACAGGGTGCCCGCATCGCCTGCATTCAGTGTCAACATCAGGCCCAAGTGACTTCACGCCTAGCCGCTGGTCTATGAAGAAGTTTAAAATGAAGTAGCTGATGTCTGTTATTTAAAGTTAACTCATTTGTTGGCTTAGAACAGTAGATCCATTGCTTATTGTTTATCAGTGCTCTCAAGTCTGTCCCCCATATATAACCAAGTCTCGCCTTTGATACATCTATCTGACCTTCTGTCATCTTAGAAAGGCATTATGAATGTGAGACAGCCATTTTCTCCTATAAGGGCTATCAGTTATGTGTTTAAGTACCTTAAATATGCAGGGTTCTTTGGGAAAAGAGAGGTAACAAGACTTCAGCGATCCCTGAAGTAGAAAATGAAGAAAATGCCTAAAAGTGGTGTAAGAGGCTGGCAGAGTATATGGTGTACATCTATTGGTGAGGCACACTGAGTCCAGACAACCCTTAGTGATAGTTAAGTGGTCCTTGGTAACCAAAGCTCTCAAGGGTAGCTGTGGAGAGCAGCTAAGGCTTACACAGGAGGGTGCCAAGCAGGTGCATTTACCACAATAGTTAGTCAGTGAAGCTTAGACAAGAAAGAACTGTGCCACTGTTAGAAAAAATCCCTCAGAATTGTTTATACACAACACTAGAACTACTTTGGCATATCCCCTGCCTGGAAATATCAATACACACAAAGGTATACTCTAAATCAGGTAAGTAAAGCCCATAAAATTCATTGGCCCCCAATGGGGGCTGGGGAGGGCACAGCATAAACTAAAAACTGGAATGCGAGGTGAGTACCCAAACGTGACACCACTCAAGGATCTTTGGACTAGGGGGAGCAAGAAATCATCAAAGATAAGTAGCCAGGATTCCCAAGGATACTAACAGATCTCCTCTCTGGAATGAACTGTATCCAGCATGTGAACGCTGCCACCCATATAAAAGGGCACATCTTGGACCAGGTATGAACATCAAAGTTACTAATCTCCCCATGTACATGGTCAGACCATCACCTTATTACATTTATCATGGACTGTGCTCCCCTATCCAAACCCTCCCAGATGGGAAATCACCTGGTTAGTAACTGGAATTGGGCCAACATTGGTGATTTCTGTACATTATTAAAGGCCACAATGCCTACTGAACAGGAGTCACTCTGTAATCAGGCAATAAGTATCAAGCAGTGGATCGATCGGCCAGCGACAGCATCGCCCCCTTTAAGAAAATCAAGCTTAAGCACCCCCGATGCACAACGCTAGTTCTCCAATGACCTGAAACTAAAGAGCTGAACGTAGCTGGAGAGGGGACTGTTCTTAAGAAAAAAAGGCCATCTATGTAACCCAGCTAAAGGAATATAAAAATTCTATCCCTTCAGACCAAGGCAGCTTATTTTTCCTTAAAGATTTTGAACTTAGATAATAAGTCCAAAGAAATGTTCTCTATAGTTGATGAGCTTGCACAACCTGATAGAGTGATGGCGAAACTTCCCCCCTTGCAATCCCTTTGTGACTCTTTCAGTTCTTACTTTAATGAGAAAATCGGCACCATTAAAGCGAGTATCCCTTCCCCATCCCCTCTTCAACCGCTCCTATCACATGCAAAAACTCACTCCTACTTGAACAAATTCCCCTAATCTCAAGGGAAGAATTCCTTTTCTTACTCAAAAAAGTTGGATCTGGCTCCCCCACCGACTGCTGTCCTCTTCATATTTTAAAGGAGGTGTAGTGTAGTTCCTATTTTCCCTATAGGCCCTGCGCATTGGAATAACATAAACAGCAGTGTAGACGTAGAAGTGCGGTCTTCCAGGTCTCTACTGACTATGCTAAACTTAATTGGGTTTGTTACCAACTAGCTCAGAGGACACTGGAAACTTTCTTGACTGAATAGGAAGTGATCAGCTTCCCTGGCACAGACAAGAAGGGATTCAGTTTTCCAACAACCGCATAAACATGACAACTTTGCTCCTTAGAATAAGAGTCAATCTCTAGAGTCGTGTAAAACAATAGACAGTTATTTTGCTCAGTCAGTTGTGCAGATTACTTTCACCAAGATGCAGAGAATAGAGAGACGGGTGTTTTCAATAAAAGGTATTATTTATTGAACAGTCTTTCTTCTCATGCAAGAGAAATGAATTGCCACAATTGCAAGACTTGTTATTATAAAAAGTGTGTACAGTAAAAGGAGGATTGCGAAATAATACTGTAAAAGCATTGATATGGTTTCTTAGCCATACAATGGTTAAAATGAATAAAATATATACATTCATATATACATTTAGCTAACGTACTCAACTGGTGCTTCTAACTACGCCTACCCCAGTGTACCTGACCTAAGCCTAATACGTTGAAGGGAGTAAGTAAGTAGCAGTTTTAGTTAAGTTGGTTTTGCCAAGGATTTGCTTCAAGAATTCTCTCTAAGGGTTTAGTCAACACCATACCTCTGGAATAGAATGTTGGAGGTCTTGTATCTCCTTTCAGGACTCGATATCCCAGTCACCCGCAAGGGTAGGCTGGAAACGCCGGAGCTGGATTTTCTCGGCAGGAGAAAAGACAGCGTCTTTCTCAGCGCGTCAAGGAGGAGGAGGGGCAGCGACCGTGGGCTGCTTGCATCTGCTGGGCTCTGCAAGGGACAGCTGTTCTGCTTCTGTATTCACCACACCATCGCTGGGGCTTAAGGCGACGTTGGTAATATTTATACCTGAAAGGTGCCTTATTTGAGGTAAGTTTTTGGACATAAGACGTCAATAAAGATGTCACAAGAACCGGTCGTTCTTACAGTGCTCATTAGAGTTCTATTACTAATCAAAACATAGCAAGCGGGGTTTTCCCAGGTTGCTGGGGGTTTTATCTTGTTGAAGAACTCGGAGTGTAATCTAGGAATCTAAGATAATGGCTTCTGCTGTGTCATGTACTGTAATGAGCTGCAGAGGCGAGTTTCTGAAATATGGCTGAAATATGGCTCTGATCGTTTATGCCATTATAGGGGTATGAATGGATTATAGCCTTATAGGGGCATAAGGTCACAATATTGATCGGGGTCCTAGATTACAACACGACACCCACTCCACAAATTTATGTCCATCAAATTACTAAAAACTAAAGCAATAAGATGCGCGTGTATTCCTACCCACCCCAAAATACATATTGCATTTGAAATGGTGTATTTGGAATACATGAAAATATAGGTACTGTACGTCTTTAAGCATAGAAATCATTCAAAAATTATAGCATATGTAATCAATTGAACGATTTTGCGAAAAAATGAATTGCACATGAAATATCTCTTTATACAGAAAAGAAGGGCGAGATTATTTCATCACATATAAATGCATTATCTGTAACATGTGCTAGAGGCTGAGGTAAAGTTATTATGTCTCTAGCTCTACCTAAAAATAGAAGTTCTGTTCTTTATGAATAGTTCTACTTTAAGCAAAGGTTTTCATGCCAGAAAAAAAGTAAATATTTTGAAAAAATGTTCAATCCCAAAATAATTTTTTTTTTTATGGTGAACGGGTAATAGAGTTCCAACGCTTTTCAGTAGTTTTTGATGATCAAAACTGAAGGCCGAATTCAGAGTTAATGGGAACGCTGTGTGTCGGAATGCTTATTAAAAATTATTGTTTCTGTTCAGGGGAGAACATCATATCAGACAGGCTCTCAAAGAATTGGTCTACAAAATCAGGTGACAGTTCGACCAAGTTCGATAATGCTGTAACTTGGCAGGTGTGAGAATGATTGCTATCGTCAATGTCTGGATCAGCAATGCTCACAGAAGGTCGTACCTGGGTGATGTTGCTTTTATTTCTTGCTCCACTGTCACCACCTAGTCGTAGCACAGGAGTCTCAACGAATGCCGTCATCAGGATTGGTAGCCGCTGGGGACAACACAATGCGTGAGCCGTTACAGGACTTAGCAAAGTATCGATATCCATTGGTACTACTGATGGAAGTGCAAGACAGGTGTCTAACACGCATTCTTCTCCGCATAGCATACATCGAAGCACAGGTAAGATGCAGGTCTGCCATATAGGTCTGAATGAAAGAAACCAGGTCATGTTCAGATCTCTCAGCCTGGCCAATCCATGGACTCTAGTTATGCGGTCCCGGTAGCGTACTGCTAGGATCGTTTCTTCCATCCTTGCCGGAGTCATGTCTGTGTTTTGGCTTGCCATATCGGAGCAGGAGGGTCAAAAACAAAATGCCTGCTACAAGTCCCAAAACCAGGGGTATGCCGCCAAAGACTGAATGGACAAAATTAGGAATAATTCCTAGGATTGCTTTGAATGGTGTTAACATTCCCGAAAAAATGGTCTTAAATAGCCTGGGATGCCTAGGGCACTTGACATATTTAGAATTTGGCTAAGCATTTCTGTGAAATGCACGGGGCAATTTGTTGATAAAAGGTCATGTATCTCCGAAGCTGTCCTTGCAACTTGGAGATCATACGTCTCTTTTGATGACGTTATGGGCACAGTTGTCTGTAAAAGCACAGACTTCATTCTGCTTAAAGTATCAATTCGTATAGAAGAGACATTCAAACAAGGCCAAATGGGAGTCTCGGAGTCTCCAGGGCCGTTTGGAAACAATGCTTGCATACAGCATTTGACCATGGAAGTTACGCTTACGAGATATGCTTTCCCTGGCAAAAGGACACAACAGCTGTGATCCGTTATTAGAATGTAACTCCTGTTCGAGAGCTGCTTAAAGAAAGGCTCTATCTGCGTTGCAGGTGTGACATGTTGGTGGCAGGAAAGGTTGTTTGAAGTTCCTTCACAGGCCCGTGTAAATTAATACCCTGGCACAAAAGTATACCACTTAAATGAATGTTAGCAATTTTCACCACTAAGAAATACATTTTTGTTGCTGTCACTATAGCATGTGTGTGTATATGGTAATTTCCATGCTGACTTAATGTACCCTTTACCCAATCGTTCATACTGGCCAGTCGGTATATATTCAAGGCAATTTTTTAATCGGAAAGTTGTTATCGGAATTGTGATAATCTCATGGATTATCCATTCAATGACAGGACTTTCTGACATTGTCAATGGTAATCTCTCAAGTATTTCGATGCTCAGGATTGTATAGTCTGCTCCTTTCTGTGCCAAGCTGATTTGTTTATCAGTAAGGTTAAAGATGGAAAACAATGACGTTGTGTTGATTAAACGCCATGGCACATAGCTTGAACGAAGATTTTGCAGCGTCCAGCCTAGCTGTATAATAGAACGCAATTGTGACTGGCCATGCTGTAATATTAGCAAGTCTTTGTGTATTATGTTATGTTATGTTATGTTATGTTATGTTATGTTATGTTATGTTATGTTATTTTTATTTGTACCGCGCACAGCTGCCCCAGCAAAGGGGTGTCCTGGCGCTTTAAGAAGGTAAACACAACACAGCATTAAAAGCGGGCAGAAAGGAGAAGAGACACAACAGATGAGCTAAACAAATAAAAAGGTCTTGATAGCCCATCTAAACTGAAGGAGCTCATCGATGGCCCGGATTTGTGGAGGAAGAGAATTCCACCAGCTCGCTGCCAGGACTCGAAAGGAGCGGCCACCAATTCTGCTCAACTTTAAATGCGGGACCACTGCTAAGTTCTGACCTAGCGATCTAAGAGTGCGAGAGGGGGCATAGGGAATCAGCAGTTTCTCCAAGATTTGTGGGGAAGTAACCTTGAGGATTTTAAATGCAAGGCAGAGAACCTTGAATCTAATCCTCTGCTGCACAGGGAGCCAGTGGAGAGAGCGCAGGGCATTGGACACCGAGCACCGCCTAGGCAGACCTGTCACCAGTCGGGCCGCAGCGTTTTGAACCCGCTGGAGCCGCAGAAATTCTGACTGGTTAACCCCCGCCAGTAGGGAGCTGGCATAGTCCAGCCTGGACAGCACTGATGCTTGGACCACCAGCTGTCTTGTGGGTGCATCAAAGAATTTGAGGATGGGTCGAAGTCCTCTGATGATGCCATAGCAAGAAGCCGCCACCTTCTTGGTATGACAGATGAAACTCAAAGAAGGATCAAGCCACACCCCCAGGGTTTTTATCTCTGCCGCTGGGAGCGGAGTCACACCCAACTCCGAAGGCCACCATTTGTCACCCCACAAAGCCACCTGTTTACCAACCACCATAATCTCCATCTTCTTGGTGTTTAACTGGAGACAGTTGGAGTTCATCCAGTTAGCCACTTCCCGCAGACCATCACAGAACCTGGGAGCCTCCAGGTCTGAGTCCCAACTCAGTGTGACCGCCAGCTGCGTGTCATCTGCGTAAGAGACCATGGTCAGGCCCCACCACTTGACGACCGCAGCCAACGGTCTCACATACAGATTGAAAAGGGTGGGACTCAGTGATGACCCCTGTGGGACTCCCTGGTCTAACGGGTAGGATGACGACTTACCGGGCGGGATCGCCACCTGGAATGACCTATCCGTAAGGAAGGATCGAAACCAGTGCAAGGCGGAGCCAGAAACGCCCACCTCCTCAAGACGCCGAATCAGAATCCCGTGCGAGACTGTGTCGAAGGCGGCACTGAGATCTAATAACAATAGTGCCGCCGTCCAACCGGAATCCAGCACGGAACACAGATGCTCGACCATCGAGAGAAGGGCCGTCTCCGTGCTGTGACCCGCACGGAACCCGTTCTGGGTAGGGTCGAGAATGTTAATCCTACCAAGATGGTCTGTAAGAGTGGCATTCACATGGGCCTCTGCTATTTTCGTGGCCCAAGGGAGAAGGGAGATAGGGCGGTAGCTTTCAGGTTTAAGGGGGTCAAGGGTCGCCTTCTTCAGAATTGGCGTGAATACTGCCTGCTTCTATCTGACGGGAACCATCCCAGAAGAGAGGGACAGGTTGATCAAGGACAGCACCGGGGTGCGGCAAACCGGTGCCAGGGCCTTGAGTTGGGCCGGTTTCAGCGGGTCTGCCGGAGATCCAGTCTTGATTTTGGCGCTGAGAGAGTCAAACACCTCCAAAGATAAGGGGGGTAAGATAGAAAGACATTCCCCCTCACCTAAGGTGCGACCAACCTGCTCTAGCATCAGGGAACCCATTGGAAAAGTGCGATAGATGGCTTGCACTTTTTCATGGAAGAAAGAGGCCAAACCCTCACAATGTGAGTCCGAGCATATTTCCACTGCAGTTGCTCTCTTCGCCATCAGGTCCTTTAATACTTTAAAAATAAGTTTCGATGGATTGGCAGAATTCTGAAACTGTTGAGCATAAAAGGAAGCGCGAGTTTGACACACTGCCCTGTGGTAGATCTTGACCTTGGCCAGATAACATATCTTCAGATCTGGGTCGTACGACTTCCTTCATAATCTTTCGGCCTGTCTACAGGCCCTCTTAAGAGATGCCAAGGAAGTGTCATACCAAGGACTCGGCTCCTTCCGATGACACTTGGACCAACACATAGGAATCAGAGAATCGAGGGCACCAGATATCCACTCACAGAAGGAGTCGTATCCACAATCGACCTCGGTGAACGGACCTAAAGGAACCTACTCGAGCAGATGGTAAAAATCCTCCATTCTTAATTTGTTCCAGTGTCGTTTAAGAACAAGTCTGTCCTGAGATAGAAAAGGAGAGTCAGACAAAGAGCATGCCGTTTTCACCAGCATGTGGTCTGTCCAGACCAACTGGGAGGAACCAAGAACTCTGAATCCTTCTACATTTGTGAAGAACGGGTCAAGAGTATGACCACCTCTGTGTATGGGGAAAGTAATCATCTGCGAGAGCTGTAGAGCCTCAAGATCCGCCAGAAAGCTCCTAATAGAGGGTAAAGAAGGGCCGTCCAAATGGAGATTAAGCTCTCCCACAACATTAAAATTTGCGCATCCTAGTGCCTCTGTACTAATGTACTCAGGAAGAGCAGCCCTAAAAACAGAGTCACAGCCCGGAGGCCGGTAAATTAATAAACCAGAGAAGGTAAACTGGTGACTAAACGCTATTTTAAATAAGGCACCCTCACACCCCAAAAGTTCAGCGGCTGTTCACTCGCAGGGATAACACCGTTTGGTGGCCATCGCAATGCCTCCACCTCTAGTCGTCCGATTTAAAATAAAAATAGCATACTCTGAGGGGAAGGCTAGGTTAATTATCGAGGAATCAGAGTCCTGGAGCCACGTTTCCGTCAGAAAAAGGACATCCGGCGAACCATCAATGAGGTCGTAAACCTCCTGATGGTGCTTTACCACTGATCTGACGTTTAAGCTCCAGATACTCAGGTCCCATTGTCCTACCCTCTTTATAACAGGCCCCATGGAGTGTATAAGAGAGGGGGGTTCCAATGACCAAGCACCACACCTACAATGATATGGGCCACAAAGCGGGACTACAGGCGAAAACTCGCAATGTGTACATCGGTCCCGAAGGGCCAGTAGATCGGCCCTACAATAAGTTCTCAAAGGTAAAGTCATGATGGCCAGGTCCAGAGTTCTGCCGCGGGCCGCGCCTCCTTAGCGCGGACGGGCGCAGACGGGCACGACTCAGGCACAGCGAAGGCACGCCCACTGCGCGTAACCGCTGCACGTTGGAGGGAGCTTTAAATAGGCGTCCCTCCACTCAGCCGGAGCGCTAGACCGCTCATCAGCAACACCCACCCAGAGTGAACACCACTCCAAGATGGAGCCCAAAGTGAACACCACTCCAAGATGGCGCCCAAAGGGAACACCACTCCAAGAGTGGCAGATGATACAATACTGTCCAGTAAATATATTCAGGAGGACAGAGTCATTAACCCATTGTCCACAACAGAAAGTGATTTTTCCAAATTAATACGATCAATTTCTCGTATTTTTTCAGCTGTTTCAATTTGTGTTACTTTCCAAGCCTCGTTGTAAGCCGCAAATATACTGGTCGCTATGAAACTTTTTGCGAGGTCCCACAATGAAATGGCGCAAATCACCACCATCTTTAAGTAAAGATAAGTGTTGCTTAATTTCTGCCAGTGTGGATGATTCTAGCCATTCAAGGCACAGCTTCCCTACACTGTATGTTGTTACTATCCCTGGATGTTGTCTCTGGGAGTATCTAGGGTCTGGTCTGGTCATTGTTAACCACTGTGTTTTGTTCAGGAATCTATCTTGACAGTTATTCGTGTCAGTAGGCCAGATTAACCACTTTTTTCAATCAGGATGTGTTCTGTTTAGATGTAAAATTTTAGATACGTCTATTTCAATATCTGTTGTTGCATTATCAGGTATTGGCTTTGGAATAGACGGTTTGTTAAGGTCTTTAATCTTAGCTAGGCCAAGACAGGATGTTTGGTGAATTGTGTCATTTAAGAACATTATTTGTTCTGGGATCATGCAGGCTCGAAATAATGCTTCTAGGCCTTGTATCTGCCAATCTTTTGTACCCAAGATGGTTTTTGTTTCAATGTTATTTTTCCAAAAATCAAAACCAAATGTCATAATTTTTTCATAAAATGCTTCTGAATATATAAATTTAGTATTTGTCAGCATTGTTTTTAGGTTTAAAGCATTTTTTATTAAGACAAAACATAGGAGGGAAGGAAACATGGGGAGTAGGGTTACATACATTCAAGTGATGAGCTGAGCATAGATCTACAAGTGCGATGGTGGACAAAGCTACTGCAAAGGGAAGAAAAACCATGGCAAAATGATAAAAGCTGAGTACAGTCAACACCATGCAGCAGGCTAAAAAAGAAAGGGCAATAATGCAGTAAACCAACCCCATCAACCCCCAGAACCCCTCCCACCAAACATCCCAACTCGCCCCAACCCCCACCCACCTCCCCCCCGTCCAATGCTCGGCTATAACGCAGCCTGCTCGCCCGCCACACCCCCCTCCCCGTGAGCCCAGATCTTGTGTCCCCTCAGTCAGGCGAAAGCACCGGAGGCGTTAATCTTAGAAGTCTGAGGTACCTCGGCAGGTGAGTTCCCTAAATTCTGTAGTTAAAAGCGCGTGAAAAGGTTGCCATAGCTCATCAAATTGGGCC
The DNA here is from genome assembly GCF_964263255.1 of Lissotriton vulgaris. Classification (NCBI taxonomy): domain Eukaryota; kingdom Metazoa; phylum Chordata; class Amphibia; order Caudata; family Salamandridae; genus Lissotriton; species Lissotriton vulgaris. The sequence goes on along the minus strand of NC_141685.1, from coordinate 2,001,587,537 downwards.
ACGTCCCCCGCCACCATAAGCGATAGTTTCTCCATACCCAGCACATGCCAAAGCCTGTGCAGCCAACCAGTGATGGAGGGGACCGTGGCTGTACGCCAGTGGATCAAAATGTTCTGAATCGCTGAGCCCAGCGCTATCGCAATTTGCCTGCCCCTGCGGGACTTCAGCGGGTACATCAGGCCATTCGGGAGGCCCAGCAATACGTACGCCGGGAAGCATGGCAATTCAGTTTCAAAATGAACATCAATTTCGTCAAGAACCTCCCTCCAGTAAGCCTCTAACAAGGGACAGTCCCAAAGTATATGTGTGAGGGTCCCCACCCGACCACAACCCCTCCAGCACTCCTTCTCAATATGCCTATTCATCTCGTGTAGCCTCTCCGGGGTATAATACCAATACGTGGACACTTTGGTGAGTGTTTCTGTGAGACCTGTGTGATATGCAGAGTGTCTCGCTCGGTGCGCAATTTGATCCCATTCTTTATGACTAAGTGTCCGTCCCAGTTCCCTATTCCAGCGTTCCCTGCCTGGGTTATAGAAATGAAACGGAGGGGGCTGCTGGAACTTGTAAAGATCGGTGATTAGCTTGGCATCAGAGGTGTGGGTCACCAACCACCGCTCGTATGGCATTATCTGGCGGTCAGCCGAGCCCCGCACCTGAGATTGAAGCGCCCAATGCCTAACCTGCATATATCGCAACCTATCTGACTCAGGCAATTGGAACTCCTGTTGTAATTGCTGAAAGGGGACCACCCCCTCTGGTCCATATATCTGGAAGAGCGCTCGGCAGCCCGCCGCCCTCCAGTGGGAAAAAGCGCCTGGTTCCATCCCGGGGGAGAAATCAGGGTTGTCCGCTATCGGTGTGAAAGGCGAAGGGAACGTGGTGAGTTCGCGAACCTCATTAACTGCGTCCCATACCCTCAAGGGGACTTGCGTGACGAAAGAAGCGTAGAGGTTGGGGGGGCGGTGAATCCGGCGCAAGAATGGAACCTCCTGGAGGTTGCGCCCCGCCACCGCCTGGTCTTGAAAGAGCCAGTGTTTGTCGGATTCCCACCTGCTCCACTCCACAAGGTAGCGCAACTGCGCCGCCTGGAAGTATCTCCGGAGGTCCGGGATACCAAGGCCCCCCGCCTCCGGGGCCAGCATGGAAAGAACCCTCTTCATCCTCGGCTTGCGGCCTTGCCAGACGAAGCGTGCGATGTCGGCCTGTGTCTGTCTAATCCAGCCCACAGGAGGTTGGAGCGGCAAGGCCCGAAAGAGGTATAGGATCTGGGGCAAGACCGTCATCTTGACCGCCGCAATCCTGCCGAGCCAGGACAGCAGGCTTTTACTCCAGCGGCCCAGCTCTTCCTACTAAGAGAGGCATAGTTGGCCGTTACCATCGCCGGCAACGTGGGCGCTAGCAGGATCCCCAGATACGGCACCAGGGAAGATGACCACTGCATGGGGAAGAGCCGCTGCAGATCTTGTCTAGTATCCGCAGCCAGGGACACATCCAGAGCCACCGACTTGTCCATGTTGATCTTAAAACCAGCCACTTTCGAAAAAGCGTCTAGTTCCTGAATACAAGCGGGGAGGGCCCGTCTAGGATCATCCAAGGTCAACAGGACGTCGTCCGCATAAAGACTGACCGTGTGGATATACTGCCCCATCTTGATCCCAATCGCATCCGGGTTTTGGCGAATTCTCTGGGCAAACGGCTCCATATAGAGCGCAAAGAGGAGTGGGGAAAGCGGGCATCCCTGCCTAGTGCCCCGTTCGATCGCAAAACTGCGAGAGCTGCACCCATTAACCCTCACCGTCGCCGAAGGGTACTTGTAGCAATTGAAGACCATCAAACAGAATTTGTCCCCAACACCCAGTTTCCGAAGCACCTGCTCGAGATAAGGCCAGTGAACCCGATCGAATGCCTTCTCGGCATCCACCGCTAGCAACATCCGTTCACCCGGGATCCGCGAAGCTTTCTCCAAAATGTGTGCTACTCTCTTAGTGTTATCGACGGTTTGTCTGCCAGGCACAAAGCCAGCTTGATCAGCCTCAACCAGGCCCGGCAGATGCAGGGCCAGTCTAGATGCTAGAATCCCTGTATACAGCTTAAGGTCGACATTCAGGAGCGAGATAGGCCTGTATGAGCCGCAGAGGGCCCGGTCCTTCCCAGGTTTCGGGATCACTGAGACCGTTGCCCTTAACAGGTCCGGCAGGATGGCTCCCAGCTCGGAGAAGGAGTTAAACAGGCGGGTGAGAATAGGGGCCACGACCGGGCAAAAGGTTTTATTAAACAAGGACGTGTAACCGTCCGGGCCTGGAGCTTTCCCGTGTTTGAGCCTGGCTATCGCTGATATCACCTCCTCCACGTGAATGTTACGTTCGAGGTGTTCCGCCTGTGCTGGGTCCAGCGCCGGAAGGACTACTGATTCCAAATATTCCGTGGCATCCTGTGACGAGGGGGGTTCCCCCGTGTAGAGCGCTTCATAAAAACTACAGAACGTTTCTGCCACCGCGGCGTCATCAGAGACCGCCACCCCGTCAGCGCCGAGCAGCTCCTTCACCACGTTACGTTGGTGTGCGATACGAAGCCTATTCGCCAAGAGTTTGCCACACCTATCCCCACCCGTGTAAAACGCATGTTTTAGACGCAACGCCGCGTATTCCGCCCTATCCATGTCCAATGCCGACAGGAGCTTCCTGGCAGCCTTCAACTGCCTCCACACCCTAGGAGCTCCGGTACGGCGATGGACCTGTTCCAATTCCCGGACCTGGGAAGTCAGCTCTTCCCTCTTGCGCTGCCTCTCCCTGTATTCAGCTGAGGAGATGGAAATGAACTCCCCCCTAAGAACCGCCTTCAGCGCCGCCCACTGTGTCGCTGGCGAGGTGTCCGAGTTATCATTATGTGCCTGGTAGTCCCGAATCGCTTCCTCAATATGCTTCACAACCGTTTTTTTGTGCAGGAGGGTGTCCCTAAGGCGCTACACCCCCCGAGAGGGGGAGGCCGTCGGCAGCGCAAATACGCCCACGACCGGCGCATGATCAGACAGCGACAGGACCCCAATGTCCGCCACCGTAGCAGCAGCACACATCGGTCCACTAACCAATAAGTAGTCCAACCGTGCGTAGGTCCGGTGCGCATGTGAATAATAGGAATAGTCCCTATCCGTGGGGTGGAGCGTGCGCCAAAGATCATGCAGATCCATGTCAGTGATTCTAGCCTTCCCAGCCTGTGAAAGTTCCCCAGTCTGCGGGTATCGCTGCGCTGACCTATCGAGTGTAGAATCAAAAACTATATTCAAATCGCCCCCTAGGATGACATGTCGATCAGGAGAGGCAGTCATGTCCACCAGCACCGAGTCCAGAAAGCGCTCTTGGTGGTCATTTGGGCTATATACTGAGCCAATAGTGAACGTTGTGTCCCCCAGCCGGAGGCGGTACGCCAATAGCCTCCCCTTCTGTTCCGCAAATTTGTGCAACACCTCCCCCCTGAAGGAACTCGCTAGCAGAATGGCCAGAATGGTCTTAGAAGCAGCAGAGGAGAAAAACTGAGTTGGGAATTTATTAGAGCGCATCCTGTGACAATCCCGTGATAGCAAATGGGTTTCTTGCAGGAGGCATATATCCGCCTGTGTCCCCTCCAGCAGAGACAGGATCGCCCTACGCTTCACAGGGTTATTCAGACCCTTAACATTAAGGGTCACTACCTTCAGTGGCGACATACCCCCAAGGGACCGGGAGCGCTAAGCCGCGGGCAGCCAATGAGCGGGGGGGGGGCACAGGACAGCCGCGCAGGGCAAGCAAAATAGAACCAAGCAATAACATTGGAGACATTGGACGGTACCCCTTCAACCCCCAAACAACTCCCAACCCCAACCAAAACAGACCCATGGCAACAAGCCAATTCCCCACCCACGCTTAAACAACCCATTGTCCCAGTCATGTCCCAAAACAGACAAGTCTGTGGAAAGTACAAAAAGTGGACGTCCGGCCACTCGTTCTCCCCGTCCCTCCCCCGACCCTCCCTCCAACCCCCAAACCTGGCATTGAAGAAGCTATGTCCATCTCCCCCCGGAGTGAGTCTACGCCGTCATGGCGACACCGTTCGTGGCGGCCGAGTCCCTGGCCGCTTCTCTCAAGGCGCTGGCCATGTCCGCCCTGACAGTGGGTGAGTCTGGCCGTCCAGCGCTCGCCGTCGATCTCCTCCTCGCCGACCGTCGTCGTCCTCTTCGATCAGAACGCCTCCAACCCGGTGTCGTGTCGCCCTCTTCCGCGGCCGTGAGACCTAGGACACCACAGACATCCTGCAAGGAACGCAGCTGGTGTAGCACTCCGTTCCAGCGGAATATCAGGCGAAAGGGGTGCCCCCATGAGTACGGTGTCTCATTCACTCGCAGGAAATCCGTTGCAATTTTGAAGGACCTGCGCTTCTGTAGGGTGATAGCAGACAGGTCCTGAAACAACGCCACAGGCCGTTCGCGGAAGGCCAATGGCTGTTTCCTGCGGGCTTCAGCCATGATGCGTTCCTTCACCGGAAAATCCGGGAGGTAGGCCAAGATGACCGGTGGAGGTGCCGTCGCCTGTCGCTGTCGACCGACTCTGTGGGCCCTGTCGATTCGGATCGGGAAGTCCGTGGGCTCTCCTAGGATCTCCCTGAAGAGGTCCTTCAGGTAGCCCGTCAAGTCTGTCCCTTCATCCGCGGACGGCACACCTCGGACCCGAATGTATTTTTACTTCTCGACCTGTTCTCCAGGTCCTCATTGTGTACCTGGAGTTCGACATGTTGCTCTCTGAGACGGAGAACATCTTGCTGCAAATGGGCGATCTCTTCGTCCCGCCGTTGAGCCGCAGCCTCCACCGTCTCCATCCGCTCACCCAGGCCGCCCACCTCTCTACGGACCTCGCGCACTTCGCTGGCCACCTCCTGCTTCAGTGTCTGAAAGTCGGCCTTAAGCGAACTGAACAGTTCCTCCATGAAGGACCTTGTGACGGGGGGCTCACCCCCGGTCGGGTCCGCTGCGGCTCTAGAAGAGCTTGGGGGCGGTTGCGCCCTGTCTCGCTGTTGCTGGGCCCTGCTGAGCATGTCCGGCAGGGTGCGGTCCCCCTTCCTCGATCCTCGGTTCCCCGACATTCGTGCCCTGTAGGCTGCCGCACTCCACACACCCAGGTATGTGATTCCAGGCCACTAGCAGCAGGTATCGGCGTCGATGACTCTCCAATGGTTGGCAGAGCGCCGCCGGGGGGAACGCCCGCTGAAGTAGGGACACCAAAGGTCTAGCTCCAACCAGGACAAAATGGCGGGCCAGGCCCGTCGCAGAGGGCCACTCGCATCCCAACCAGAGTTCGGACGTTGGCCACCACAGGGGGGATGCAGACCGCAGCTTCCCTCAGGGAGAAAGAGCTATGTTGGGCTATGCAGGGCCAGGAGTGTAGGAGCTGTCCCCAGGCGACAATGTCGGAGGGCTTCGTCACCGTCGTCGTGAAGACAAGATGGCGGATGGGCGTAGCCGGGTAGACCAGTCGAGCCCGGTAGCGCCGTCAAGGCCACGCCATGAGTCAGTTTCACCGGATGAGTCTCTTCCAGGGCCGACGAGCCAAATAAGGGAAACAAGGGAAATAGTTGACCTGGCCCCAAATCCTGAGCGCTGTCATAAACTGGCGATGGGGCCGGGGTTCACACAATGCAGGAAGCCACCGCTGCAGAGCCAAAGGCCTCCACGATCAGACAATAGGCTTCTTCCTTCTCGACCGCTTGCAGTAGTTAGCCATCCGGCGTACCACACCGGGCACAGTCTGATGCGAGTGTGCAGGCGAACTCCGCGCCGGGCCACCAGACACCACCCTCTCGTGCCTCCCGGCCAGCGCTCCGCACCGCTCCGCCTCCGTGGCGCTCCGCAGTCAGGTTATCGGACTCTAAGCGTGCCTCCGCTGGAGCAATCGGGACCAAAGTTGCACCAAAATGTGCCCCAGGGTCTCCGCCACCTTTCCCTCGGCCGCCAAGCTTCAGCGGGGGGGGAGAAGCAGACGAAAAAGGGCTTGGGCTTAGTAGGGCCGGGGGAGCTGCGGGAAGAAGCGTCCGCTCACCCCGCCATCTTGGCCACGCCCCTTGCAGCATTGTTTTTAACCCTGTTTTATCCAACAGTTTATAATAAAACGTTTCTGCATCTCTTGTGTTAAACCCTGAGACGAACTGGAATTTCTCATAGAATGTTTTAGAACTACTTTTAGGTGGAGTAGTACAATGTTCCCATTGGTTATATTTAAAAAAAATTCTAGGTTGTGCAGATTTATGTAAGTAATGGTCTCCGTAATGTGAGAAGCAGTACATCTGTTCATAATTAGACGAACCTTGTAAATAATCATCTTCTGTAAATCTCGCTGACAACACTAAATCAGACATCATATTATTAATACTTTCCAAATCCCAATCATCAGAGAATGTACTTGGTTTAACAAAGTCACTTAAGGAAACCTTGAACTGGTGAGGATATTTCAGGATTTCGACCGGGCCATATACTTCATAGTCAGTCTTGTCCCATACTACCCCACCGGGTATTGGAATGGCTGTGACATTTACTGTTGATAGTTCTCTTTTCTTCATGTGGGATGATCTGTGTGGTTTTAGGACTAAGTTGATGTTCTGACTTGCTGTGTCCATTGAATTGTAATAAACATTCCTAAAATTAAAACCAATATTAGGCCTAGTAGGAGTATAAGTACCCCTGATATAATCCAATGCTCAATCAATGGTGCATCCAGATATACTTCTTTGATTTGATGAAAGAGTTCTGTTGCTTTTTCTTTGAAAGTCTTTGTTTCTGGCGTCACTTCAGGGTCGCTTTGATCTTCAGAAAAGTTATCGAAATTGATGAAGTAGCCAGAGGCAGTTCTGTCAATTGTTGGAATTGTTTTCTCAATTTGTCTTTCTGTAGCACATTCTGATGCCACATCATTGTAGACTGGTGTTTCATGACAAACTGTTTCAATCTGTGTTTCAAGAGGCACGAGTTCCATGGCATTATTGCGTAGTCCCTCTCTGTGCACTGCAGGTTTATCAAATGTGATTAGTCTTTCAGTTTGAAACTCTTGGATTGTTGCAAATGTGGGTATTCTGTTGTTTCTTGGGAGTCCACTGGGCCTACTGTTGATTATAGATGATTCAGAAAAGGGGGTGGTGATGAACAGAGTGTCTGAATTAAGCAGACCACTCTTACCAGTCCAAAGATCAGGGCTTGATCCATCACCGTTTTTCAGCTCACTGCACCATCCCAGCTCAGAACTTGGCTATATGCAAATTAGTCTGACCCTGGCCCAGTGCATCATGGGAACAGGGCAGACCAAACTACCATGCCAATTCTTATACTGGGAAGGAAACAAGCTACCGGGGACCGGTTTCTGGCATTTCAGCCGTCTCCGGCCCGGCTTGCTTGAATCCTGATGGTGCAATGAGCTAGGGACTCACATCTGAGTATACCCTTCCACGCTTATGGTGGACAAAAATGATTCAGAAAAGGGGTGGTGATGAACAGAGTATCTGAATTAAGCAGACCACTCTTACCCAGTCCAAAGATCAGGGCTTGATCCATCACTGTTTTTCAGCTCACTGCACCATCCCAGCTCAGAACTTGGCTATATGCAAATTAGTCTGACCCTGGCCCAGTGCATCATGGGAACAGGGCAGACCAAACTACCAAGCCACTTATTACTGTTCCCATGATGCACTGGGCCAGGGACAGACTGATTTGCATATAGCCAAGTTCTGAGCTGGGATGGTGCAGTGAGATAAATAACAGTGATGGATCAAGCCCTGATCTTTGGACTGGGTAAGAGTGATCTGCTTAATTCAGACACTCTGTTCATCACCACCCCCTTTTCTGAATCGTTTTTGGCCACTATAGGTGTGGCAGGGTATACTCAGACATGAGTCCCTTTCTCACTGCACCATCAGGATTCAAGCAAGCCGGGCCGAAGAAGGCTGAAATGCCAGAAACCGGTCCCCGGTAGCTTGTCTCCTTTCTGGTGAAGAATTGGCTTGGTAGTTTAGTCTGCCCTGTTCCCATGATGCACTGGGCCAGGGACAGACTGATTTGCAAATAGCCAAGTTCTGAGCTGGGATGGTGCAGTGAGATAAATAACGGTGATGGATCAAGCCCTGATCTTTGGACTGGGTAAGAGTGGTCTGCTTAATTCAGACACTCTGTTCATCAACACCCCCTTTTCTGAATCGTTACTGTTGATTATAGGCCACATGCTTGTGGTTTTACCAGGTCGATTGATACAACTCGGTTCTATTTTTTATCAGCAAGAGGCGGTAGTACTACTGATCTTGTTCCGTTGATTAACAAGACCGGTACTGCTTTTCTGTAAGAAGGCCCAAATTCCTTCTTCACCGCTATTTTTTCTCTGACTAGATCCCCAATCTTTGGAATCCAGACAGGTCTTGCTGGGGCTGGTGGTGCCTCTTCAGTGGTAGTTGGCTGTTGCTTTAACTTTATGTTGCTTAAGGATGTTCTTGTTTCATTCAAGTCCTGTAAAACAGCCAAACGATCTTTGATATCAAAGTCTTTATTCTTATCTTTTACCACTGATGCCTGACTATCGAGGTCATGAACATGCATTCTAGTTCCGAACAATAGTTCGTACGGGCTGAAACCTTTTAGAGAATTTCTTGGCAAATTGTTTAGACTAAGTTGGACACTTATTAAATGTTTGACCCACCCATCACCCAAACCTAATACCTTCGCCGTTATAGATTGCTTTATGTCTCGGTTTTTTCTTTCCACTACACTGTTCCCTTCGGGGTGTGATGGACAAGAGTATCGTAACCCAACGCCCACACTGGCCATGGCCTCCTTATAAGCTCGAGAGCTGAAAGCAGGACCCTGGTCAGAATGGAACATGGCAATTGCGTATGTGCCGATAAAGACTCGCAGATCTTTTATAACAGTTTTGGCGTCAGCCGAGCGCTGGGGCCACATTTTTCAAGTGAATGTAGTCTTAAACAATTAATAGGACGCTGGATGGCATATAGACAGCATTATGCCTACCATGGCATTAATGCGCTTGACTCATTGCTGCGATCTCTGTCGCAGTCCGGGCAGTTCTTTACATATTTATAGTGGTGCAGGCTCATCCCCGGCCACCAGTATACTGATTGTAATTCAGTCAGAGATTCCCTCATCTGTATGTGCCTTGGACCTTCACCCATGTGTGCGTCTGCTATTAATAACTTTCTCCGGTTCGTGTTTGGAATTACCCTATCCCCCATCCAGGGATTCGAGCAAAAGGAACGGAGTTTGCATCCATTACGTATGCATAATTGAGTGGATAGTTCACGGGTAGTGCTGTACAGTCATTTTTTAAGGACGTTTTTACTGCCAGCATGGTTTCCCCGTCAATGTATTTTTCTGAACGCTTTTTTGTGGCTACGGAAGCCGGTTTAGTTGCTTCCGCTGTGGCTGTAATAGCCAATGAATTCCCTGCAACGTGAACGCCATCACGTTGATGACTCAGAGTGTGTATCACGTGAGTCTTTTGTAGTTCCTTCTGTAAAAGAACTACCTGTTTCCAAAGCATTTTATGCTTGATTGTGGCACCTGTGTCATCTTTAAAATCATTTTGAATCCAGCTCTGCAACTTATTATTGTAAGAGTTGAAGCAAAAATGCGAATCGCACACGATGAGTGTCGGGAATTCACGTTCTGCATTTTCAAGCGCCATCTTTAAAGATCTGATTTCAGCTCTCTGAGCCGAACAGTTTCTCAATGATTCCGCTTTTGTTATTTTCGGTCTGAATTTACCGCACAGCCAGCGACCTTTAACAATCGCACAGGCTGCATCGTAGGATTTGTTTTCTACGTTGTAATGCTGTATGAATCTGTCTGTGTAGATTATACAGGAGTATTGTTGTAGAGGAAGAATTTCGATTGGCAGAGGATATTCTTGTTCATAAGTTAAATCATTCAGTTTTTTCATGTGTGGGGTGAAATAGTATTTCACATCTTCCGCGCCAAGAGAATTTACACACTGTATCCATTTCGGATCCAGTGACACTGTAGGCAGGTTTACTGGGTTGAATAGCGCCTCGAAGGCGGATTCCGCTGTGAGGACATTGATCCTTTTGCTGTGTGCTAGTTCTCGTTCATTCGCTATTGCAGTTTGTACTGCTTTCACAGTATTTTCTGTGAGACTGAATGTTTTTTCTGCTTGTGTGTACAAGTGAGATTTGTAAGCTATTGGTACCGTTTCGCCCTCATTAGAGGTCAGGTACATGAATCCGCATCTTCCTGGGTTGACTCGGATTACAAGAATTTGTGTATTGTCACGTGTGTCTAATTTTGTTTTTGCTAACATGTCTGTTTGCAATGATCTCAAAATTTCTGTGTGTTTTTGAGTCCAGTTGATTGGTTTAAAATCAGGTTTAATTAATTCGTAGACAGGTTTAACCCTCTCTGCGTAATTTAGAATGTAAGTTCTTCCGAAATTCAGGAAGCCTAGAATCGATTGTAAATTCTTCAGCGTTTTTGGTGCTTGGAGTACAGCGCACTTCTCTAAGAAGTTGTCCGCTAGGCTTTTTCCTTCACTTGATAATTCGTATCCTAGAAATAATACTGTCAGATGGGCAATTCGAGACTTTTTAAAGTTGAATTTGTAACACTCTGCAGCGAACCCAAGTATTGTGGTGTTAACTCTTTTCAAGTGAGTCTCCAAGTCGTCGTCTGTGAGATAGATATCATCTACATAAGATAATGCCTCATCATCATACATTTGTAGTAACTCTGTTACTCTGGCTGAAAATAGTCCTGGGCTGTTCTTGAATCCCTGTGGGAGCCTACAGAAATTTTTCTGTGACCCCATTACTGAGAAAGCGGTCAAGTATCTGCTTTCTGGTGCAATATTTTGACAAAAGAAACCATTTGATATGTCTAATGTCGTTTTATATTTTTTACGAACTATGTTATTCATTAGTGCAGCACTATGCGAATTCTGTACTGCAAATGTTTTGCAACATGAGTTAAGGTGTCTGTAGTCCAAAACTAGACGATATGAATCGTCCGGTTTGGAGACAGGAAACAAAGGTTTGTTCATTTGAGAGGTGCATGTTTCAATCACCCCCTGGTATTCAAGTTGATCTAAAATCTCCCTGACCTGTTTTTTAGCTTCTTGCTTAATTGGATACTGCCTTTGTGCAGTCGGTTGATTTTTTAACTGGATTACGTGAGGAGGAGAGTCCTCATCCCATCCTACATGATTTTTATATATTGCTGGTGCCTGGGCTACTGCCCATTTCCTTGCATATATATATTTAGTGTGAATCGGAATGTGATTCGAGAAGGCAGGCATAATCATTTCTTTGCCACGAGGGCACTCCCTGACAAACTCCGGGGGCCAATCTTTTTCAGCTAACAGGATGTCATAGCCTTTTGAGAAGTTATCCCAGAATAGACCCCTTATTTTCCTAGTCTTATCTCCCTCTGTATGCAATGTTATTTCGTATATCTTATGAGGTTCGCTAACTCTGGTGTCGGCAGTTTCTACTTGAATGTATTCATTCATGTCCACTGTCTCCAGATGACTCATCAGGATCTTGCGAGCAATGCTGATTTCTGCTGCACTGTCTAGCATTGTCTGTGCCCACTCCCCGTTTTTCAGCTGTGTCCTCAGTATTCTCGGCATGTTCGAATACTGGCTACCTTCTTTCTTGGAAATTGTGATTTTTTATTTTGAGCAGGTTCCTTGTCTTTGGACTTGGTGTGCTCTCCTGGGTCTGACCGTCCTCTTCTTTCCGATTTCTGTGAAAAAGATCGAGAGGGACGTGTATCAATACTTTGATATCTATCAGGCTTCTTCAAGTTATCCCTATTTCTAAGGTTATATCTTTTCTCAGAGAGCTCCCTCTGGGGAGACTGGTGTTCTCGAGTCAGAGTTCTTTCCCTCCGTCGAGGAGACCTTCCTCTGGACTGGAAAACTTTTCCCTTGGGAGTGGATTGTTTATTTCCATCCCAGCTCTTTTTAGTAGTATTTGAATTATTTTTAATGAATAATTTTTCAGGATTTTCGAGTAGTTGAGGTTTTACTGGTTTCCCACCCAAGCTGTCTCTACCTAATTCTTCATAACATTTTTCTATAATTCTGGCAAGCTCAATTGGTTGATCTGTTATATCTGTTTCCTTCAATTTCTGGCGGATCACCACAGATGCTGCTTCTCTTTTTATATTGGCTAGTAATATAGCTGAGACCTGCTTGAAGTCTTTCAGTAATTTCATACCAAGAGTTAAAGCAGGTTCTGGACCGTATTCATTCTGAATCTGTTTTAGCACATCTGGTATTACCGCCATTGATGGAACACCATGTGTTTTTGTGTAAATGGAAGCAAAGACTGTACCCCAAGTGTCACAGTCCTCCACGTGCGGTGCGACCCCCATTGGAAGGCAGATGGTCAAAATTCTGTGTTTCTCAATAGGGGTAGTATTCGGAAATACTGCCTCTATTTGAGTAATTTTCTGCGCTAACCAGAAAGGAATTTGTTCCCGTTTTATGGGAGTTTTACCAAGACATGATTGTATGTTCTGTGGTGTAATTTTATTTGTGTTCCCCTGATGAGGGGTCAGCTGTGGGACATTAACAGCTGTTTGGACTGTTGCAGTCCGCATTGCATATTGGACTAATTGTCTATGTATTTTAATTAATATTTTTAGCTGTGCTAAAAGTTCTTCTTTTGACATTTTATCAATGTCCGGATGTGGTGTGTAGCTGGCTAGAACCGGCCACGTTGCTCCTGGTCTACCTAGTGGACCAAGCCTTGTAATATGATCATTGTGTTTTAGGGCGCCTTTAAACCAGAGCAGATGCTCTTGGTATTTTAATGGGATTTCACTCTCCTCGAAAGGAGCGTACTCTTCCGGAGGTTCCTCTTTTTTGTAATAGTGGAACTCGTGTGTTGCAGCGTTTGCCACTGGAAATTTTATCCAAGAATAGAATACCTCTGTCTGCCGATATCCGTGTGCCTCTATCACGAAGACGACTGTGCCACCTTGTGTGGTCAGTCCATTGTCTATAAGTTTTAACGTTATAGTTTTTCTTATGTTGACCGGGATGATTATTGCACCCAGTGGGTAAATTCCTGTTTCATCGGAACTCTGCTGAGTCGCATTTACTGCGGCATCAGCGATTCCGTTCTCTTCTTCTGACATTGTAAAATGTAAGTTTTTGCAGAGCAGGTCTCCAAGGAGACAAAGATTAGGTGCACAATATTTTGGAACACTGTATCCTTCAACGTTGAATAAACCAGAGCTTTACATAGGAATCTCTTCCTACTAAGTTCGGGCGGATTTTAACCTTTCACACACTCCAGACATCTATTGGAGTATTTACAGGAGAATGGGTCTGTGTGAAAAAGCACGACTGAGTTACTCTAACGTCTTGCGTTAGTTTTATCGCCTTACCAAACGTTAGGCGCCATGTAGTGTAGTTCCTATTTTCCCTATAGGCCCTGCGCATTGGAATAACATAAACAGCAGTGTAGACGTAGAAGTGCGGTCTTCCAGGTCTCTACTGACTATGCTAAACTTAATTGGGTTTGTTACCAACTAGCTCAGAGGTCACTGGAAACTTTCTTGACTGAATGGGAAGTGATCAGCTTCCCTGGCACAGACAAGAAGGGATTCAGTTTTCCAACAACCGCATAAACATGACAACTTTGCTCCTTAGAATAAGAGTCAATCTCTAGAGTCGTGTGAAACAATAGACAGTTATTTTGCTAAGTCAGTTGTGCAGATTACTTTCACCAAGATGCAGAGAATAGAGAGACGGGCGTTTTCAATAAAAGGTATTATTTATTGAACAGTCTTTCTTCTCATGCAAGAGAAATGAATTGCCATAATTGCAAGACTTGTTATTATAAAAAGTGCGTACAGTAAAAGGAGGATTGCAAAATAATACTGTAAAAGCATTGATATGGTTTCTTAGCCATACAATGGTTAAAATGAATCAATTTTATACATTCATATATACATTTAGCTAACGTACTCAACTGGTGCTTCTAACTACGCCTACCCCAGTGTACCTGACCTAAGCCTAATACGTTGGAGGGAGTAAGTAAGTAGCAGTTTTAGTTAAGTTGGTTTTGCCAAGGATTTGCTTCAAGAATTCTCTCTAAGGGTTTAGTCAATACCATACCTCTGGAATAGAATGTTGGAGGTCTTCTATCTCCTTTCAGGACTCGATATCCCAGTCACCCGCAAGGGTAGGCTGGAAACACCGGAGCTGGATTTTCTCGGCAGGAGAAAAGACAGCGTCTTTCTCAGCACGTGAAGGAGGAGGAGGGGCAGCGTCCGTGGGCTGCTTGCATCTGCTGGCCTCTGCAAGGGACAGCTGTTCTGCTCCTGTATTCACCACACCATCGCTGTTGCTTAAGGCAACGTTGGTAATATTTATACCTGAAAGGTGCCTTGTTTGACGTAAGTTTTTGGACATAAGACGTCAATAAAGATGTCACAAGAACCGGTCATTCTTACAGTGCTCATTAGAGTTCTATTACTAATCAAAACATAGCAAGCTGGGTTTTCCCAGGTTGCTGGGGGTTTTATCTTGTTGAAGAACTCGGAGTGTAATCTAGGAATCTAAGATAGTGGCTTCTGCTGTGTCATGTACTGTAATGAGCTGCAGAGGCGAGCTTCTGAAATATGGCTGAAATATGGCTCTGATCGTTTATGCCATTATAGGGGTATGAATGGATTATAGCCATATACTGGCAGAAGGTCACAATATTGATCGGGGTCGTAGATTAGAACACGACAGAGGCTTTCCTCACCTGTCCAGATCCGCCCCTCTCATTTCTGAAAAACTCTCTTAACCCTTTGCGTGCGTCGGACAGCCCCCGGCCGTCCGACGTCACAGTGGGCATGTGCGGAGGACGGCCAGGGGCCGTCCTGACCACGCCCAGTCATAAATCACCCGCACCGCGGCGGAATTCCAGCCGCGGTCAACGGGTTAAACAAGGCATTGTCTCCGATTCTTTCAAAAGCACAGAAATTGTCCCAATCCTGAAGAAACCCAATTCTGACCCTCTGGTCCTTAGTAACTTTTGCCCCATTTCCTTACTCCTCTATTAAGACAAAATTCTAGAGGCCCACTTAGCAAACTGTCCTAGCTCATTTATTGAACCCTCCCATTTCCTTGACCCACACCAGGCAGGATTTAGACCAACACACTCTATGGAGTCAGTTATCCAAGCAGTCATGGAAGAGCTTAGGAGAGGGGCAGACAAAGGCCTCACACAGGCCCTGGAACTCCTGGACTTGTCAGCTGCTTTTGACACGGTTGATTATGGTCTCCTAACCGACCGTGTCAGCAATACCGCAATCCAGGGTCTGGCATTAAAGTGGATCTCTTCCTTCGTCTGTAACAGATTTCAAGCAGCCCGCCTTGCCAATTTCTCTTCCAAGAAAATGAAACTGACCTGTGGGGTCCCCCAGGGCTCTTCCCTCTTGCCCCTTCTCGTCAATTTGTATTTGCTACCATGAATCTGTTCTCTGTGTAAGAGAAAGGTCAAAACCTTTAACTACGCTGATGGCCTTCAGCTGATGTTGGACATCGACACCTCTTCAGTGTCCAATTTTAAATCTACCATGAGCTTTATTAGCGAATGGATGTACGTCAATCAATTGAAATTAAACCCTGACAAAACCGAACTGATCCTCACAGGAGGAACTGCCAACCTGTGGAACGCCAATTTCTGGCCTCCGCAGCTGGGCAGTCCTCCACGCTCAGCAGGCTCCGTAAAGAGCTTAGTAGTCATAATTATTAACCATTTGTCCATGAAAGCCCAGATCGGCACAGTGGTCTCCAGTTGCTTTTTCCACCTAGGCAGAATCCGCAAGATCAGAAGATTCTTGACCACTGAGGCCTTGACTTTAGTCACCTTAGCCTTGGTAATCGCCAGAATTGGTTATGCCAACTCTCTTTATGCAGGCATTCCTGCTTATCAACTTCATAGTTTGCAGTTGGTACCTAACCAAGCATCTAGGCTAATCTATCATCAACCCAGACACCATCATGTCAGCCCTCTGATGAAGAGTCTCCATTGGCTTCCAATGGCCAGAAGCTGTGCCTTTAAGCTGGGTTGTACCATCTTTAAAGCCCTTAACGGGAACAGCCCAGCATTCATCTCTTCAAGGATTCAGCGCTATATCCCTTCTCGGGAATTGCGCTCTTCTAATCTAAATCTGCTGACTACCCCCGCCTTAAAACGTGAAAAACATGGATGACTCAGATTCTCAGTCTTGACCCCACAATTCTTGAACTCGCTTCCTGAGGGATTGAGGTCTGCGACTTCCTATACTCAGTTCAGAAAACAACTCAAGACCATGCTATTTTCCCAGGCATACGTGTAAGCTAACTGTCCTGTTAACGCCGCCTCCCCACTTGCTCCCAGCGCCATGAAAGTGCTTGGTGTATGCACGCTTCATAAAAACTTTTAACATAACATAACTACCACAGGGAGCCTGGGTGCATAGGTGCAAAGTGGTGTCGGAACCGCCTGTTGAAGTCAATGGAGGACCTTGGCTGACCGGTGGCTACAGAGTCTCGTGGACCAGGTGGGTGGAACCCAAACACGGATCCTGGATGAGAAGTACCTGGAAAGAGAGGGGACAGATTCCAAACCACCCGGAGGTGTCCAGGAGGAGCAGGAGCACAATACCAGCCTGTCTGAGATACTTTGCTGTAGCACAGAGGACTTTAAGATGCAGCTGTGGAGCCCAGGCAGCAATGCAGGAGCACAGGAGCCATCCTCAGGCTGTCCCACGCTGGTTGAAGAATGCAGGAGGGTCAATGGCCAACAGGATCATCAACAAACATTGGCAAACGCAACAGACATGCTGCAGGATACAATGCTTAGTTGCAGAACACCAAGGTCTGTGGGACTCACCTTGCAAAAGTAAGCCATGGTTGGCCCTCAGGAAGCTGGAAAGCCAGCAGGATGCGATGGAGACCTCAGGAGGATCCTCTGGCAGCAGGTGAAGGGATTTGCAGAGAGGCCTCAGCAGCACACAGAAGATGGAGGCCCACGTCATAAGAGATGCAGGCTCGGATGCCGCTTTTGGGGCCGTGTGATGCTTAAAGCTGGGGATTCTTGGAACTCGAAGATCTTCGGGCTGGAGAGTCTACAAGCCTTGGCAATCACAGACAAACACCATGCACAGGGAGGCAATTCCGGTAGGCTGGAGAGGGGTGCACAGACTTCCAAGTTGCAGAATAGACTGGTCAAGCCTCTGAAGAGCCACCAAACCACCACCTGTGTTGCAGAGCCTTGAGATGTCTATGGGACAGCAGGATCCACAAGTTGGTCGTCGTCGTCAAGGTGCCTGTGGATGCAGGGGAGTGACTCCTTCACTCCAAAGGAGATTCGTTTGTGCTATCTTGATGCATGCAGAGCCGTGGGTGACTCAGGAGGAAGCACAGCCATGGAGGTTGCAAACCTTGGAAGAGCATGAAGACGAAGTTGCAGTAGGAGCCTGCCTACCAGAAGTTGTCTTTGTCTTGGTTCCTGGCTCAGTCCAGCAGCAGAGTCCAGTGTCCAGCAGCAGAAGAGTCTTTAGACTAATCTTTAGGTGAAGCCAGTTGGTTCTTGAAGACGAAATCCGGACAAATCTAAGGACCTCCCCTCAGGGGAACCCTTAAGTTTCCCGGCAGGGGGATGGTTGTCTTCTGCAGTGACTCACCCATCGGGAGGGCCAGGAACGCTATTCTGAAGGACCGACGAGTCACATGCTCTCAGGGTCCTCTGCTGATCTTGGAATGAAGATGGCAGAATAACTTGGCCACCTGGGGGAGCTCTGGGCATCTCCCAGAGGATGAGCTGGGCAGGGGAGTAGTCACTCCCCTGTCCTTTGTTTATTAGTTTCACAGCAAAGCGGGAACCAAGGGTCCAAAACGTAATAAGGGCACCAAATGTGTGCTTCAAAGCTGTCAGGAGGCGCCCACAAGCACTCCCACCCTACCTGATTCTAAAGGAGAGGTGGTCACACCACTCCTCTACGGGAAATCCTTTGTTCTGCCTTCTTTGTCCCATGTAGGTTTGTCATCAGGAAAGCAGAACCATGTCTGGGGTCTGCAGCAGCAGCACAGGTTGGAACACAGACCCTCAAGGCTACACAGGTAGACATGGGGGTCCTCTAAGGAGCCCCCCAGTACATGGAATCCTTTAACTAACACTTGAATCGGTGTAGTTGCATGATTCCAACATGGTTGATACCAAACATGAACAGGGTAGGTGAAGCAATTATATAGTTGGACATCTTGAGTTTGCCTGTGTCCACTACATACCTTAAAATGGCTTCCTCACACTTACAAAGCCCCGAAAATGTAGTCCATGGTTTGTAGGGGGCCTCTGCTCAGGCAGGGGCACCCTCACACTTAGACCCAAGCTCCCTTCCAGTGGGCTAAAAGGCCAATCTTAGGGGTGACTTATACGTTTAAAGTGCAGTGACCGGGATATAAGGAAAACCTCACATCTGAAGTGAACGATGTATGCACCATTTCATGCAGGCTGCAATAGCAAACCTGCAGACACAGTTTGCATGTGCTCCGCTCGTGGTATAATACATGCTGCAGCCCATTGGAGACCCCTGGTGTACCAATGCCCAGGGTACTTTAGTACTATATCCTAGGGACTTACAGGAGTAAATCAGTAAGCCAATTGTGTGGTGTGCAAAGTACTTACTTGTCAATGTAGGGAAGAGAGCACCAACACTGGGGTCCTGGTTAGCAGGTTCCCAGTGTACTACAGTCTAAACACACTGACAGCAGGCACAAAATGGGGGTAACTATGCCAGAAATATCCTACTTTCCTACATGTGGGTTGTCCCTAATTGTTTAATCTTCAATTGTGACTGAATCCAGAAAAGTGTCCCACAACTGAACCTATCTAAGCTTAACTGAACCAATCCAAGCTTAATAAGATGTTACTGTGCATTGGATACTAACCTAGGAGGACCACTGGATCATCAGCAGAGTGAGTGATGAGGTGTGTATATTTGCACACAATTGATGTGTGCCACAAATCGGTGCCCATGCTCAGCACTGAATTTGTGTCCATATTTCTAAGGGATAGATGCACAAAGATGATGCTAAGGTAGCATGACGTAGGAATATCACTCTCCACTTTATGGTGAGACGTGGGAGACTCCAGGTGATATCAATGGGTAGTGGAGTGTGCTGGGTTGCGAGCCAGTCCCAATCATGCAGTAGCACCATTGTCCTCCATTCAATTTATGCCTGATGGTTAACCCATGATAGTTTCTACTGAAGAGCATGGAGGGTTAAAAAAAATACCTGGGGCATATTTATGTCTATTGGTGTGCAGGGCAGCGCAGCAAGTCACTTGCTGTGCTGCCCTGCATCACAGGGACAGGGCAGGAATTTGCTGTATTTTTCAAATATGCAGCATTCCTGTCCTTTTCCTTTGTGCTGGTGCCGTTTTGGTAGCCTAGCGCCAATGCAGGCCCCCCTTGCACCATGGTGCAAGTTAGTGTAAAGGTGCCTGTGTTGCATGCATGATTATTATTGTGCAGAAATGGGCTCACATAGAAAGAGGAAAAAACGAAAAGAAATATATTTCTCCTTGTTACGCCTCACCTGGGGAGGCGTAAGATTAAGGCACTTTCCCAGGTTTACAAATAAGGGGGCAACTGAAATCGATTTATGCTAGTTTATACGAGACCTGGGAACCTTCCAAAATATAAGATTTCACATCCAAGGAGTGTAAGGTTTGTCTTTGGTTTTCTAATAAATAACAGAATATCACCTGAAAGGAGAACTTGGTTGTGCTGAAATACTAGGCCCTTCTGTGAGTATAATTAACATTAGAGCGACTCCAATACAATCACCGAAAATAATGGGGTAGGAGTGCCAGGGGCGAAGCAGAACTTGTTGCAGCAGGAGCAGTGGCACCGAAGTCCAGAGGCCTGATGTTCCACTGAACCCTGATTTATGCTCTGTTTTCAAACAGCAGCCGGGCCTCATTTTCTTCCTTGCACTAGGGCCATGACACACTGGCTTTGCTACTGGAGAGGTCAGTCCTACATAGATGCCTCTTTGCATACAATTGGTTTTTATGTAGTCCCGAGAAGACTGACTCATGAGGCTAGTTTTGCACATGATAAATGAATCCACCCCAACAGCCCTTCCCCTAATGCTACCCAGTGCAGGGGGCAAACACAGAGTTCCTCTCTAGAGAATCAAAAGCCTTCTCTGTGTCTGAGAAGACTGAGGCGGTAAACAAGGTTCTGAGAAAACGCCACGCCCACATCCAGCATCTCATGACACAGTCAGTCTGCTCTGGCAGCACATTACAAACTAGTGATGGGGAATTCTGTTTTCCAGAATTTTGGCTAAAAAATAGTGTTTGTATCTATTAAAGGATGTATGATTCTTTTTTAAGGCCGGTTTGTCTTTCTTCGGGAGTCTAACAATTTGCTCAGGGTCGGAGGCATCACGGCTCTCTCACTAAACTCCACAAACATCACCACCCGCCTTTCCAGCTTGTATGTTTTTTAACGCTTCATTCAATTTGGCTTTTGTAATGGGCTGCATCAGGCCTCTATTTTCAAGTCAATGCCACTCAATTCAAGTAGGTCACAGTAGTGGATCGAGATCTAGCGATCGTCTCAGAGTTCATGGTAGCATGGTATTCAATAAAGCATTAGATAAGCTTGCAGAGTAATAAGTGTAACAGTTAGTGCACCAGCATTTACAGCTAACGCGCGCCAGCCGTTCCTCACCCCTGCGCTCACGCCGTTGAGCCCACATATAAATAAAGATGGGCGGAGATGCGACGGCAGCCCACGGTGTCAGTGTGGTTATTTGTGGCGCATTTCAAGGCCTTAGCACAGGGCCTTCGGTGGGAGGGTGGACCCCTCCCTCAGATGTGACATTGGCGACGTGGAGCGAAGGCAACTCACGCCTGCTCCTGCCCAGCAGAGAAGCACCTCAGCAAGCCCAAACCACGTAGCATTACCCACAGGCCCTGCCATCCACACTGCAGTGATCCCAGCCACACCACAGCCCCAGCTGAGGCAGTTGATACCAGGAAGCAGTGCACGGAACCCTCTTCCTGCTCCAGCGTCCACCGGTCAAGACGATTGGCACCATACAGTCTGGCTGAGTCCTGCTAGACGCAGAGAGGGCCCACAAGCACGCCTTGCCCCAGGCCAGCCTGGCCACATGCCACACAACCAAGCGCATGCGGGCCCACGTTACGTCCAGCAGCCTTGCACCACCACCTGGCGCATCAGAGCCCATCACTAGTGTGCAGCACTCTCGGCAGGCCGCCTTTCCGTGCACACGCCCACCTCCATGGGGATCAAGACAACGCAGCCCAGGCCCCAGCACCTCCGCACCACCCCCCCTCTGGTGTCCTACCTCCATTTAGTGAGTCAGCAGCCCCTACCTCAGCAGCGCCAAGGTGGCAGACCTGGCTTGGCCGCCTGGAGAACTATTTCATTGCCACAAGAGAAAAAGATGGAACAGTGAAATGGTAGCTGCTGCTCCATTATACAGGGGAAGAGATCCATCTGCTATTCAAGCACCTACCGAAGATAGGCCCTCCCGAAGATTATGCAGCAGGGGTTACCGCCTTGAACGCCCACTTTGACCCCCAAATGAACCCGGACTTTGAACACTTTAAGCTGAGGCAAGCCAAGCAAAGAGAGTGTGAGTCAGTAGGCACCTTCCACGCATGACTCAGGGAGCTGGCCTATACTCACCTCGTGGGAGACCGTGCAGCGGAAAAAATCAGAGCCCAGTTGATTCTGGGGATACGCAGCAAAGTCCTGCGAGGCCTCATACTCAAGCAACCGAACATACCAATGAGCGACATACTTGTCCTAGCGCAGTCTCACGATCTTTCAGCAGTGGGGGCGGAGGAAATGGAATTGGCATTGGTACGTGGGGCGGAAAAGAGCATCAGTGTCAAGACGGAAAGGACAGACGCAGTCAGGAGGAGAGATAAGTCCTTCAGGCCATGAGATCACCAGCTGCAAGCCCCAAAGAACCCCTGTGGATACTGTGGGTATTAGGAACACCCAGCACAGTCATGCTCAGTGCAAGGAAAGACCTGCACCAACTGTGGCAAGTTCAAGTTCAAAAGACCTTTATTCGAATTTCATACAATTCATAAAAGTACCACATTAAAACAATTCAATTACATAACAAATACAAATTACAGAATTCATAATTATTAAAAATCTAATACAGCTATCATAAGACTATTTTCAGGGGTTTTCCATCATTTTGCGTACACGTGTTATAAGTCTCAAAAAAGTGCTAGTACGATAAATTAATTCATCTGTATCCAGGGAAAGTAACATTGAATAGGACTCCCCTAACGAAAGGGGTCTTTGTTTTCTAAAATAAGGAGTTAAAAACCAATTGATGTATTTTAAATAAAATTTACAGAAGAATAGAAAGTGCAAATCATTCTGTTTACTAATACCTTCACACAGACATGGATTGTAAGGCGTTGTGTGTTGATAACCCAGGGGAAAGCCCAGTAGGAATTTCACTGAACCCGCCCTTAGCCGAAACAACAGTGATCTCTCCCAATTAGTCAACGGTAAGGTGAGGTATGGTGCAAGTGGTCTCCTACATAAATCATTCCTCATATAACTCACAACAGTTGATTTGAGGATTTCCCTTTCCATTCGTTCAGATTTATAAAGTGCATACAGTGCTTGTTTGACCTCAATTTTATCTTTGGGTTCAATCCTACTTGGGTGGGAGAAAAGATCTCCCCTGTTCACGGCGCTCAATGTTTTTAGGACTCCCGCAAGCCAGGGGATCGCCATACCATGGTCACATTTAAGGCAGTCTTTTATAATATTTTGCGTTAAAATGGCTGAATTATTCCTCCAGATCCTAATCCAGAATAGAGCTGGTCTAGTTTTAATAAAATCACATACATAGGGGAGGTTTAGTTCCTCATGACAAATACATTCGGAAGATGAGATTGGGGCACCCAGTAATTTTCTGCATAATCGACCTTCTTCTCGCTGGATACTTGGATTTTTTCCCAATCCCCAGACCTCAGCCCCATATGTAGCTACGGGTAGGCACTGTAACCTAAAAAAATTTAAAATAGCTCTGGTGGCACCTATTTTCTTTGGGCGGGACAAGCTCAAAATAGAATTGGTGGCTTTCGAGAACTTGCCCATGGCGTGGGCCGAATGCCCACTCCATGAGCCGTTCGCAGCGAAAACCAACCCTAAGTGCAGGAATGTAGTTACAGATTCTAATTTGTCTGTCCGTATATGTATGGTGTTGAGCTTTCGTTTCCCAGGTCCACATGGCATAATAAAAGATTTTTTTAAATGTACACGCAGATCTAAATCCTCCATATATTGGACGAAACTTTTAACAAGTAAACGAAGGGCATTTGGTGTTCGGCCCATGAGGACCGCATCGTCTGCGTATAATAAAACTGGCAATGGTTGCCCCTGGATTATTGGTACATCACTGGTCACTTGTTTTAGGGTTTTGGCTAAACCAATAATATAAATAATAAACAACAGGGGTGCTAAAACGCACCCCTGTCTTACCCCTCTACCAATATTGATGGGTCCAGAAACTTCTCCACCCATCCCAATCCTGACATGTGCTTTGAGATCGGTGTGGAGGTAGGCCAGGAAGTTAACAAGAGCCTCATCCAGTCCATAATTCAAAAGGATTGCCCATAGTTTAAATCTATTCACTAGATCGAAGGCGGATGAAAGATCCATAAACGCAAGGTAAATATTCGACGATCGGGCAACGCTATACTTATCAATTATCAATTTTAAGTTCAAGCATTGTTCAATTGTCCCCACCTTGCTCCTGAATCCCATCTGACACAGGTCCAATAGACCCGTATCTTCAGTCCACTCTACCACCCTATTGTAAATTACTCGCCCCAAGATTTTTAAAGTATTGTCCAGAAGGGAAATCGGGCGGTAATTCACTGGGTCCGACCTCTCGCCCTTTTTAAAAATTGGGACTATAGTACTAGTTGCCCAGGTAGTGGGCATGGGCACTGTTGGCAGGCTATTAAAAACATTGAGGAGGATTGGTGCCCATAGATATGGTCTCTGCTTGATTATATCTATGGGCAGTCCGTCAGGACCTGGGGCCTTGTTCCCAAGGCTCTCTTTGATAGCTATTTCCACCTCATGGAGATCGATCTCTAAGCCGCGGAGCTGACCAGGAGTAAAGCTAGTTGATTCCTCAAATGGTGCGGCATACATTTTGGAAAAATGGGCCTCCCAAGAGCTGCTGGTTATATTGCAGCTAATTGGGGTTAATTGTTTGCCCATTTCTCGCATTTTTCTAACAGCTGACCAGAAGGGGCCACTGCTTTTCAAGTTTGCACTCCCAACCAGCGACTCCCACTGTTCTGTCAATAATGCAGCCTTTCTTTCAGCTATTTTAAGTTTATAACATTTCCTGGCTGCCTGTACCTCCATTATGCTCCTTGGTTTAGTAGTTAGTGCCCTGCGCAATTCCCTGTTTGCTAGTGAGCAGGCAGAATCGAACCACCTTGGCTCTTTCCCTTCTTTTGGCCGTGGAACTGACAAGGAAGTTTTTATGGCTAGACACAGTTTACCAAAGTCAGCGATTATCCTGTGACAGTTCCCATCCATGGATGAACAAGAATTGATTAACTGGGGATATTCCCTTTTTACACTTTCCAATATTGCTCCACTGTCAACTCCCCTCCATTTTAGTCGCAGGCCGTCACCCGAGGGTGTAATGTCTCTTGCGCCATTTAAGTTAGCGTATACCTGGCTAGGGCCTAATTGTAGAGTCACTGTGAGGGGGTTATGATCGCCAAACGATGTTTCTACAACTGTAAATTTTGTTACGCGATCTAATTAGTGGGGAGACATAAAGATAAAATCAATAGTGGAGGAGCAGTCCCTGCCTCTGAACGTGAATATGTGCTAGGAGTATGGCTTGTATCCATAGCATTGCTGAGAGTATATTCAGTTAATATGTTAGCTAATTCAATGCCCCTTTGTTCAGCTTGATCTCAGTGATTTCTATCCTCAGTCCAGCAATTATTTGGGATTTTCGCATTAAAGTCCCCCCCCGATTAAAATCCCTGTTTCCTCCTCAGTTTCAAAACTGGCTTCAAGGTTTCGTAAAGTCTTGGAGAGTGCTTCAAAGTTCTTGTTAGGTACAGAATAAAAATCATTATTATAAAAGTTGATTAAATAAATCCGGGTCTTTCGCTTGAACTCCAAAATCTGTATGTTCGGGTTTCCTCTTGAAAGGTCTCTGATTGTAGCACCGGCCAGTATCTTGATCCCAATGAACAAGCCTCCCACTGCACATCCTAAATCAGGCTTGGGTGCTGTCACACTAAAGCAATGATAGCCCTCTATATGTAGATTCTCAACAGCCCATGTCCCCTGAAACATGATAATGTCTTTACCATCCAATAGCTGGACCCATTGTGGGTCTGACAGTCTTGGTTCTAGCCCTGCTATATTCCAACTAAGGATTGACAAGTCACAGTGGTTGGTGTGGCTAATTGACTTGCTCCTAGCACTCATAACCATACTCCGCTTAGAGTTGGTTAGTGTAGGAGATACATCCTAATGTGTAGTTACAGGTGTTCAGTGTGATGGTGCACTACTATTTCCTGAGTTGTGTTGGTTAGTGTTGGTGGTAAATGTTCCTCATTGTCATTACTTTCATCTTGACGTCCGATGTTACCTCTCCTTTTCCCCAGTCAATCCTGATCTTCTATATTTGAGAAGGCGTGTTCAAACCGGTTATTGGTTGGGATGTTATATAGGGGCCTCAACTCGTTCTGAGGGAGGTTCCGGTTTAAATTCAAACTTAAATATGGCCTCTCACTATGGTTGTGCAGGGGCATAATGGGGAAGTATGGGTGTGGCATCGGGTGTCCTGGGAATGGGGCCTGGTAGCACTGGGCGGGGCCGTTCATAAAGCTAAAATCTTGATTCAGTTGGTGCAATGGGAATTGGTTCCTGGTGCCAAGGTTTGGATCCTGATAACACACAGCCGGGTTATTCCTGGGGTTAGAGTTTGGGGCTAGGTGTCTGTAGAAGTAGCCCAGAGGTAGCAAGGTCGTATTAAATTCCCGGGGAGAGGGCAGTGGGGCATTGGCAAGGGTTTTTGAGCCCATTGAGGGGACCTGAAATTTATAACTATGCAGTCCCCCTCAAACTTTTTTCTCAGCGGGCCCACCCACCCGACTCTTTGTGTTTGAATAATCTCCCTTGCTCCATCCATTGGAAAATTACAATTTATAGATAGCCAATGGAGAATCCTGTTTTTGAGGGTGATGGAATTTTCCTCTTGGTCATTCCTCAATTTGGGCACTTTGACTAAAACCAGCACGTACGCCCCGCATTCAGGCGGCAGGCTGATGCGGGTGGGAATCTTCCTCGTGTTGGCTGCCATGTTTAGTTCAGGTTGAACTATAGGGCGGTTTTGGGCGTCATTCTTAGTTTGTCTGGTTGGGACCCTTTTGCTTTTATCTACATTATGATCCGTTCCTTCCAAACTAGCTACCTTAGTTGTGTTGGTATTAGGGGCATTTTTGGCTAGAGGTAGGTTTTTGCTTGTGCTTGGTGTAGGCATTGGGGGAGTAAGTTTATTGTGGCCATCTGTGTTTGTGTTAGCCCCGTTATTTTTTGCCTTAGTTCCACTTAGTATCCCCACGTTGGATTTATTTGTTACAGTGTGCCCTATGCCTAATTTTGTTACATGATCATCCAACACTCTCAGCCTCTTATCCATGTTTAGGATTTGTTGGTTGATTGGCCCTAAAAGGGTAGACAATAAGGTCTCCATCCTCCCCCAGAATCCATCGTTCCCCATCGCTGCACTGGCTTCTGTGACGTGGGTATCTATTTGGTTAAATTGATCTTCCCCCTTATCCCTTTTCTGCTCTACAGGGCAGGAATCCTCCGACATTGCTTGCGCCCACCCTTGTTTCTCTGGTGATAGCTCAGTGTCTAGGTGTTTCAGTTTTAGCTTTTTGCCCCCTGGTTCGCACAGGAATACTGTCACTTTTGTCCCCCTCAGTGTTTGATATGTCAAGATCCGGACATGGGTCATTGCCATCTAGATGTACCAGATCGTTTGCCAGTGGTGCACAAGAGTCTTGACTTATGTTCATATCAGACCTGAGCATAGTGGGAGTTGATGATAGCCTGCTACCTGAGGTAAATTGTTCCGGGGGGGCTGTGTCCACAATTATGCAGTTCTCATTAGAGTCTGTGCCTGGAAGCCCTGCATAGGATGCGGCAAGTAGAGAATCCAGTGAGTTATCTTGGTTCAAAAGAGGGGGCAAACTTGATGGGAGCGAAAAGCGCCTTTCAGTGTTCTGGATGGCTGTTGCAACAACGTCAATGGTCTTCTGGAGCATTTTATCAATGGCGGTCAAACTTGGCCGCGGGGTGGTGGAGGTTGTTACAGCCAGTTTGTGCACGTCTTTAGGCCTAGACACTGCCGGTGTTCTTTTCCCCATGATAGGCGTTTAATCTGGGTTAGTTATGTAACAAATGTTTAGGCAGTTTAAAATGTTCTTATCACTGACCTGATAACAATGCAAATGGTCCAGGTGGAAGATGTGGGAGGCCTGCCAAGGAGGGTGGCCCAGCCCGGCCTCTTATGGCCTCTGAGGGCCACAGATGGCCCGCCCTTAGCCCGGGCTTAGCCCGGCGTCGCCCGCGTGCGTCCCGCGGGGCAGGAGGCGTTCGGTCGTCTTATGGCACCTCCGGGCGCGTGGTGAAGCGTCACGTCCTCCCTAGGGCTGCTGGGAGCAGTAGTCTGCTGGCCGGGACTACTGCGTGTGCTGGGCGGTGTGGCGGTGAGAAGCAGGCAAAGCAATCGCCTGGTGCCGTTTCCCTCACAGCGGCTTCAGGCTCCAGGCTCCGGAAAGTGTCCCCCCAACTGTGGCATCGCGAACCACTTCGCGTCAGTGTGCAGAAAGAAGACACAGCGTAAGGAAGGGGGTGTCCCAAATAAATGCGGAGGATGGTCCACCAACTATCGCACGTCTCACTCGCATCTCAACAAGGAGGAAAGAAGAGAGAACAGTCTACCAAGGGGGCGATTCCACATTGGAAGAGAAAGGGGAGATGTACCTAGTCTCTTTCACCCAAGCCCTAAAGAGCAGGAGACGGCCCCAACCTCACTGCACAGTACAGATTGCAGGATCAGATGTCAATGCGGTAATCAACACAGGTGCCTCAGTGACAGTTATGGCAATACAGCAATACGACAAGCTAACACCCAAGCCCGAACTCAGACCATAAAAAGCACAGATCTTCGCGTATGGCAGCGACTCGCCATTGCTCCTCCGAGGCAAAATGACTGTGCCAGTACAGTCAGAAGGCGTCAAAATCACCATTGACATCCATGTCATAAACCAGGAAGTGGACACGCTGCTCAGCAGTCATGCGGCTGACGACCTAGGGCTGGTTATGTTTGCCAAAAGAGTACAGGCAGACCAGATGGAAGAATTGCTGAGCCAGTTCAGAGACCTGTTCTGGGGAAGATAAAGAGGACCCCATCCAACAACACATAGACCTGGCCATCCCACCAATGGCCCTAAGACACCGGAGAATCCCTTTTCATCTTCGACCCCTGGTAGAGGAAGAATTACAAAAGCTCGAAGACCAAGGGGTCATGGAGAAAGTGCCCGGACCTACACCATGGGTGTCACCCATGGTAATCGTTGAGAAGCCTCACCAATCAGGGAAGATCAGACTCTGCATTGACATGCGCCTCCCAAATAAAGCCATTTGACGTGAACGCCACATAACCCCGACTATGGATGACATTGTGGCCGCTCTGAACGGATCCAGATGGTTCTCAAAGCTGGATCTGAACGTGGGCTATCACCATTTAGCCCTCGCCAAAGCAGTCGATACATAACGATGTTCAGCGCACACTGAGGCCTCCGGAGGTACAAGCGGCTGAATTTCGGCATATTATCTGCCGCCAAAATATTCCAAAACGCCATCAAGGAGATCCTGGTTGGGCTACCCAGCGTCCTACACGTGAGTGATGATATCCTCATCCACTCGAAGACAGCAGAAGAACACTACCGCCACATGAGAGCCACCCTGAAGAGACTCCTGGACCATGGAGTCACTCTACACAAGGAAAAGTGCCTACAAGTGGCCATACAAGTGGACCCCCGGAAGTACCAAGCGATCAAGACTGCATCTGCCCCCCTTAACATGGTGGAATTACACAGCTTCCTGGGAATGGCAACATACTGCGGCTGTTTCATTTCGGATCTAGCTACACTTGCAGAGCCCCTCCGGAACCTCACTCGGGCTGATGCCATGTGGCAATGGGGCCCAGCCGCAGAGACAGCATTTCAATCCATCAAGAAGACCCTCCTCGACTACACCACATTGGCGTACTTTGACAGCACAAAGAGGACCAAAATCCTGGTGGACGCCAGCCCCGTAGGCCTAGGGGCAGTTCTTACCCAAGAACAGGAGCCCGACGATGGGCCGCCCTCGCGTATGCCAGCAAAGCTCTGTCTCTGACAGAGAAACGATACTCTCAATTTGAGAGAGAAGACCTAGCCATTCGGTGGGGCTGCAGGCACTTCCATTTATACATTTGCGTTCACCGTTGTCACGGATCACGAAGCTCTGGTGCCACTGTTCAGACGGTCAACACTTCACCCACATCACAAATTGAAAGGTGGGCCATCGGGCTCCAACACTACGACAAGGACGTGATCTATCGGGCTGGCGCCAAGAACCCAGCCGACTTCTTGTCAAGTATCTAGACACCCCCAGAGAGATGAGCGAAGAACCCAGGCACACCTCAACTTGATCGCAGCACTGTCGTGCCCTCGAGCACTGACGCTCGAAGAGGTAGCAACCGCAGCAGAGCACGACCCAGTCATGATCAAAGTTCGGGACACTATCCAAGGAGGACTGTGGCGTCAATTCCTACATTCAGCAAACACATGGTCAAGCCCAGAGAAGGAAGATCTGATGCACATGTGGAGGATCAGGAACGAGATAAGCCTCACCCAAGGAGGCATTCTCCTCAGAGGACCTGTCATAATTTTACACCAGCCAACGGTTAATCCCTATCAGAACCGACACAGTGTCAGTGCCATATATGATTTCCTGCTCTTTACAGAACAGTTTATTCCCCAATTGAAATCCTTACCTGTCCCGTCCATCCAGCACTCCAAAGCGTATTGTTCATAATTATAAATCATACATGATTTATATTGTGTAAAATACTAAGTGTTAGTCTTGCCAATGCTTTTTAATGGGAAAAGTGCCTTGCTTTTTGCCAATACTTGTTGTTGTTCATATTCACTTCATTTGTGCAGAATTATAATTCCTTTTATGCTTTGAGCAATAAGTGTTTGCTTTCAGACATCCTCACAAGCCTTTTCAAAAGTACGCAAGCATGGACAAACATTTAAAAACATTTGCGCTTACCCGCATTCACTTAGTTTACCGGAGCAACCACAGGACGCAGCACGTTGGGACGCGCACAACGTAACAGCTGCTTTTGGGTGTGGCATGACTATAAAATGCCACACCCAAGTTCTAGAAGGCGCTTTGCACAGAGTAGAGAACATAATGGAGTGAAAGGATAGAGCCCAATGCAGGATCTATTGTGTTGTTTAACTGTTTGTTTCATCTTCACAAAAGGCAGTGGGACACCACACGTGAGCACGGCATGCCGCCTAAACCCTTTGGTGGGCTGGCCGCATACATCAGGCTATCGAAGAGCAACCATAGTATGCCCAACCAGGCAACAGGGCCGGCCGCAAAGGAAAGCAATCACATAATCAAGTCCCAAATGTGAGAGGAGGTTGAAAGAGGAGAGCGAGAGATAACAAAAGAGAAAGAAAGAGACCGATGGGAGAGGTGGGCGAGGAGAGAAGGGTGTGGGGATAGCCGGGGGTACGGTACAGTGCCAGCGGGTCCAAGGACATGACCTCGAGCAGTGAGAAGAAGGGGCAAGAGGGCGCACAGGGTTTGTTCCACTTTTAACTGCATGTCGTGAATGAAACAATACAAGGAGGAAAATTGGAGTATGTGAATAATTAAAATGTGATCTTACAATTGAATGTGTATTAAGAACGCATTGGACAAAAGGAATAGAAATACTTATCTTATGTTTCTTATTCACAGTGAAGACACATCATCATCTAGAAAGCCTATTGTTACATCACTACACCAACCACGCCCTCAGAAGACAACACCCTGACTCATGATTCCAATTCACGACGACTTCAAGGACGCAACGCCCATTCTTGTAGATCACAGGTAGGATAATTATGGTCCCAAATTAAAGTAGGAATTATAGTGTTATGTAGAGTCGTAAGTTAGCAGTTTTAAAAAGTTTAATTACATAACTCATAGAACCACGCCCTAAAAACTACTTCTTGTTGCCTCGTAGGTTGACAACAGGAATTCCACAAGTATCCAAAAACCGGCCCTCCTCCCTGAGTTCTATCAAAAGGCCATAGTGTATAATAAAATCACTGGTTATTGGATAGGGATCCTGGGAGGTTGGCCTCTGCGAAACCCTACCAAGCACCTTACAGGTAAGAGTACAGTACCTTTCAGGTTAGAGTGCATTGGTAAACTTGACAGGACCTTGGATAGTCATCCCGGCATCCCTGCAGCCACGAGCAATATAACTTGCCCATGGATGGAATCAAGGAGTGGATAAAATGAGGCCTGCATGAGGGAAAAGGTTTGGTTCCCAACAATGGATGCACAAGTCGAAGAGACCGTCCGGAAGTGCCCATCCTGCCAAATAACGATTGGGCCCGAAAGACCAGCACACAGAGGAACACTGCCAAAGCCCATGGGAGAAGGTGAGCGTGGACTTCGGGAGCTTTCCCGATGGGTGTGTCACACTTGCCCTTCTCGACAGCTACTCCAAGTATCCAGTGGTGGAAGTTGTGAACTCAACGGCTTTCCTGCATGTCAGCCCTGCCCTAGAGAAGATGTTTGGATGTCCGGAGGAGCTCCACAGCGACAATGGGCCCCCGTTCCAAGGACATAAGTTCCGCAAATTAATGCACCACCATGGCATCCAGTACCGGTGCATCACCCCTCAGTGGCCCCAAGCCAATGGGGAGATTGAACATCTCATTATAATGATAAACAAGACTCTTCGCATTGCAGTGGTGGAACAAAGCGACCCGGAACAGGAGCTGCAGAGATTCCTGCGGGAGTAATGGAGCACACCGCACTGCTCAACGCGCCAAGCACCCTGGACACTGATGTTCAACGGCACCTGGCGAGATGGGCTTCCCACTGCACCAGAATGGTCTCCCCCTCCCTTTGATGAAGAGCGCGCCCTTAGGAGGAGAGAGAAGCGCAATACCACCGCTAGCCAAACTCGGCGAGCGGTATCCCGCCAACTACAGCAAGGAGGCACCGTCCTCATGAAAGACCAGAGGCCCGGAGGAAAGTTCTGGTCTTGGTATGAGCAAGGGTACTGGACAGTGATTAATAGACAAGGAACCCTAATGACTGTGGAGAAGGAGGGAGAGACTGTGGCCCGAAAAATCTTGTGGTTCAAACAAGTGGACAGTCCTACTCCTCCCACTGATATCATGACCCACGCGGGGGAGACAGAGGTCAGCCAAGGGGACCTCCAAGTAGCTGACGAACACCGCCCAGAAGCGACCACCGTGCCAGCAAGTCCAGAAGCCGCCCGTGAAACTCCCAACCTGTCTCCAGCACCCAGCACCCCGATCGCTGCCTCCACCACTTGTCGGGACCCTTCCAGGTATGCCCTGAGAGAGAACCCTTCACTGAGTTCACGCTTGAAGGACTTTGCCTGTCAAGTAAGTGAATAACGAGACTCTTGAGATCCAGTCAAGGACAGAGTTGAGATGGGATGTAACAGTTAGCGCACCAGCTTTTACCACTGACGCGCGCCAGCAGTTCCCCGCCACTGCGCATACGCCAGCCGGCATGAGTGTGCATATAAATAGCCTCAGCTTGGGGTTTGAGGGAGTTCGGGTATTTCCTAGTGTCCTGTCCCTCTTTCCGGATTTTGCCTGGTTGTTCGGCTCATTTCTTGGGTCCTTCCTTGGTTCTTCCTGTTGTTTGGAAGTCTTTTTTGACAGGATTCTGTTCCTGTTTTTCCTGGTGTGGATGTTGGTCATTTGTGTACTCTGGTAGCCCCTTTTTCCTCTTGGTGAGAGAGTGTGGCTGTTTTCTTGTCAGTCTTTGGGGTTCTTTGGGTCTGGCTCCTCCTGTCTGGGTTCAGTGGTACTCTCTGTGCTCTGTTTTCCCTTCCTGTACAGTGCTGCAGGCGTTTTTTCTCCTGCAGGTCTGTTGGGTGACCTCTTGGCTGTTGCCTTGCTGTTTTTTCAGCGTTTTCGGCTGAGGGTGTTGCATGCTTTCATAGCTGCTTTTGCTGTGGGTTTTTGGGTCTGCAACTCTTTTGTGAGCTTGTTCATGCAGTGGATTGCCTGCTATGTCAAGTTTCTGTTTTTGTTTCGGCCCTGTTACATCATCCTTTTGTAATGACTGGGATGAGGAGGACTCGTGAGGGTAATGTCCCATTTTTTACCGGGGATCTTCATTACCCTGATTAAGGTCCTCCTCGTCCAAGCCATATCTCTCATTGACTTTGTGTTTGCGTGTGGTCTTGAGGCGGAAAGCCAGGACCTGGTGTGTGTGTTTTGACAAAGTAATCTCTGCTATTTTAAATTTACACCTTGCGCCGATTTATGGTGAGACTCACGTCATTTAAAAAAAAAAAGAATCTGACTAACCTGCATTTTTAAAACCTGCACAATACTTTGGCTCCCACGGGCGCTGACTTGCAGTAGCGCATCATTTCGCCCTCTTCTGCTTTACCGGACTACCCCTCCGCAGTTGATTAGGTGCTGCCTGGGGACCGGACCAGACTACGACCCGCCATCTTGGGTGAGGATTAGGGTGAGCAGACTAGTGTTCGGCCCCTCCCGCCCTCAACAGCATAAAATGGACCCCCGATCTAAGAAGCGCAGTGAGCGAGCGCAGCGGGCGCACCAGCGGCGCGCCAAAGGTAAGCCCGTCTGCGCCTATCCGCGACTGGCCGGGACTTGGGGCCACAAACCCTGCCTCATTTACCAGCGACAAGTCAGATATATCAAGACTGACATACTCAAGAGGCAACCTCATGAAACTTAACACTAAAGTCCCACACGGTCATATTGGATGTGCTAAAGCGGAGCCTGCCAACACCATGGGTCCCTTTGGCTGTCGGATTTGCAGATGGGATAGTAATCCCATAGACTGTTCTACACACAGAAACTCTCCCAACCTCGAAATTTCCTGCATTTATCTTAACGCAAGATCTCTTCCTAAGCACTCTATTGAAATATGGGATACCCTATACCAAATTAAACCAGATCTTGTGTTCCTCACGGAGACCTGGCTTGATACCCATAGTACCCCAGATATTGCAGCTGCACTTCCCATAGGGTATAAAATCTTAAATCTGAATAGATTAAAGATTAAAAAGGGTGGAGGGGTGGCCTTACTATTTAAAGAAACATTCACTTGTATTCAAGAAGTACCTACACAAGAAAGTAAACACGAAGCTATGATTTTCTCTGTCTTCTTAGACACCCACTTATTGTTGGGAGGTGCAATCATTTACGGCAGCACAGTAGAATTCAGTACTCAACTTCTTTCCCAAATTCTCCCGACCTGCCTAAAACACAAAAACGTTTTAGTATTAGGAGACTTTAATGTACACTACGAGTCGTGCACCAACACACTCACTAAACATCTAGCAGATAACTTGGAAATTCTGCAATTAACACAAAAAGTTAACCAGGACACACATATAGCGGGACACAGGCTGGACCTGATTTTTACGAATATAGAAACTACCACCATTAATCATATTATGCCTCTGACATGGACCGACCACCACAGGATTGATTTTACTTTTAGCCTACCCATTAAAAATATGAGACCAATAGTACAGACCTCAGTTACAGCTAGAAACTGGAACAAATTCTAATTGGAGAAATGTCAGCAGCACTTTCATTATAACATTGATCTGGGATCCTCTACTGAGCAGGAAATACATCACCTGCAAAAAAGTATTGGGAATGCCCTTGAGCATTGTTCGACAAACGGTACCAACCACAACTCTAGACGAACATTGTCGGAGAAATGGTATAGCCCAGACCTAAAGATTCTTAAAAGAAAATGCACCACACTGGAACACAAATGGAGGCTAAGCAAAACCATGGACAATAGACTAACCTATAAAAGGGAGTTGAAAGTCTATAATGCAGCCATAAGAAAAGCAAAAAAAGACTATTTTTCATGGCAGATATCAGAAAACAGGCATTCCTCCAAAGAACTCTTTAAAATTGTTAGAGAACTCTGCAATCCCCCCAGTCTTACATCAAGCCTGACACCTTCACAAGAGGGATGCAATAAAATTAGCAAATTCTTTTGCGAAAAAATAGATAAAATCTATACATCTTTCTCCAATAATAATCAGGAACAGGCTGAGCATCACTTAGACGTGGACTCCACAACGTTGGTCAGCTGCTCTTTCTTTGGCCCTTTTTCAGAGGAGGAAGTAAGTAAAGTAATGCTGGAAATTTTATAAGGATCTCCACTGGACCCATGTCCACATCATATCTTCTTACAATTAACTCCTCTAATTAGTCTAATAGTGACGCAAGTATTAAATCTGTCACTCGACCGAGCTGAATTCCCAGCTACATGGAAAACTGCAGTAGTTACTCCCCTACTAAAAAAAGTGGGTGCCGACATAAATAATCATGCCAACTATCGGCCCATCTCACAGCTGCCATATTTCTCAAAAGTGCTGGAGAAACTGGTGAATAAACAGGTGTCCAACTTTTTGGAAACTAATAACTTACTGGATGCCTCACAGACAGGTTTTAGGGCTAACAACAGCACCAAGACAACACTTCTAGCAGTGCTGGATGACATCAGAAGACAGGCTGATGAGGGTAAAACGGTCGCCCTGATACTATTAGACCTATCAGCGGCATTTGATACCGTATCCCACAACCTTTTAATTAGAATGTTAGTCGCAAAAGGCATACAGGGAAAAGCTTTGACCTGGCTGAATTCCTTTCTGTCTGACAGATGGCAATCTGTCCGACTAGGCAATTTTACTTCACACCCCGGAAGATCAAATACGGAGTACCACAGGGGGCATCATTAAGTCCGACTCTATTCAATGTTTATGTATCATCGTTAGCCACCATAGGGAAGAGGTGGGGCATCAGCATCTGCACATATGCAGATGATACGCAACTTATGGTTGCCCTGAACGGTGAAGAACATTCCAAAAATAGACTACCTAGCTGCCTTACCGAATTATCTAACTGGATGCACAGCCATTGTTTGAAATTAAATGCCAATAAATCGGAGATCCTTTTGTTTGGCGGATCCCAACAGCTCTGGGATGACACCTGGTGGCCCCATACTCTTGGTACACCCCCTAAACCAACCCAGACTGCTAGAAATCTGGGAGTCCAAATCGACAATGCATTGTCGATGAAAAATCATGTTACAACAATTTGTGGTAAAAGCTTTGCGCTACTAAAAATGTTAAGACGAGTCTTTCCCTGGATTCCTGTTGAATGCAGAAAGACTTTAGTCCAGTCACTACTAATGAGCAGACTCGACTACGGGAATTCCCTATTTGTGTTACGCCACTGCTTCATCCATTGGTTTGTAGTAGTGTCATTCAATTTTGCTGTCACCCATTACAGCATACAGAATGGAGCAGTGGGTGAGCCTACTTAAGCCACTGGTTAACTTCACGTTGAGTTACTGCATTTTGCTCTCTATCAAGGTAAACATCCTCACACAAGCTAGTTCCCTTCGGTGCCAGTGTTTTTTATTTTTACTTTATAATTTCTTTCGTGTTGCCTTTGTGTTTAGAGCTAGATGTGACAGCAGGAATCTTCTGATGAACATTCTATCTTTATGAAATCCCATCTTCTGCCAATGCTGTTGTAAATTCCCTTTGGAGTGTTATGCTTATGGCTGCTGCTTTTTCACAGCATACCAGCCGTGTCCCTTTGAAACTGTTCTGAAATAAGTTATCCTCCCTCCCTCCCTCCCTCCCTCCCTCCCTTCCTTCCTTCCTTAGGTCCATACTTACCAAGACATTTCGATTTTACTAAAATGATGTGTATAACATAATTACATACAGGAGTTTCAGCCAGTCTTTATTGATTAGTCTGTGGTTGGCATCATTCACTTTTGTTTTCTTTTACCCACCCCAGCATGCGTTAAGGGGCAAAGTATTAACCCATTTCAGCCATTGGCAGTCTTCACTACAAGTTACAGCATGCCACCTTTTCACAAGAAACACATCCATACACAATGTAGTTCCCTTGAGTGCCCGAGAGTACTGTGGTAATGAGTGTTGTTTTTTAAAACCCCAAAAACGTTTTTGCCAGTAGCAAATTATGTTTTTTTTTTAGATTTATGAGGGCTCTCAAACAATACACTTTTGCAAAAGTTATGACAAAACAAAACAAGAATTGCCAGAAGGCTGACAGTCAACGCCAGACCTATTTGCTTAGCCAATGCTTGTTTGAGGAAAGTCAACGCTGCTTTTAGGGTCACTGAAGATGTGCACTGTATCCATCTGCTGGATAAAGCATAGCATAATCCATGTGTAATTGTTGTAAATTTTCTTGGCAGGAACAAAAGTTTATTTTCGCCTCCCGAGCAGTCAGGGTAAAGTCTGGGTATATGGGTATGGAAACATTGCTATGAGACAGTTCCCGTTCATGCTTGGCCATCCTTAGAATTGCATCAGGGTATCTTTAGTTAAATCAACACAAAGGAGCTCTCAGAGCCAATGACCAGTGAGCCTGTTCTACTATAAACCCCCGAGAGCTGCGGCCTGTCAAACAAGTCTAGCTGTATTCTGCCCGTGTTCGTGGACTCAGGGACCTTCACAATTCTCTGGTTATTGCAGTAAAGATTAACCATCAAATCCTTATCCTTTGCTTTAATCGCATCAAGCACTTTTCCATATGAAGCAATTGTTCATAGTTAGTGACCAAATCATCTCCCAGTCTTGGTAGCTCAGAGGCACGCGGTACGGACTCCTCTGAGGCCTGCCCCCTGCAGTGAATCAGCAAGCATTCCCCTTTGCTTCGTCCACAGGGGAGATGGCATCCAGTCTTCTTCTGCACTGCAGTCATATCATCCGCCTTCTGCACCCACAGGCACAGTGTGAGCGCCAGTCTGCGGTGGGCTCCGGGCAACCCATTGGCATTCTCCCAAGCAGCGAGGCATCCCAGCTAGCCTGGCACCCATGCACGTCAGTCACATGGATCCGCTGATGCCTCCAGGCAGGTACCCAGATGGGCTCTCCCACAGCCCCTGCAGCTCTGTTGCACCCGCACCACCCGCTGCTCTGCCAGGCTGCCCCGGGCCACCTAAGAGGGCGGCCAACCTTAGTGCCACATGACGGCACAGACCCCAGGAGCAGTCTAGTGTCTGGGACCTGGAGGGTCCCTCCCCAGTGACGTCACTTCTGGTGGGGGAAGGGCGGGGCGTGGTGTATATGACCTTGGGTCGCTCGCCTGGCGCCCTCTTTGAATCCCAGGTTGGCGACGTGGACGGAGCCCCCTTCTCCCCGAGGTGCAGGCTGCCCAAACGCTGTTTTCAGCAGACACGCCATCTGTATGGTGGACATCGGGGGTGGAGAGGCAGAGTCACGGGCCGCGTGAATCGCGATTAGGAGGTGAGCTTAAGGTATTAGGGTCTGGGTGTGCAAAGCTCCTGCCCTGTGCCCCTTGATGTCCACAGGTTCATGGTTTTGGGTAGTGTGCAGGATTTTAGTTGTTTTAGCAGGATTTCATTGTTTTAAAGAGACACGCATTAAACTAGCACTGTATAGATTAAAGGAACTTTTATAGGTGATGTGCGGGTTTCTGCTACGGAGGAATTTAGTGCCTGACGTGGCAGTAAATTAAGGCCATAGGCGAGCGTGCGCCATCGGTAGGGGCCGCAGGCCTGCCCCGGTCACCCGCGGGGTGGTGGCACTCACTGCGCTGCTGAGGTTCTGATTGGGTGATCGGGCACTAGTCCGATCGAGGGTACGGCTGTTTTCCTGGGGGCACATTGAGCTGCAGTGCAGTGGACTTTTATCCCCGGTGGGACATGCTGTCTGGTCCCCTGTTATAGCGAAGCGGCTGGTGCCGTTGGTTTCAGTGGGTCGGAGGCCACACGCATTTGTATGCCATGGGAGCGCACGGCCGTCCCCTTCCCCCAGTGTTGCAGTAAACAGGCACTATGTGTGCATGCGGCTGGGAAGGGTGCTGTCGGTTTTGTTCCAGTGAGGGCATGGTTGACCCCCCCGCTTCCCCCTCCTCACCAAGGTCTTTCCGCCTTCGGGCTGTGGCTCTCACCGCTGGTTGCATGGGTCATTTGGTCGGGGTGAGTTGGGTCGGTGCTTTGGTCTAAAGACTTGTTGTGGAGCTGCGCAGCCGGAGAGTGTACACCAATTAATCATTGGTATAGTGGTGACCGGAGTTAAGTTTCCCGACGCGGAGTGTTATTTTCCAGGACAGGGTATGTTTGGGGACCAACACGCGGGCTGTCCTTAGGTGGTTTTGGAGCCCACCTACTTCAATTGGACCAGGAGTTATTGTTCATATTTAGTGTTCTACACGCTTAGTTGGGGGTTCGTGCCTGATCAAGGGGGGGGGCGAGAGGATCCGCACCGCATTTCTGGGGGATGCCGCGGCCAGCGTTGCCGTTTCGTTCCCTCGACTGCACGGCCTGTGAAGCTAGTGCATTCCCTGGATCTCCCATGCGAGTGCTCTCCCCGGCAGGCCTTCTCTGTTCTTGTGTGTTTAGACACTTGTGCCCCGCGCCCTTCTGTTTTCTGACTGTTTTTTGAGGCGAGTTTGCTGATTCTGTGAGAACAGAGTATGGGCATCCCGGGGCGAGGTTGTGGCTGCACGGTTTGGGTTGACGACTTGGGAGCAGGGGAACCGTGTTTTGGTAGTGGTGGGGGTGGAGTAACCTGTGATTCTGAGAAAAACACTTGATTTCTGGCTTTGTTGTGTGTAGCTGGCCCTGTGTCATGCATCTTTTGATGCAGCAATCACTTTATCCTTCTGCGTTGGTCACTTCGGGGCCCAACAAATAACACCGTGGTGGGCCTAGTTATGAATTCAGTGTGATGGGTAATCAGGGTAGTGCAAGAGGGTCCATAACAACCATATGACCGTGAATACCCCAATGGTCCACAAATGCTAGGAATATAACTTCTGTAATGTATGGCAAACTCACTGCTTCCTTTTGGCTACAATTTAATGCCTGGGAATGTTTCACATAATCTTCAAAGTGTGCACTTATATTCAAATTCTTTCATTAATGGCTGGTTCCGTCACCAAGCAGGATGTATTAGTGGATTAATGCATCCACTAATGGGGGCCAATGTTTGACCTCTTGTCACGAATTCTACTCCCAGCAGGGTCACAACCTTTTGATTCCCTGTGGTTCTAGTGGTGTAGGTGTCAAAGCTACCCCCAGGAATATGCATTGTTTTAAACCACAGCCCGGGGAGAGAGCTTGGTGTGGGATTTATTAGCCAATTAACGGTGACTGCATAGAGCGTTTCCTTCATTTGGTGGTTTGTAGAGTTATTTGTTCGACCATGGACGAACCCCGTGGGCAATTTGACTCGGATCAAACAATACAAGAGGTAGCAAATGGTGTATTGCAGGAGGAAAGGTGACATGTATGCAAGTTACAAAAGCGTACAAAGTACAAGTAGAGGTATAATACTACAATAAATGGAGAACACTCAAACAAAAGAACAAACGTTACGTAGGCAATGGTGGCACTTGTGCAAGTACCGGAACCAAACACAATGTAAGAGGTAGCAATCAGTGTGTTACAAGAGAAAAGTGACGTGTGCATGTTACAAGAGATTAGCAAACACAGGTAGAAGGATAATACTTCATAAATGGCAGACTCTCAAGCCACAAGAACACACTAGGAGGACACTTCCATAGTTAAGGAGAATAGAATTTTATATATTGAAAGGTCTTCCATCAAATAAGAGAGGGCGAAATTAAATTGGGAGGTGTCTTTGAAGGAGGAGAACTTTGAGGTCAGTTTTGAAGGCCTCGGAGGAGGAGGTGTTTCTGAGAAGAATAGTAAGGGGACGAGTTAAGAAGTGACACTGAATCACACACTCCAAAGAGCAATGGTCATTATCAGAATTAGCATGTGAATAATTGACTTAGTTTCAAGACACTACACTTCTGCATCAGGCGCTGAAGGTACGCAAGTATGTGCCCCACCAAACTCCTTACGAGATTGTATTGTGGGCAAACTAGTTCTCGTAACTGACAAACAAGCTTGGCCTCGGTCCCTTGCTCACTTTGCCACTAGATTCAAGCAAGCTGGGCTGAAGATGGCTGAAATGCCAGAAACCGGTCCTCGGAAGTTTGTTTCCGGTCCAGGGAAGGCATGGCTTGGTA
The DNA here is from genome assembly GCF_964263255.1 of Lissotriton vulgaris. Classification (NCBI taxonomy): domain Eukaryota; kingdom Metazoa; phylum Chordata; class Amphibia; order Caudata; family Salamandridae; genus Lissotriton; species Lissotriton vulgaris. Next base: position 2,001,546,005 of record NC_141685.1, on the reverse strand, counting down.
GTTCGGGCTGGACTGTTCCCATGAGGCACAGGGTCAGACTGATTTGCATATGGCCATGTCTGAACTGGGGTGGCAGAGTGGGCTAAAGAATGGTGATGGATTAAACCCAGATCTGTTGACTGGGTGTGAGTGTTTGATTGGTTCAGATGCCCCGTCCATCACCACCCCTTTTTGTACCACTTTGTATGCCATAAGTTGGCAGGGTATGCTCATACGTGAGTCCCTTGCTCACTTTGCCACTGGAGTCAAGCAAGCCGGGCTAAAGACGGCCGAAAAGCCAGAAACCGGTCCTCGGAAGCTTGTTTCAGGTCCAGGGAAGGCATGGCTTGGCAGTTCGGGCTGGACTGTTCCCATGAGGCACAGGGTCAGACTGATTTGCATATGGCCATGTCTGAACTGGGGTGGCAGAGTGTGCTAAAGAACGGTGATGGATTAAACCCAGATCTGTTGACTGTGTGTGTGTGTTTGATTGGTTCAGATGCCCCCTCCATCACCACCCCTTTTTGTACCGCTTTGTTCGCCATAAGTTGGCAGGGTATGCTCAGACGTGAGTCCCTTGCTCACTTTGCCACTGGATTCAAGCAAGCTGGGCTGAAGACGGCTGAAGTGCCAGAAACCAGTCCTCGGAAGCTTGTTTCCGGTCCAGGGAAGGCATGGCTTGGTCGTTTGGGCTGGACTGTTCCCATGAGGCACAGGGTCAGACTGATTTGCATATGGCCATGTCTGAACTGGGGTGGCAGAGAGGGCTAAAGAATCTTGATGGATTAAACCAAGATCTGTTGACTGGGTGTGAATGTTTGATTGGTTCAGATGCCCCCTCCATCACCACCCCTTTTTGTACCACTTTGTTCGCCATAAGTTGGCAGGGTATGCTCAGACGTGAGTCCCTAGCTCACTTTGCTACTGGATTCAAGCAAGCCGGGCTGAAGACGGCTGAAATGCTAGAAACCGGTCCTCGGAAGCTTATTTCAGGTCCAGGGAAGGCATGGCTTGGCAGTTCGGGCTGGACTTTTCCCATGAGGCACAGGGTCAGACTGATTTGCATATAGCCTTGTCTGAACTGGGGTGGCAGAGTGGGCTAAAGAACGGTGATGGATTAAACCCAGATCTGTTGACTGGGTGTGAGTGTTTGATTGGTTCAGATGCACCGTCCATCACCACCCCTTTTTGTACCACTCGGTGGCGTGGGGGGCATTGAGGGCCCTGTCTCATTGCAGAGAATCCATATTGCTATACGGAGGGGGGCAGGGCTTCTAATGAATGTTTTATATCTCAAATGCAGGAACCGTGCTGGAGAACCGCCCTACTCATATGGGGGTCCACCTGAACTATCAACAGGTATAAGGGTCATGGCACGCTGGGGGCAGTGTGCTAGGGTCTGGGACTCCCAGGTCCTCCCCCGGTGTCAGGGCTGTCCCTGTTGTGGGGCACACAGGTTACCCCCAGGGAAGTATTACAATGGAGTCAACTGGTGAATCTGAACTTAGCAGTACAATAATTGGATGTTTCCTCTTATGAAACATCAGATGAACCTGGGCAATTTGTTGATTTACTGGGCAATAATTGGGGTGTTCTGTCGGTAAGCAGTGGGAGACTGTGGGCAAATAATGCATGCCCTGTGACAAAATTGAAATGCGTTTTCTTTTATACATGTGATGTGTCTGGGCATATCTTGAGCCCATGTGCAATAATGGAATGTGTTCTTTTGTACAGCAACTGGTGTGCAAGTAAGGGGCTCTGATCCTGGCGATCGAGTTAGCAAACTAGTTCTCGTAACCGACAAACAGTCTTGGCCTTGGTAGCGTGGGGGGCATTGATGGCCCCTGTCTCATTGCAGAGAATCCATTTGGTATATGAGGGGGGGCATGGCTTCTAATGGATGTTTTATGTCTCGAATGCAGGAACCGCGCTGGAGAACTGCCCTACTCACATGGGGGACCACCTGAACTATCAACAGGTAGAAGGGTCATAGCACACTGGGGGCAGTGTGCTAGGGTCTGGGACAGGCCCGGACTGGTGAGTCCGGGCACCAGGCAATACCCCAGTAGGCTGGAGGGTTTGGGGGCCGGTTTCGGAAAAGGGGGCCGGTTTTGTGTCTGGGGCCAATTTTGCCCCCGGCCTCAGTTACAACAGCGTCACTCACTTTGTTCAGGGAGAAGAAGGCACATTGTGACATCAATCATGTCTGAATCTCTCAGACTCCCAAATTACAGTCCGATGTAGACCTGCGCGGCGCTCCCCCCCCCAATACTAGCGCCGCCGCCAGCAAGCCTGATTGACCGGTGTGCTCTGCTATCTGCTGAATGTGCAGTGTGCAACCTAAGTTACTAACATAAATAAATGGAGGAGGAGGAGGGAGGTGCCTGTGAGCAGCACGCAGAATTATGCCCTGTCTCGGCCTCTCCAGGGTGCGGCTGGTGTAATTCTCCTTCCCGCCTGCACATTGGGCAATTAACTGCGCGTGACTGACGAGAGGAGCAGTCTGCAGAGGTGCGCACGGAGTCCCGGTCAGCGGCCAGGCCCATAAAGTAATTTTATTCTAGTGGCTACTACTGCCAGTGGCTAGCGCCGGCGCCGCCTAGCCCAACCCCCCTGTGTCTGCCATAGTGCCACCATGACCGACCCCACCAACAGCAGCAGGCCTGAGTGAGGTGAGTCAGTTTTTCTGCCCCCCGAGTCCCGAGACTGAAGAAGCAAGCAGCGCGACCTGACCAGGCCCTGGCTTTGGACGAGTGGACGTGACTGACTACTATGTACCTGATTAAGTTATAAACTCTCAGCTCAGTCCTGTCTCGGCCCGAGACTGAGGTTATAACTTATCAGGTACATAGTCACGTCGTTCAGAAGGCTTGCCCTCCATCCATAACTCTTCTTTTAGTGCCCAGAGGCCTTTGTTGGCATAACATTACATAATTATTTAATATGACAGTAATAAATTATTCCTTGCATATGAATGCAAAATACAAGTTAGAAGAACACATTTAAAAACCCATCACTATAGAGGCAAGCCCTGTACACAAAGTGAAGAGAGGTGTTGCAGATTTGCTGCTCACCTCTGCGACTTGGCAGTCACCGAAAAGAAGGTTCTGGATTGTTCGAGATGGAAAAGTTAAATTGCTTCATCATCACTAATCTCACAGTGGCACATTGTGTTAGGAATTAAGATGATTTTTATGGCGAACCTTACACAACAGGAAGTTGTAGAGAGCAGTAAAAGTGACGTCAATTTCTTTATGGGTATCTGGCGTGCTTACAAGGAGAAACGGAAAATAACTAATGCCAGTTATGCACTTTATTTTATTGTTTTGATAATGGTCCAAACATATTGCTTTTCCGGAAAATTCCAATGCTTTCGTCAGCGTCCGTGAAAGGAAACCTCCCTCAGTGCTTTTGTGCGGTAGAACCTACGAGCTCGAGGCCGCGAATGGCACACTGAAGAAAATAGGGGGGAGGATGGGGGGTGGGATTGTTACTTTATCTTGGTGGCTCCTCTGAACGCTGCACGCCATCTGACCGTGTCGTCTGCATGTACCTATTAATAAGAACACCATCTCCTGTTTTCTCGCGATAATGAAACGCTTCAACATCACTGCAAGAAGAGAGGCCCCGCGCTTTCTGTGCTCGGGAGCAGCAAATTAAATCTCTTTTCCTGTTGTGTGATTCTGACAGTGATTTAGAATGTAAAGGGAGTAGATTATGATCAGATTTATTGATACTATGCCCATGTGAGATGCTGTGGGTTGTAAGTTTTCTTCTTGTAATGAAAGAATTATTTATTAATGTGATTGGTTAGAATGTAATTAAGTGAGAGAGGTCTGGTAAAGGTCTATTTAATTGATATGAAACCTTTTTTAACATAAAGTAATTGATTCTTTTACTGGGACTGGTATTTATGTTGTGTTTGTAAGCTTCTTGACTGAACATTGATTGGTGGTGATTGACAGCCCCTTGGGACGCTGCGTTTCCTGTCTGGTAATGATCAGGCGGGCCTGGCTCTGTGTAAGAATTATGCAGGTCAAATGTGAGTCTCAGCATTAAGTTGCTGATTGTCTAACACATTTCCTGGTTTGCATACATCAGGACATGCTTTGCCTTAGCTTGGCCAAACCTCAAGTGTTCATGCTTGCGTTTCCATGCTCCCCCCCAACCCACCCACCACCAATATGGAAGGTCGGCAACCATACGGGTCTCCATAACTCAGCCCTGTCCTTCTCACCATTTTATTATATTTATTTATTGAGTTTTATATAGCGCTGGTAGGACCCAATGGTATCAGAGCGCTTTATGGAGCAAAAGTATGGACAGGGTCGAGTCAGATGGCATATGCTATATGGTAAAGACTCAGAGTGGTATCAAGCTATTTACACGTATGTATAAATATATAAATATACATATATGGGTACAGAGTTCGAAGGGTGACAGGACCACAGTAGTATACAAAGAGTCCAAGAGGAGAAGTGTAGGGATCAGGGCTAGGTGTTAGGGGTTGGGGGTTATGATGTTAGTTGAGGAGAAGATCTTTTAGGTGTCTTTTGAAGCTCACAAAGGAAGGGTTTGTTTTGATGTGAATTGGGATTGAATTCTAGATTTTGGGGGCATTGCCCGGGAAGGAATGTAAGGGGGCTTTTTGTTTGCTTTTCTTTAGCAGGATGAGTGTGTTGGTACTCCCTAGAGTTGTGGTATAGGCAGTCTTAACTAATTTGGACGCTAGGTACGTTGGTTTCCCAGTGTGCAGGACTTTGTGGCAGGCCCGGACTGGTGAGTCCGGGCACCGGGCAATCCCCCGGTAGGCTGGAGGGTTTGGGGGCCAGAAACATAAAACAGTACCCCTCAGATATCGCCCACTCGCACAATGCAACCCCTTAATACATCTGTGCAAAACCATCGCCATCAGTATTCACACCCTGCTGTCCCATCCCCTGCATTCACCCCGCCAAGCCAGCCTTCTTCATGATGATCCTCGTAACCAGCATGATTAGGGTGACCAACTGGCATGGGTGCAAATTCAGGACAGTGGGTATAAAAATTCATGACAAAGGGTAAAAATTCAGACCAAACATTCAGGACAGAATGTCAAAATTCAGTACAAATCTTTGGGACAAAAGGTACGTTTTACATACACATCAGAGGAGGTCCCGCAATAATATATAAGTAAATAGACAACCGACTTAAGTTCAAGTCAAAATATGTTTGTATAAGGTTGAGACAATTCAGTTTTTCACGCAACTTTGAGCAAATGTTCAGGTCTTTTGTGGTATTTCATATGTTCATGATCTATTTATATGGTCAGTCTATTGCTGTAACTTTGAGGGATTGGGCATGGAATCTGTAGGATTCGCTGAGCTATTTTTGCTCTTAGTTTGAGAAACTGTTCAGTGAGATTCAGACACACTTTATTGTTGTAAATTCCTGGCAGAGCCAGAAAGGCCCTCATTGTAGTACAACTGTCCAAAACGGTGTATCCTGCAAACCTGACCCAATGGTGTCCATTGAAATTGCCATATCATGTGCCTTAGTGATAACTCCTAACAATGAAATCTACATATTTTTGACTAAAAATTCAGTTGTGTTTAAATCTTGGAGATAATCGTGTGATCATGCATGTGTTTGTACTTTGAGGAGCAAAGGAAAGTGAGGCTGACAAACGTAATGTTAAAAAAGCTGTCTCTTCCTTTGGATCTGCTGCAGTTTATAACAAGTTTTGAAATGCTGACTCAGAGGTGTCCAAGTTTGGTCCAGGAAGGCTGGATCCTTGGCTGGTGTTGGGATGAGCACAGACTGTGTAATGTGTTTCATTTCACTTTCAGACTCCGTGGATGTGCATTTATCTCATGTCCATAACCTTAAAAACGTCTGTATGACTATGTACCTTTTGGTTTAAGTGTTGCCTGCTGTCAATATTGAGATGGACAGCAGGTAGCACAGTCATGCTCTGTCTGGAATGCATGTTGCCCCATAGGTGGCTGAAGTGGAGCCAGTCGGGGGTGTAGAGATGAAAGGTAGAAGAAAAGACAAATGCGGACAGAAAAGGGAACTGTGTGATCTCTCTCTCTCTCTCTCTCTCTCTCTCTCACCCCTCTCTCTCTCTTTCCATCCCTCTTTCCATCTTTCTCATTCCCTGCCATCCTCTCACTCTCTTCCTCTTTTTCTCCCTCTACTTTTCCCTTTCTCTTCTTCTGTCTCCCTCTCTCTCTCTCCCCCTAACTTCTCCCCTCTCTCTCCTCCCCACATAAAAACATAGCCAGACCTATTCCCGCAGTCAGTGCTTGTTCATGCTCTCAGCGTTTCTATACAATATGTTTTGTCAATGAATGTATTATGCAGACGTCTTCATTTGTTTTTCATGAGTGTTCAGACCTCTTGGCGGATATGCCTGGGGGTTGGGGTAGAGGGGGCAGGGAGCATCATCACTAACCAGAACATGTGTACGTACCCTGAACAAATGATCTTGCACAAACTGCTTGAATTCAGAGGAATAATTCTAATCATTATTAAGAGTTAAATTGCATGGGTGTGATGTTTCAATAGTTTCTGGCCTCTGTGCTCTAAGTGCTAGTTATCAGATGCTTATGTGTGACATTTCCACAGTTTCTGCCCTCAGTGCCTAGGTGTTTATGAGTGACATTTCCCCAGTTTCTGACCTCGGTGGCCTGTGTGACATGACATCAGTGCTTAATGTGTGACAACGTGAGTGGCAATTTATTGAAACTACAAAAAAGAATATTAGAATGTAGTTTTTATGCTGTAAAGTTATGACGTTGAAACAGTGTTAAAAAAACCTAAAATGCATAGCACTTTGTTGAAAAGACAAGAGTGGCCCGAAGGGTGTTGTGATCATCACTGTAGTGCCCCTTAAAGAGTCCTGGGCAGCATTGTATGCAATTTCACTCTCTTTTACACCTACCTAGGGAGTCTGTTGGTTGTGATTTCACCCTGTCTGTACTGTGCGATTTCTGAGCATGTCCTAGGGAGTGGTCGCTTGACTCTCTTCTTCGCTTGTCATCTTATTCTGTTTCACATCATGCCTCAGTCTGACTCTGTTCAATGACGCAGTTTCTCCTTCTGTTGCGATTTTAACTTCTATAGAGTTTCTCGGAGTATGTCCTGGGAAACACTCAAGAGATATGTTCACTCAACATTGTGCAGTCTACTATTGAAACATGTTCCCACACTATAGTATGCTATCTCTTAAACTGCACTGGAGAGAAGCCTCTTACTCTGTCTTGGACACCACCATTCCCATCCTTTACCACATTATAGCTGCCTGAATCTGTAGGATTCCCTGTTTAGGAAATGAAATTGTGCAAAGCAAGCTCTACGCACACGACGTGACACAATACTTTCTGTGTACATATAACCACGCCTCATGCTTTAGGTGTGGGATGTCTTGTTTCAAATTTATCAGTTTGCATTCACCTTGAAACCCTCTTGAAACCCCTCTTGCCTATCATTTTTAGATTTTCAATATGGATATGAAAGGTGCTGGGAAGAGAAAATCACACAAGAAAGGAGGAGCTGAGAAAGAACGTGAAAAGAAGAAAAGAATGCAAGAGAAAGAAGCAAGCCAATACCAAAAAGTGACTGATATGTTTACTCCCAAAAAAGATTTCATTTCTTTCGAAGGCGGCAGCACGTCTACCAGCCTCAGGATTGAAGGTGCTGAAGAAACTGCTGAAGACCAAAGAATTGAAATAAGCAGTGAAGGCACTGTAACTCAGGCCACTTCCACGCTTATAGATGGTTACATTGAAGTAGAAAGTGATGTAGATTCCAAAGAAAAGTGTGAAGAGGACCCTGTAGTTGAGAAATCGGCAAGTGCTGATGTAACTTTAACTCATGCAGCTTTTGGAAAGAGGAAAGTGCACAAGAAAGGAGGAGCTGAGAAAGAATGTGAAAAGAAGAAAAAATGCAAGAGAAAGAAGCAAGCCACTACAAAAAAGTGACTGATATGTTTACTCCCAAACAGGATTTCATTTCTTTCGAAGGCGGCAGCACGTCTACCAGCCTCAGTACTGAAGGTGCTGAACAAACTGCTGAAGGCCAAAGAATTGAAATAAGCAGTGAAGGCACTGTAACACAGGCCGCTTCCAAGCATATAGAAGATTACATTGACTTAGAAATTGATGTAGATTCCGAAGAGAAGTGTGAAGAGGACCCTGTAGTTGAGAAATCAGCATGTGCTGATGTGACTTTAACTCATGCAGCTCTTGGAAAGAGGAAAGTACACCAGAAAGGAGGAGCTGAGAAAGAATGTGAAAAGAAGAAAAAAATGCAAGAGGAAGAAGCAAGCCGCTACAAAAAATTGACTGATATTTTTACTACCAAAAAAGATTTCATTTCTTTCGAAGGCGGCAGCACGTCTACCAGCCTCAGGATTGAAGTTGCTGAAGAAACTGCTGAAGACCAAAGAATTGAAATAAGCAGTGAAGGCACTGTAACTCAGGCCACTTCCACGCATATAGATGGTTACATTGAAGTAGAAAGTGATGTAGATTCTGAAGAAAAGTATGAAGAGGACCCTGTAGTTGAGAAATCGGCAAGTGCTGATGTAACTTTAACTCATGCAGCTTTTGGAAAGAGGAAAGTGAACAAGAAAGGAGGAGCTGAGAAAGAACGTGAAAAGAAGAAAAAATGCAAGAGAAAGAAGCAAGCCACTACAAAAAAGTGACTGATATGTTTACTCCCAAACAAGATTTCATTTCTTTCGAAGGCGACAGCACGTCTACCAGCCTCAGTACTGAAGGTGCTGAACAAACTGCTGAAGGCCAAAGAATTGAAATAAGCAGTGAAGGCACTGTAACACAGGCCGCTTCCAATCATATAGAAGATTACATTGACTTAGAAATTGATGTAGATTCCGAAGAGAAGTGTAAAGAGGACCCTGTAGTTAAGAAATCAGCATGTGCTGATGTGACTTTAACTCATGCAGCTCTTGGAAAGAGGAAAGTGCACCAGAAAGGAGGAGCTGAAAAAGAACGTGAAAAGAATAAAAAAATGCAAGAGGAAGAAGCAAGCCGCTACAAAAAATTGACGGATATTTTTACTACCAAAAAAGATTTGATTTCTTTAGAAGGTGACAGCACGTCTACCAGCTTCAGAAGTGAAGCTGTTGAACAAACTGCTGAAGGCCAAAGGACTGAAATGAGTAGTGATTCCACAGTAAAGGAGGCAGCTCCCAAGTGTTTAGAAGGTGACATTGAAATAGAAAGTGGGGAAGATTCCAAAGAAAAGTGTCAAGAAGACCCAATCGTTGAGAAATCAGCATATGCTGATGTGACTTTGATTGATCCAGCGGAGGACCAATGGTTTTTGAAACCAAGATCTGAAAATTTGAATGCGTTTTTTAAGTTTCATCCCTGTCAACCTGATGATCTATGTTGGAATGCTAAAAGATTATATCAGCAAAAAAATGGGGAACCAAGGCAGTGGTTGACTTATTCACGCAAAGCCAAAACCTTTTTCTGTGTGGTATGTCTAGCTTTTAGCAAACAGACAGATAGAAGTGCTTTCATTGATGGCTGTTCTGATGAAAGGCATATGTATCAAAGAATCGATGAGCACGAAGACAGCATCCTTCATCACAGTACTTCGGAATCCTTCATGATGCAAACCAAAAACATAGATATATGTAGTCATCTTTTTAAAAAACACAAAACTGCAAAACAAGAGGAAGTCAAGCGAAAACGTGCCATTTTGGAAAGAGTAGTGGAAACAATAAAACTGATTGGCAAAAGAGGCCTGAGCTATCGAGCAACTACAGAAGCTAGCTACACCTTAGAAGATGAAACATTGGATCATGGGATTTTTTGGGAACTTCTTCAGTATCTCAAAAAATTTGATCCATTATTGAAAAGCCATCTTGAGGATGTCATTAAAAAGAGTAAAAAACATCATGAGGTTGCAAAGAGTGGTAAAGGACGTGGCAGTTTAGTTACCCTGATTTCAAAAACAACTGTAAACTCTCTCATAGATAGTATTTCCTCATTAATAAAAGAGGGTACTGCTGAAGAAATAAGGGCAGCAGAAATGTTCTCAATACAGATGGATACAACACAGGACATAAATGTTGTAGACCAGTGCTCTATTATTGTCAGATATGTCACTGATGTTGTCCACGAACGTCTTGTGGTTGTTGTTAATTGCACAACGACAACTGGAAAGGTATTGTGTCAGCTAGTTTGCACTGTACTTGAATCCATGAACATTAGCGTTGCAAATTGTGTTGGTAACTCAGCAGATGGAGCCTCCAATATGCAAGGACAGTATAATGGGTTCACAGCATGGCTGAGTAAAGAAGCACCTGGTCAGATTCATGTGTGGTGCTACGCGCATGTACTTAACCTTGTTATAACTGATGTCACTAAATCCTCAGTATCTACAATTTCACTGTTTGGGCTGTTAAATTCTTGTGCCATATTTCTCAGAGATTCATACCTTCAAATGAATGTGTGGCGAGACAAAAGTATTGAAGCACGGTTTCGCTCCATCTCTATAATTGGAGAAACAAGATGGTGGGCAAGCGATGTGGCACTCATAAAAATCTTTGGTCTATACAATGACCCAAGCAAATCTGTGTACATTGAGGTTCTTCAAACTATAGAAGAGATATCCACATCAGATAACTTCAATGATGAGATAAGATACAAAGCCATTTCATTCCTAAAGTCACTAGTTACATTTGATACCATTTTGACTGCACAGATGTATCTATTTATTATTCATAACACTACTCCTTTATCGCTGTACTTGCAAACACAAGGTCTGGACGTACTGCAGGCATATCGAATGGTGACTAAAACCATTGACTCCCTACAGCAGCATGATCGGGATTTCAGCAGCATAATGGATGCTACAAATACGTTCATCAATTGGGCAAAAGAAAAATTGGTTCAGTGCGATAGCGAAATTTTGATTCAAGTTGACTTCCCAGAGGTTCGAGTACGTAGGAAGAAGATGATGCCCGGCGAAACTGCGACTGATGAACCCATCAGGTCAGCTACTGAAAAATACAGGGTAGAAGTTTATAATGCTGCAATGGACAAAGTAGTTACCAGCCTGCAAAGTCGATTCACAACTCATGGCCAGTTGTTTGCAGATTTGGCATGCCTGGACCCCAGAAACTTTGGAGACATCCTCCAGAACTTTCCACAAAATGCTCTTCAACGACTAAGTGGCTTGTTAACTAGATTTGATCCGGAAGCATCTGTTGAAAAACTGCAGCATGAGTTGCTTGATTTTGCATCTAAGTGGAGCAGACTAAAACTCAGTCTTGAAGAAGAGTACAGTATCATCCAAGAAGTTAAAGATGAGCAAGACTTAGACACACATTATCTCAACTTTGATGATGAAATAGTACAGTCCGCAAATGTTGGGCAAAAAAAGTATAAGTGTAAGACTTGCAGGGATTGTATTGCTTGCTGCTATAGTTTATTATTGCGTTATGACCTGTACAGTAAAGCCTACCCTTCTCTCTTTAATGCCTATAAGTTGGCATTGACTCTTTCCTTCTCTCAGGTGGCTTGTGAAAGATCTTTTTCTAAGTTCAAGTACATCTTGAATAGGTTGCGTAATTCTCTCTCTGTCACGTTTGGAAGCCTTTATGCTTATGTCTGTGGAAAAAAATGCTTTAATGCGAATAAGCAATGAGAAAATCATTGATCTTTTTGCCTCCATAAGCAAATTGACGCAAGGGGTGTTAACACTTTAAAATGTGAGCTCAAGTTACCACATTTCTAAGCTGAGCACTTCTAATAAAATATTTTCTTTGATGGTTGCACTCTTGACATGAAAAGCATTTGACTTTTGCACGTTACCGTCAACATTTTGAGGGCCATTTATAAATATCAAACAATGCAGTGCAATAACCAGAGTTGACCTCCTTGCGTTGGCTCTCTTTGAGCCTGCTTTACACCACACACACACCTTTGTACCATAGTGAAAGCCTGTGAGCATTATGTCTACTGTCTAGCATATGCTTTGCACTGAAACAGCAAGTAATATCCATCCAATACAAAATCCTATGCTTAGGAACACTTTAAAATGTTTAAGGAACTGTATTTATGCTGTACTTTTCACCTGGGGCGCAGGGGCCTGCTGCACATGATGAGGAGCACTTTGGGCGAATTGAGCAACTTGCTGGGGACCTGTGAGATATGGTGGTCCGAAATTACCTCGAGGATATCTTGGCGGGGCACAAGGTCAGGGGAGGCTATGGAGGGCTCGCGCAGGTGGGTGAATAGCGCAATGCGCAAATTCTCCGAGCAAAGAGGATTTGGTTTTGTCAGGCAAGGGTTGCTATGTGTGAAATGCACAGGGTGCTTTGAAGAGGATGGCATACACCTATCCAAAGTGGGGATGGACCTCTTCCTGCTAGATTTAGCGGAGGCATTGGTAGTGGCAGGTTGTAAGTGAAAGAGCAATATAAGGTGGGGGGGCTCTGGGTGGCTGGGGCCACACCAAGAGCCATGGCGGAGTTACAGGGTGATCCAATGCTGGAAGGTACTGAAGGGTACCCTCTACAGGAGCAGAGTAAGGGTGCGAGAGCCAATTGTCCCCAGGGAGGTCCTGGGTGGGATCCTGGAGGAGTGACGGTGCCCCGTTAGTCCTACGGGCGGTTGTGGACCTGAGCAACCGGGAGTTGCCTGTAACGCTCTGCCCCCTGTAGTGGGGAGGGGAGTGAGTAAGGGGTGGACTGGAGGTCTGCCGGGGGGAGAGGCTAGCCCTTCCCCCAAATTGACAACACCCCCACGGTTAACACCACTGGGGTTTATGGCTCATCAGGTGGGCAGGTGGCGAGGGGCTGCCTGACCCTGGATCGCCCGTAAGATAACCCAACATGTTGGCATAATGTTTATGCAAATAAAGCTGCAACAACTTTCTCCAACAAAACAATGTGTTGTGTCTGTTATTATGAGAAATTGTTGTGAGCGGGCCGGGGTATGGGCCGATGTTGGCACCATGCCAGGCTGCCCTGGGCCACCGAGGGGGGCCCCCTAAGAGGGCGGCCACCCTTAGTGCCACATGATGGCACAGACCCCAGGAGCAGTCTAGTGTCTGGGACTTGGAGGGTCCCCCCGCCCCAGTAACATCACTTCCGGCGGGGGAGTGACCTGGGGTACCCGCCCGGCGCCCTCTTTGAATCCCAGGTTGGCAATGCAGACGCCCCCCCCCTTCTCCCCGAGGTGCAGGCTGCCCGAACGCTGTTTTACCTCCCTTCCGCGAACCCGGATGGTCTAGCTGCGGGGGGACATTGTCTAATACTATTTGCTTTGTGTTGCAGGAGGAGTTACAGGGCAATCCAACGCTGGAAGGTACAGAAGGGTACCCTCTCTAGGAGCACAATAAGGGTGCGAGAGCCAATTATCCCCAGGGAGGTCCTCGGTGGGATCCTGGAGGAGTGACGGTGCCTGTTAGTCCTACCGGCAGCTGTGGACCTGAGCAACCGGGGGTTGCCTGCAACGCTCCGCCCCCGGTAGTGGAGAGGGGCGTGAGTAAGGGGTGGACTGGAGGTCCGCCGGGGGGAGGGGCTAGCCCTTCCCCCAAATTGACAACACCCCGCGGTTAACACCACTGGGGTTTATGGCTCATCAGGTGGGCAGGTGGTGAGGGGCTGCCTGACCCTGGATCGCCTGTAAGATAACCCAACATGTTGGCATAATGTTTATGCAAATAAAGCTGCAACAACTTTCTCCAACAAAACAATGTGTTGTGTCTGTTATTATGAGAAATTGTTGCGAGCGGGCTGGGGTATGGGCCGATGTTGCCACTAAAGGTGCACATTGGTCCGCAAACACTCAGGAATGGCTGCCTAAGGATCAACGGCACGTTGGTGGAAAACAGGTCCACAGTGCTGGTGGCAACCCCTGCCCCGGAACAGCTCTGCAGATTACCCAGTATTGTGAAGGAAAAGAGCCAGGTAGGATCAGCTACTTTTGGTTTATGGCGCAGTGGGAGCCTGAGGAGCCACACAAAGGGGCAACCATCTTAGTGCTAGCCCTCTGGCATCGCCTTGTTTTTCATGGTTCCTTTCAGAAGCTCTCCCTGGTGAGGGGAACTGGGGCTGCGAGCTGCTGGAGATTTTTAAGAATCGCGATTTATGGAAACTTTATTTTAGCATTATAAGCATTACATTTTGAGCGTTTTTTTAACCGCTTTTAAAATCGCCGTACTTTCACCTTTGGGGGCTGTCAGCATAAGGGGAATTGAGTTTTAGGTACTCTGACACTTCTTACACCTACTATTCTTCTCCTTTCAGCCCAGCTGTTTTCTGCCAACATTCGGCGGCGGTGGGCGCCATCTTGAGCGAGGCAGGTGAGGTCAGCGCTCTAGTCGCGCCGTCCTCCCACCCTCCTTCCTTCCTATAAATGTGCAAGGCGGCCAGACGGCGCAGCGGGCTGGCGCAGCGGGCGCGCCGGTCGCGCGCCTAAGCCAAGTCCGTCTGAGCCCGTCCGCGCCAGGACTGCGCCGGGCGCGGGCCATGCTGCCCAAAACCATCTAGCCATCAGGTACGACTCTAACGAGCTTCTCTCATTGCGCCACATAACGGCCAGCCATAGCTGTAAGGGACATCTCCCTACTGATCGTCTCTGGGGCCCATTTTCATGCCGCCTTTGCAGATGGTCATCTCTGGGACCCGCCTGCGTAACTTCCAACCCACCGCCCTTACCGAAAACACACAAGCTCATCACCTTTAAAGGCGGGCTCATTAATGCCAGGTCTCTAGCATGTCATGGACAAGATATTCATGACCTTATACTCTCTCACGACCTAGACGCCCTCTTTATTACCGAAACCTGGTTAAATGACGCGTCCAACCCTGACTTGGCAATCGCCCTCCCTCCCGACTTTACCATCCATAGGCGGGACAGACCCAGCGGCAGGGGAGGGGGGATAGCTTTCATCACCAAGAAATCCTTTATGTGCCACACATTCGATCTGGGCCACCTCAAGGACAGTGAGGGCATAGGCTTTGTGATCCAAATCAACTCCTCCACCTCCTTTTCAGGAGGACTTGTCTATCGCCCCCCTGGAAACGCCACGCCATTCCTGGATTCTCTTGACGAGACCCTCGGGTCACTCATGACCCATTACCCTACCTTCACCCTTCTCGGAGATTTTAATCTTCATCTAGAATCCTGCGCAGACCCTCACACTTTAAGTTTCCAACAATCACTCGATATTTTTGGCCTCTCTCAACTGGTCACTCCTCCAACGCACCGGGCCGGCCACACGTTAGACGGCATCTGTACAAATTTAGTCACTCTATTCGTATCTCCCCCGATCCCACAAATATGGACCGATCACTGTTTCATCCCTTTCTCTATCAAGGCAAAATCCTCAGCGCAACTGAACACTAAGTGTTCCCCCACCCCCTTCTCGACCAACTGGAAGAAAGTGGCCGAGCGCATTAAGTTGAACTCCCAGCCTCCGACCCCCCTTCCACTATTGTTGGAGACGTATCGTTAGACTCCAACAACTTTCACACGTGGATCGATAAAGTGGTCTCGGTTAATTCCAACCCAAATAGTCAAAAATCAGTCCATCGCAAAAGAAAGCCCAATGCCCCCTGGTATACCCAGGCCCTCACCGAAAGTCACCTCATGTGCAGGGTCCTAGAAACAGAGTGGAGGAAAACTTACGACCACACTTCCAGAACCCTATACATCCTGCAGAGGAAACGATACCTCTCTAACATAAAAAAAGCTAAAAAGGAGTTCTTTACCATAGCCATAGAGGAAGCTAAACAGAAACAGCAAACAATTTTTAATATAGTCAAGTCTTTCACCCACCCCAAAGCCCTCGCACTCAAAATTCCTCCATCCTAAACCCTTTGCGATCAAATAGCCGATTTTTTCATCGAGAAAATCAACAATATTCACAAGGACTTTCCCCCCCCCTAATCCCCACACAGGAAGCCGTCACCAATTCACCCACCTTGGGTAGCTTCTCAAAAGTCTCCCTTTTGCAAACACAGAAGGCCTGTAGACCTGTAGATTGGGAGCCCCCACGGACTCTTGCCCCCCGATTATCCTCCACCATCTCATCGAGGCTGTTAACCCCACAATCAATGCCATTGTCAACGAATCCCTTAGCTCAGGCATTGTCCCCGATGAATGGAAAAAGGCCATTGTTAAGCCCCTAATGAAAAAACAAAACAAATCCCCGACAGACCTATCCAATATGCGCCCAATCTCCTTACTTCCGGCACTAGGCAAAATTACAGAGCAGCTAGTACACGAGGAGTTAAAAGCCTTTGTGGAAAACAATCCCATCTTGCACCCACAGCAATCAGGTTTTCGCCCTGGCCATTCCACTGAAACTGCATTGATCGAGCTATCGGACTCCATCAAGTTCCTGCAGGATGAGGGGAGACAAGCTGTACTCATCCTGCTCGACCTAACCGCAGCATTCGACACCATCTCACATGCCATTCTCATTAACAGAATGCGCGAGATTGGTGTAACGGGTACAGCATTAACATGGATAACATCATTCCTATCTAACAGATCTCAAACAGTTTCATTAGGCCCCTTCCTCTCCGGCGAAAGACCCACCACATCAGGAGTGCCCCAGGGGTCCATACTCAGTCCACTCTTTTTTAATATCTACATGGCCCCCCTTCTCACAGTGATTGAATCCCACAGAATCCTCGTTACATCTTATGCTGATGACACTCAGCTCGTCGTCACCATAGATAAAAAATGCACTGATGCCGCCCTCAGATTTCAGAATTGTCTCTCTCAAGTCTTTTCTTGGCTCAACAATAACCATCTTAAGTGCAATAGTGCCAAAACGGAAATTATACCCTTAGGTAAAGACATCCTCTTCTCCCCAAAAGATTGGTGGCCTCAAAACTCTGAAGCCCCGCCGAGTGCGGTTTCCTCGGCCCGCAACCTGGGTGTCCAATTCGATTCGTCCCTCAGTTTTGACGACCATGTGCGCATCACTGCGGGGTGCTGTTTCAGTCTCATTAGACAGTTGAAGAAATTCTTTGACTTTCTTCCCATCTCAGCCAGGAAATCAGTCGCGGTGGCCTTAATCCTATCCTGGCTAGATTACTGTAATGGCTTTTTGGCAGGAGTAAAGAAGTCCACTCTCAAGAAACTGCAAAGCGTTCAACACGCGGCGGCCAGGCTCGTTCTCAAACTCCCAAGAAGGTCCTCGGCCTCAGCAGCCCTTAACACCCTTCACTGGCTGCCTCTCCACAAAAGAATCCTCTTTAAACTCCTCGTCACGGTTTTCAAAGCCACCAGGAATACAGGCCCATTCTACCTCTCTAAGCGCTTTTTGCACTACACCCCATCGCGTTACTTGAGGTCATCAGGAGCCAACCTGGTCACTGTTCCTAGAATCAAGTTAAAAACGAAAGGAGGAAAAACTTTTTCATTCCTAGCGGCTAAGGCATGGAACAGCCTCCCCTTCAACCTCAGGCACGCCCCCACAGAAAGCCTTTTTAGGAAACTCCTGAAGACCTGGATATTCCCACAGCCCGACTCATTAGTTCTCGCAGCCATCTGATCCATGCCTCACCGAGCTGGTTCTTCTGCATGCTCAGCGCCAAGATGCTCCTTCCGGAGCGATAGTTGCGCTATACAAACCCCAAAAATATCAAAATATATCAAATGGTTCGCCATTGCTTGGATGGGCTTCCCATCTGGGCATGGCATTTCATGGATGGTTACATTGTCCAATTTGTGCTCCCATTAGATGTTGGCGATGGGACAGCAAGTTGTCCCTATGGTGGAATGCGGATGAGACATGAGGTGAAGCTTTTAATTAGAGCCTGTGTCTCTCCTTTGCTGTATTTACACAATGACAGTTTATTTGTTGATTTAAACCCATTTTGTTTAGGCCAGGGGTCTCCAAACCATGCCAGATTTTTGGGATATCCCCATTGAGATACATGTAGTAATTTTAAAAATCTGGCATGGATCCCGCCCTCCAGGACCAGTTTGGAGACCCCTGGTTTAGGCAATGAGGACTGTTTGGTTGTGTCAGCCATTATAAACACACATCACATTTGGTTTTCATTTCTTTTACTTTGCTGTCATGATCACATGTTATTGGAATTACACAAAGTAAGGAAGCAAACACTTGAAGATGCAATAAAAATTCTGGGTTTTGCATGGGTTGTACTACTATAGTCATTTAACAAAAGAAAGCCATACACACACATGGGCTTTCATAAAAATGCAACAAAAACACTTGCATTTAGCTTGTGTTGCACAACTGTTACCACATTGTTGTTCAATAACCTGTACGATTCACTTGCTAACAACCATCATGCCTTAATCAATTTGCTTTGCACCTGTAAAATGCATTTTCCACTAAAAAGAACCTCATCTAAACATGTAAAACAATCATTCTCTAGCTCAATCGTTTTGCACAAACACTATATTAACTTATTACCATTCTATTAGAACACCATTGCACTGCACTTCATGCATAAAAAAGATGACATTTTCACATGGTGAAAAGTCCAATTTTACTAATATACATATATGTATACATTTGCCTTATTATGCGGTGCGATACTACTATGTCTATAATGATAATAATAATAAAGAGCTTATAGAGCGCTCAGTAACGCCATCACGGCGTGTCCCCGCGCTAAAGCTATCAGTGAAGCAGCATAAAAACCCAGACTCTATGCAGAATATAGATGTGTTTTAAGCAAAGCCCTAAACCGCAATTCATTGCTCTCCAGTCTCAGCATAGGAGTGAGTTTGTTCCATTGTTGAGCTGCTTGGAGCGCGAAGGAACGTCCACCCATTCTAGCCTTCCTAATCCTGGGGACTGTCAACAGTCCGGTACCCTCTGAACGGAGGGTCCTAGTAGGCTCATAGCGGCTAACTAGATCCTTCAGATATGTCGGTGACTTGTCCCAGACAATACGGTGGCAGAAGAGGAGGCACTTAAATAGCACACGCTTCTTCACAGGCAGCCAATGAAGCGCATCCAGCGCCAATTTCGAGCTGGCTCTCCTGGGTCTTCTTAGCACCAGTCTGGCGGCGGAGTTCTGTATGACTTGTAGGCGACCTATGCTGCCCTCGGTTGCCCCAAGATACAGAATGTTGCCATAATCTAACCGCGAGGTCACCAGTGCCTGCGTTAGTGTCCTTCTGGCCGATAGAGGGAAGAGGTCTAAGGTTTTGTTTAGGGTCTTTAGAACTCCAAAACATTTGCCCACAAGACGCCTTATGTGGCCATCATATGAGAGAGAGGGATTCATCCAAATTCCTAAATTCTTGGCCTCCTGACATGGTATGGGGGTAGGGCCCAGACATGAAGGCCACCACTCATCCGACCATTTTTCGCTTTTTCCCCCTACCACCAGCACCTCTGTTTTAGAGCCATTGAGTTTTAAACAATGGGCATCCATCCACTCTGCTAGTGCCTGCATACAGGATTTAAAGTTGTTAGGGGTGTTGGAGGTGCTCTGCGATAGGGAGATCAGCAGCTGAGTGTCGTCAGCGTACGACACTAATTCCACCCCAAAAGAGTGTACAACTTTCGCCAGAGAGGCCATGTATAGGTTAAAAAGAGTGGGGCTCAGAGCTGAGCCCTGAGGCACTCCCTGGTCTAGTGACATCTCCACTGAGCGGCAGGTCCCTTGCTGTACCTGGAAACATCTTTCCGTAAGAAACGATTGCAGCCAGCCCAGCGCAGGACCAGCGACCCCAGCTTCGTACAGACACCGTAGCAGGATGGAATGCGCTACGGTGTCAAAAGCCGCGCTTAGGTCGAGCATGATCAGGGCCATTGTATGACCTGCATCTGCCCCCGCTCTTAAGGTCTCAGTGGCTCTTAGGAGGGCCGTCTCCGTAGAGTAGTCCGCCCTAAATCCTGATTGAGAGGGATGGAGTAAATTCCATTTTTCCAGGTGCTCCGTGAGCTGAGCGTTAACCACCTTCTCAGCAACCTTCGCCACGTACGGCAATAAGGAAATGGGTCTAAGGTTTTCTAGCACCTCCAAACTGACATTCGTTTTTTTCCTTATTGGCAGTACTATGGCCTTCTTCCACTCCATGGGGACTTGTTGAGTGGAAAAGGAGGTTTGTAGGACGTGTCTGATGTGAGGTTCCAAGGCTGTCAGGCCCTCTGATATGACCCAGGTCTAACCACCCTTTCTTTCATTTCACTTTTCAATTTTTCTTTTCGAAATTGTATTTGCACTCAAGAAGCATTGTATACCAAATTATATAAATAAAAAATAAAACAACATGCTTCTGTTGCAACAACACTAACTTTATCCTATCACCATCTGATAAAAGAACATAAATTACTAGACAAACATATAAGCTTTTTATATTCTTTGTATTATTTGTGGTACTATTTTGTTTCCTATGCCACATAGTTGTTGCATGCAATATAACAGCAACTCTATTAATCCACATGTGATTCAGAGTATTGCTTTGCATACTGACTGATGCCACCGCGAAGAATTCCCTAATAGCAAATGTGTTTGTGATTCAATTTCCTAGACCAACATTTCTATGCCATACCTGCAATCTTGCAAAATGTCCTGTCTTTCTTTTTTTCTATAGATGAATGTGACTGAGGGGTGGAGGCCATGAAGCAGTCTACCTCATTATGCTTGCTTACAGCTACAATTGATTTATTTACCTGTTTTCCCTCTTGACATCTATAACCAGCACAATCATTCGCTGTTATTGTGGTTTACGTTCTATTCAACCTTCACAAAATTAAAAAAACATTTGGGCAATAAAGCCTGGCACATACAGCCACCTTGTCAGTACTCACGTTAGCGGTAGATGCAGAAAGACAATGGGGGCCCATCACTAGTCCACTTTCCAGCATCCTGCTAACAGCATTTACTTAGCACACTATTTCATTTACCATTTTGAGTTCCACAATTTCACCAGTGGTGCATCAATATAAAATGCTTCCAATGCTTGTACACACTATCTTAGGTGGAGCATGCAATGGAAAACAGTTTAAATAAAACTATTGCTATGCTATACCTTTCTGTATAATTTTTTTAACTGACTGCTTGCAACACACTCTTCCAGGTAATTCTGTTTAGGCAGTATGGTAATCAAAGGGGCCCTACTTCCAACTTCCATATGGTTGTTGTCAAAGATGATGCCAATATATGGGACTTTCTTTTTTAAAACAACTGGCCTGCTGGACGATACCAGTAACTATAGGTCCCGTAGTTCCTTTATATGGAGATAAGCAATCTAGTCCTAAAACTCCCATTCTGACTACACCCAAAGTACAGCCTAGGAAAGAAAACTTAATTGTTGATGATCAAACAAGTGAATGCGAGTCAGTAATTTCCTTAATGGATTTACCTTTACGAGAACCAGTGAGTGACACAATCAGGAAATTACTCCCTGATGCTCAAAGGAAGTACAGATTGAGACATCATCAGAAACAAGAAATACAATTGTAGTAAGCCCTGATGAGTTAGAAAGATTGAATCGAGACATAGAAAAGCCCAAATCACAGCCAAAGTTATAAGACATATTCAAATTAAGGGTCGAAGTAGAAGAAATGGTAGCTGGAAATGTAGAGTTGGAAAGGCTAAATTCATTCAATGAAGAATAATTGTTTATATGCAGAAGTATTACTCAAAATACGAAAATATACCATAAGAAATTATTGAATTTGGCTGCTGAAATGAGAATTGACATTGGCAAATCAAAGGTATTACAGAAAACATATAGAGTTGAATTTTCATAAAGACTTAGAGAACATAAATGTGTCAGGACTGAAATTACAGCTAAAAGAATTATTGTCATTGTTACAGGAATGGGGGGATTTAGATAAATGGAAGGCCAGATGGACAAAGAAAAAGGAAGAAGCTCAAGCAAATACTAATGTATCAGAGTATTTATTAAAAGAAACAGAAAAAGCTGAAAGGTTGTGTCTGATGAGGGAAGTGCCAGGAGGAGGTTATGTACATGTCCCGTGGTCCCGACAGGATATTTTATCATGTACTAATGATTTCCCTAAGCTTAGAGAAAAACCAGTAGAATGGTACCGGCAAGTTGAAAGGTTTGTGAAAGTTTCGAAGGTACTGTTAAAAGATTTGGATGGTTTATTTGACATTGTTGTTCCAGCTTATTTGTGGACCGAGTGTAAAATTACCGTAGATTGGCCAAATGATGAATACCCTAGAGATCTGCTGTTTCTCCTGAGGCGAAAGCCGGGAGCTGTGTTGTCTGCTGTGCTCGTAATTTCTATTGCACTCCTTGTTGTGCCACTTTTTAAATATCACCCTTCACTTTGCTAAATCGCCGGATATTAATCTTACCCCGCATTTGTTTGGTGTTCAGCCGAGTTAGGCGCTGAGTTATCACCGATCACGAACACGGAGCGATGGAATATTTGAGCAGCCATCTTTTGGGGAGGGCATTAGGTTAGTGGTCTAGGCACCAGCATAAAAGCAGGGAGCTGGTGTTAGCGCAAGGCTCTGCTGTCTCTCCTGAGGCGGAAGCCGGGAGATGTGTTGTGTGCTGTGCTCGTAATTTCTATTGCACTCCTTGTTGTGCCACTTTTTAAATATCATCCTTCACTTTGCTAAATCGCCAGATTTTAATCTTACCCCGCATTTGTTTGGTGCTCAGCCGAGTTAGGCGCTGAGTTATCACCAATCACGAACACGGAGCGGTGGAATATTTGCGCAGCGGACGCGATCAGCGGACGCGCCGTCATCACGCCGAAGTCACGCCTAAGTCCAGCCCATCTGCGCCCGTCCTCGCTGAGGACGCGCCAGGGGGGCCGGTTCTACCCATACCCTCTCCCAAGTAAGTTCTCTCTATTCCCTGCATGAGTTGCAGGGGTTAAAGCCCTACTGGCAGCCCTGTCATCATGTATCCTCACCAGAGGCGCTTTGTGGCGCTCCCAGTTGTAGGTGTTGGAACACAGGAAGTTGTCCCCCTATCTCGGATCCTACAAAGAAGCAACTTACGACTGAAATGAAAAAGGTTTCATCTCTGACTATAGAATCTGGCCTCCTTATTAACGCAAGGTTTAGGGATTTCATCTCTGAGAGGAACCCTTCCTGGGTCATCATAACGGAAACTTGGGCATCGGAATCCACAAGCCCTGAGCTTGTAAATGCCATCCCTGAGGGATATGCCCTAGCACGAATGGATAGAGTTGAACGTAGGGGTGGGGGTCTAGGAATATTGCATAGGGACTCCTTCTCAAGACCTCTGCAACTCTCTGGCCACCTTTTTTACCGTAAGATCGTCGACATACACAACAGCTTCGGCGCTCAGAACACGTACCCCACCACCGCACCTACACCCACCACCATGTGTGCCTGGACTCAGGTCAGCACGGAAGATATCACCCACACGATGAACACCATCCACTCGGGCTCCCCAGCCGATCCCTGCCCACACCACATCTTCAACAAAGCTGACTCCATCATCGCACCCAAACTTCGGGACATCATCAACAACTCCTTCATATCCGTCACCTTCCCGGAGAGCTGGAAGCACGCCGAGATCAGGGCCCTCCTGAAGAAACCCACCGATGACCCCTCAGACCTCAAGAACTACCGCCCCATCTCGCTCCTCCCCTTCCCTGCAAAAGTCATTGAGAAAACCGTCAACAAACAGCTGACAGCCTTCCTGGAGACGAACGGCTCCCTCGACCCATCGCAGTCCGGATTCTGAGCGAACCACAGCACCGAGACCGCCCTCATCGCGGCCACCGACGACATCAGGACCCTGCCAGACAATGGAGAAACCGCCGCCCTCATCCTACTCGACCTTTTGGCTGCGTTCGACACGGTCTGCCACCGCACCCTGACAACCCGCCTCCGCCACACCGGGATCCAAGGAAAGGCCCTAAAATGGATCACCTCCTTCCTCTCTGACAGAACCCAAAGAGTCTGTCTCCCGCCCTTCCTTGCAGCAGCCACCAAGATCATCTGAGGCATACCTCAAGGCTCCTTGCTCAGCCCCACCCTCTTCAACATCTACATGAGCCCCCTCGCAGCCATCGCACGCAAGCACAACCTCAACATCATCGACGATACCCAACTGATCCTCTCCCTCACCAACGACCCCACCTCCACCAGAGCCAGCTTCCAGGACGGAATGAAAGACATCGCAGACTGGATGAAGCTCAGCCGCCTGAAACTGAACTCAGACAAGACGGACATCCTCATCCTCGGCCCATCCATCACCGCCTGGGACGACTCCTGGTGGCCCCCCACCCAAGCCCACAGACCACGCACGCAACCTGGGCTTCATCCTTGACTCCTCCCTCATGATGGCCAAGCAAGTTAACGCCGTTACCTCCTCCTGCTTCAACACTCTTTGCATGCTCGGTAAGATCTTCCGCTGGATCCCCACTGGAACCAGGAAATCGGTCACCCAGGCCCTCGTCACCAGCCGTCTGGACTACGGGAACGCCCTCTACGCTGGGACCACCGCCAAACTATAGAAAAGACTCCAGCACATCCAGAACGCCTCAGCACGACTCGTCTTGGACATCCCCCGACACAGCCACATCTCCGCCCACCTGAGGGACCTGCACTGGCCCCCCATCAGCAAAAGGATCACGTTCAGACTCCTCACTCACGCACACAAGGCTCTCCACGATTTGGGCCCCGAATACCTCAACACCCGCCTCACGTTCTACACGCCAACCCGCCAGCTCCGCTCCGCCAGCCTCGCCCTCGCCACCGTCCCACGGATCCGCAGAACCACCACCGGAGAAAGATCCTTCACCTACCTGGCGGCCAAGACCTGGAACACCCTCCCCACCCACCTACGACTCACCCAGGACCATCTCTCCTTCAGGAAGCAACTCAAGACCTGGCTTTTTGAGCAGTAGCAGCCCCCTCCCCCCCCACCACCCACCAGCGCCTTGAGACCCTAGCGGGTGAGTAGCGTGCTTTACAAATACTCTTGATTGATTGAAAATGCCGAACCGAGTTTCTTTCCTCTTCTTCGGATTCCTTTCAGGCCATGCTGTTTTCCCTTAAGTCCTCCCTACAGTTTCCTTTTCCGGCCTTCTGATTTATAGGCCTCCGGGCCCAAGGTCGGCCTTTAGCCATGATTTACTGAAGATTCTGGAACCTTTTATCGATAGACCTAATCTGACTATACTAGGAGATTTTAATTTTCACCTTGAAAATACAAACTCTAGTGATACCACTCTACTGGTAGACTCCCTGGCTTCTTGTGGGCTTCTGCAACTGGTGGGGGGCCCCACCCATACTGCCGGGCATATACTGGACGGCGTTTTTACAAATGACCAAAGGCTAAAAACAGGCTCCCCCTTCCCTCTCTCATGGTCTGATCATATGGCCGTACCACTTGAACTCACACTGCATCACTTCTCTGCACCCCCCTTTGATACTAGGAAGTGGGAGTTGTAAAGGAACTATAGAGGGATTAAAAATGAGACTCTTGCTCCTTTCATGTCCAGCTTTACGCCCTCCAGGCTGAGGGATACCAACTCATCTGCCCTCGCTCTTTCAAATAGCATTGCGAGCGCAGTGGATATTCTGGCTCCTGCTAAAGAACACTACTCTGCCAGAAAGAGACCCTCAGCTCCCTGCTTTTCCGACACGCTTAGACTGCTTAGGCAGGGCTGTAGAAAACAAGAGAGACTCTGGTGGTCCCATCTCGATCTGAAGGAGAAGGAAAAACATAAAAGTCTCCTTAAGGAGTACAAAGCGGCAGTGATTGAGGGAAAGAAGGCCCACTTTGCGAAGTTGACGGCCTCCCTCAATTCCCCTAGGGAGCTGTTCAGGATTACAGATTCTCTGGCTACCCTCCAGTTACCAGATCCCATAGTGGGGACTCAGGAACTGTGTGACCAGATCTCTACTTTTTTTCATACTAAGATAGTGGATATCTATACTGCGCTGGAGTCGCTTAATCGAGACCTAGAGGCCTCGGCTCCCCCTGCCGAAGGCGAGGCTATGGGATCCTGTAGCAGCTTCTCTAATTTTCCTCCTCTTACCGCCGAACAACCTAATCTGCTCCTGGACAAAATAAAATCTGGATCCCCTCTGGACCCCTGTTCGCTTAAGATTCTTAAGGAGTGCAGTGAGGTAATGCTGCCCCCACTGGTGGAGGTGATGAATCTAGCAATATCTGAAGGTACTTTCCCCGCCTCATGGAAAATGGCGGTGGTTAAGCCCCTGCTAAAAAAGGCCACTCTGGATCCTGGGATCCTCAAGAACTTTCGCCCGATATCCTTGCTCCCCGCCCTGCCAAGATGTTAGAGGCTCACCTCAACTACCACCTGAGTGCCTTCCTGGATAATTTCTGCCTGCTGGACCCCTCTCAGCATGGCTTCTGAAGGGCACACAGTACTGAGTCTGCTCTTACTGCGGTTATCAATAACATCCGCGCCAAGGTCAACCAGGGCCAGACTACTATTCTGGTCCTGCTCGACCTGACAACTGCTTTTGATACCCTGTCCCCCTCCATCTTGGCTATTCGCCTCTGGGAAATGGGAGTGGATGGCCCAGCTCTGACCCTCTTGACCTCCTTTCTTGACCAACGTGAACAGAGGGTCAAGCTGGGTGATTTTCTTTCCCCCGTTAAACCTATACAGTGTGGTGTTCGTCAAGGTTCATCCTTGAGCCCCACACTTTTTAACATCTATGTGGCCCCCCTTGCCAGGTTAGTAAGATCTTACGGGTTGGAAGTGCTGTCATACGCTGACGACACCCAGATTATGGTCTCCCTCTCCCAATCGGTGAGTATCACCGCTCTTAATTTCAGGAACTGTATGGAAGCAGTCTCGTGTTGGATGATTCAGAACTTCCTGAAATTAAACGGTGAGAAAACTGAGGTCCTGATTTTTGGGGCCTAACAGTACATTTGGTCGAGTGACTGGTGACCTCCTTCTCTTGGAGCCTGTCCCCAGCCTTCTCAATCTGCCCGTAACCTGGGTGTGCTGCTAAACACCACGCTTTCTTCCGAAAGGCAAGTTAGTAGAACAGTCTCTACTTGGTGTGGTGCTTTCAGAATTTTGAGAAAGATCACCCACTAGCTTTCCCCTGAAGCTCGGAAGCAGGTTGCGGTGGCCCTCGTCGCGTCAAAGCTAGACTACTGCAATGCACTTTATCTAGGCATAAACAAAAAGCTGGTTCAGCGCCTTCAGATAGTGCAAAATGCAGTGGCCAGGTTTGTCGCGGACGCCCCTAAACGTGTCTCAGCCACCCTAACCAGGAAAAATCTGCATTGGCTTCCTATGCAGTCCAGGATCAACTTTATGATCCTGTGTCTCACCTACGGCGCCCTTCATGGATTGGGCGCAGAAGACATTAGGTCCCTTCTATCTCTGTATGCTCCTAGCAGAGCCTTACGCTCCTCTAATAAAAAACTGTTGACCGTCCCCCGAGTTGTTAAAGCCCGATGGGGTGGGAGGGCGTTTTCCTCCCTTGCTCCAAGATTGTGGAACACACTTCCTGTTGAGCTAAGAGGGCAAACATCGCTTTTCCTTAAGGCACTAAAAACCTGGCTCTTTGTAGAAGCTTACTCGTAGATTGGCACTATCTCATATCGTAAGCAGCTGTACCATCTTTCCTGGCGCCTTGATGCCCTTGGGCTAAGTTGCGCTCAACAAATTCCCCTTCATTCATTCATTCATTCAGATCCAAAGACAGGCGAAGACGTCAGAAGAAGTCATGAAAAAATATAATCAAATAATAACCAATTTAGGTTTAAAGTATTTTATTAAGGTACAAAAAACATGGGGAAGGGAATAGGAGGTCAAGCGAACATACAATACAAGACGCGAAACGTTGCAGTGATTCAGAGGGAAAGTAGGGAGGCAGGAAGCCCCGGAGGGCAACAAGGGATAAGGCATAAGGCAATAAGGCAGTGCAAATGACCCTCCAGTAGACCCCCATTCCCCGAGCAAGGCCGAGCTAGAGTAGCGTCCCGCAACACAGGAAAAAAACACACCATCCCCCCTACCCCCCGTCCCCGGAAAAATAAAAGAAAGAAAGGCAAAGGAGAAAAAAGAAGAAAACAATACCCCAACATCCTCGTCCGAAAGTCAGCATTAGAAGCATGTAACCCCGCCTCCCACCCCCAGCCCCAAACCCCTGAGCCCACCACATTCACTCCGCTGGAGCCGCCGGTGGCGCCAGCCTAAGGAGTCGCAGGTACCGTGGACATGTGAGCTCGCGAAATTCCGTGGACAGCAGTGCTAAAAAGGGGTGCCAGAGCTCTTCAAATTGGTCCACATTCCCAGCCACTGTTAGCGACATCTTCTCCATACCCAGCACCTGCCAGAGCCTGTGTAGCCAGCCAGTGATAGAGGGGGCAGTGGGGGTACGCCAGAGTACAAGGATGTTTTGAACCACTGAGCCTAGCGCAATCGCAATCTGTCTACCCCTGCGGGACTTCAGCGGGTACATCAGGTCATTGGGGAGGCCTAGCAAGACATACGCAGGGAAGCGCGGGAGTTCTATCTCAAAATGCCTGTCTACCTCATCCAAGACCGCCTTCCAATAGGCCGACAGCACCGGGCACTCCCAGAGAATGTGCGTGAGGGTACCTTCCTGTCCGCAGCCGCGCCAGCAACCTTTATCGCCGATTTTGTGCCTCTCGTAGAGCCTCTCCGGGGTGTAGTACCAATAGCTGGACACCTTAGTAAAGGTCTCCGTCAGCCCAGTGTGGTACGCAGAGTGCCTCGCCCGATACGCGATCCTGTCCCACTCCTTGTGGCTCAGGGTCCTGCCCAATTCCCTGTGCCAGCGCTCTCTCCCTGGGTTATGGTAATGAAACGGCGGGGGTTGGAGAAACTTATACAAGTCGGTGATAAGCTTGGCATCCGAGGTCCGGGTTACCAGCCATCGCTCATAGGGCGTAATCGAACGGGCAGCGACGTCGCGCACTGGGGGTTGAAGAGCCCAGTGGCGAACTTGCATGTAACGTAGTCTGTCCCCCTCCGTCAGGCCAAACTCCTGTCGGAGCTGCTGGAAGGGGAGCACACCCTCCGGCCCGTAGATCTGGAAAAGTGCCCTACAACCCGCGCTCACCCAGTGGGAAAAGGCTCCCGGTTCCAGACCCGGAGTGAAGTCTGGATTGCCAGCAATGGGAGTGAACGGTGATGGAAAAGTGGTGAGCTCACGAAGCTCACACACCGCGTCCCACACTTGCAGCGGAACTCGGGTGATAAAGGAGGCGTAGAGATTAGGCGGGCGGTGAGTGCGCCGCAGGAACGGGACTTCCTGGAGGGTACGGCCCGCAACTGCCTGGTCCTGAAAGAGCCGGTGCTTGTCCGATTCCCACCGGCTCCACTCCACCAAATATCGGAGTTGCGCCGCCTGAAAGTACTTCCGGAGGTCCGGGACACCGAGACCCCCCGCCTCCGGGGCAAGCATGGAGAGGACCCGTTTCATTCGAGGCTTACGGCCCTGCCACACAAAGCGGGAGATGTCAGCCTGCGCCTGCCGTATCCAACCTACAGGGGGCTGGAAAGGTAGAGCGCGAAAAAGATACAGGATCTGAGGCAGTATCGTCATCTTCACCGCTGCGATACGGCCCAGCCACGAGAGCAGGCCTTTGTTCCATCGGCCGAGTTCCTCCTTGATCTTTTTGGCCAGGGAGGAATAATTAGCTGCGACCATTGCAGGTAGGGAGGGTGCAAGCAAAATCCCCAGGTAAGGCACCGTGGAGGAGGACCATTGCAGAGGAAAAAGACGCTGGAGGTCCCGCCTGGTGTCGACAGAAAGTGACACATCCAGGGCAGCCGATTTAGACATATTCATTTTGAAGCCCGCCACGCGGGCAAAGGAGTTTAGTTCCTGGACGCAGGCAGGGAGCGACCGCTTGGGGTCATCCAGGGTCAGCAAGACATCGTCCGCATATAAGCTGACAGTATGTGTGTATTGCCCCATCTTCACCCCAATAGCGTCCGGGTTATCGCGAATCCTCTGGGCAAACGGCTCCATATATAGGGCAAACAGGAGCGGCGAAAGGGGGCAGCCCTGTCTCGTGCCGCGCTCAATGGCAAAGCTGCTGGAGCTGTGTCCATTGACACGCACCGATGCTGACGGCCTCCTGTAACAATTAAAAACCATAGTGCGGAACTTCTCGCCGATCCCCAGTTTCCGGAGAACCAGCTCGAGGTACGGCCAATGAACCCTATCAAAGGCCTTTTCCGCGTCGACCGACAGCAGCATCCGCTCCCCCGGGACGCGTGAGGCCTTTTCTAGCACGTGCGTCACCCTCTTAGTGTTGTCGACCGTCTGCCTGCCGGGTACAAAACCGGCCTGGTCCGCCTCCACCAAACCTGGTAGGTGCAGACCCAGTCTGGCCGCCAAGATCCCCGTGTAAAGCTTGAGGTCCACATTTAGAAGCGAGATGGGCCGATATGAGCCGCACAGAGTCCGGTCCTTCCCCGGTTTCGGAATAACCGACACAGTCGCCGAGAGAAGGTCCGGTGGTATGGCTCCCGGTTCAGAGAAGGAATTGAACAAGCGCGCCAGGAGAGGCGCGACAGTGGGACAGAAGGTCTTGTAAAACAAGGCCGTATAGCCATCCGGGCCTGGGGCCTTGCCGTGCTCTAACCGTGCAATAGCGGAGATGACTTCCTCCACATGAATGCCCCTCTCTAGGTGGTCCGCCTGGGCGGGATCCAGGGCAGGGAGGGTTACTGATTCCAGATAGGCCTCAGCCTCTCCCGGTGGGGAGGGCTCTGCAGCGTACAGCGCCTCATAGAAGGCACGGAAGGAATCCGCCACCTCCGCGTCACCGGAAACCGGGGCCCCATCCGCTCCCATCAGCTCCTTTACTACGTTGCGTTGCTGCGCAGCCCTGAGCCGGTGGGCCAGGAGCTTACCGCATCTGTCTCCACCGGTGTAAAAGGCATGTTTCAAGCGCAACGCCGCATACTCCGCCCGGTCCAGGTCCAACGCAGAGAGGAGTTTCCGCGCCGCCTTCAGCTGCCTCCAAACTCGAGAAGCCCCCGTCCGGCGGTGAACCTGTTCGAGTTCCCTGACCTGCGCCGTTAGTTCCTCCCTTTTACGTTGCCGCTCCCTGTTCTCCGCCGAGGAAATGGAGATAAACTCCCCTCTGACGACCGCTTTCAAAGCCGCCCACTGCGTTGCTAGGGACGTGTCGGAGTTGTCATTATGGGTCAGGTACTCCTGAATGACCTCCTCCACTCGCTTCACCACCGATTTCTTATGGAGAAGCGTGTCCCGAAGCCGCCACATCCCTCTGGAGGGGGGGGCCGCCGGCCAAGCAAATACTCCGGAAACCGGTGCATGGTCGGACAGGGACAAGACCCCGATGTCTGCCGCCGTGGCGCCGAGCGAAGCGGTCCGCTCACCAAGAGGTAATCCAACCGCGAGTAGGTGCGGTGTGCGTGGGAGAAATATGAGTAGTCCCTATCGGCGGGGTGCATGGTGCGCCAGAGGTCATGCAGATCCATCTCTGCAATCTGGTCCTGTACCGCTCTAGAAAGCTCCCCCGTCTGCGGAAAGCGCTGGGCAGACCTATCCAAGGTGGAGTCGAGGACCATGTTCAGGTCTCCCCCCAAAATGACGTGGCGATCGGGCGAGGCAGTAACGTCTACCAACACAGATTCCAGGAAGCGATCCTGGTGGTCATTTGGGCTGTACACGGAGCCAACCGTGAAGGCAACACCCCCCAGACGCATGCGATACACTAGAAGCCTCCCCTTCTGCTCGGCATGTTTATACAACACCTCACCCCTGAAGGAGCTGGCAAGAAGAATGGCTACCCCCGCAGTCTTAGTCGCAGCCGAGGAAAAGGGTTGCGTGGGGAACTTGGCAGAGCGCAACCTATGGCAATCTTTAGAGAGTAAATGGGTTTCCTGCAGGAGGCAGATATCCGCCTGTGACCCTTCCAACAAGGAAAGGATCGCCCTACGCTTCACAGGATTATTCAGACCCTTAACGTTAAGGGTCACTACTTTCAGGGACGGCATCGCTCCCAGGGACGCAAAGCGCTATGCAGCAAGCGGGGGATCAGTGGAAGGGGCGCGCGGGGCAGGGGCGCAGGGAATGCCAGAGTCGGCTTCGCATGTGTTCGGACAGTATCGGACGGGACCCCCCCAACACCAAACCAGCTCTCGAACCCCCCCAGAGCCAACCCATGGCAACCAGCCAAAACCAAAAACAAGAAAAAACACCCCATTGTCTCAGTCTAGCCCAAGTGGGCGAGTCTGTAGAAACCAGTCAGGTGGACGTCCAGCCACACACCTCCAACCTCTCCCCCCAACCCCCAGCCCCAACCCAGCATCGCAGACGCTAAGAGTCTCTCCCCCCGGAGAAAAGTTAGGCCGTCTGGGCCACGCCATTAGATTCAGGCAAGTTCCTGGCCGCAGTCCTCAGGGCCTCCGCCATATCCGCTCTGATGGTAGGGGAGTCGGGGCGACTCGCTGTCGCTGACGATTGGCGCCTCCTCGATCTCCGTCGGCCCCGCCGCTCGGGGCGCCTCCATGCGGGTGTCGCCCCTTCTTCCTCTGTAGCTGTGAGTCCCAGCACCCCACAGACATCTTGTAAGGAGCGCAGCTGATGTAGCACCCCATTCCATCGGAAAATAAGACGGAAGGGGTGACCCCAGGAGTAGGCCGTCTCATGCTCTCGCAGAAAGTCCGTAGCAATGCGGAAAGACCTGCGCTTCTGCAGTGTGATGGCGGACAGGTCTTGATAGAGCGCCACGGGTCGCTCTCGGAAGGACAGCGGCTGCTTCCTGCGGGCCTCTGTCATAATGCGCTCCTTCAGGGGGAAATCCGGCAGGAATGCCAGGATATCAGGTGGGGGTGCCGATGACTGGCGCTGGCGGCCCACCCTGTGTGCTCTGTCGATGCGGATCGGGAAGTCCGCTTCTTCTCCCAAGATGTCGCGGAACAGGTCCTGCAGATAGGCCACCAGGTCCGCACCCTCATCCGCGGACGGAACGCCTCGCACCCGGATGTTATTCCGCCTGGACCTGTTCTCGAGGTCTTCAGAGTGGGCCTGGAGCTCGACACATTGCTCCCGAAGGCGGAGAACGTCCTGCTGGAGATGAACTATCTCATCATCACGACGCTGGGCCGCCGTTTCCACAGAGTCGACCCGCTCGCCCAGGCCCTCGATTTCTCTGCGCACTTCACGGACCTCTCCGGCCACCTCGGTCTTGAGAGTCTGGAATTCCTCCTTGAGGGAGCTGAATAAGTCCTCCATGAAGGACCTCGTGACTGGTGGTTCGCCTCCGGTGGCGTCAGTGGAGGCCCGGGAGGACCCCGGGGACGGCTGCGTCCTGTCCCGCAGTTGCTGGGCCCTGCCGAGCATGTCCGGCAGAGTGCGATCTCCCCGTGCCGCACCTCGTCTCCCAGCCATCTTGGCCTCCGCGGTGGGTGAAGCCTAGAGCTGGCCGCTGTAGATGCGCCCAGCCACTCGTGGGCGCCAGATGTGAAGACCTCGCCGAGGACAAGGGTAGTGCGTCACAGGCGACAAAATGGCGGCACGGGCCAGGGCTAGACAACCATCGAGCCAGTCAGGGCGATAATCCAGGTTCAGGTCGGAGGCTTGCAGCCGCGTGCTTCCAGGGAGGACGGCAGATGCATAGGCACCAGGATGAACCGAGGCGCCCGTATGGCAAGGGCACGGGCGAGGGTCACCAGTACCAGCTCCTCAACGACAAGATGGCGGGAGGGCGGAACCCAGGAGGCCAGCCCAGGCCAGCAAGTCTATGGGCGACCCTCAACAGCAATGGGTCGGGAAGGTGCAAAACCAGTGTCCCCCGGTTTCACCGGCTAGTACGCCCGGTTCGGTCACCGCTCATACTCCACCGTCCCCCGCTTCCAGGCTCGGGGTCCGCAAGGCGTCATACGCCGACACCCATGGCAGGGGGATAAATCGCCGACGCCGGTCTGGGGTCTGTCATCCAGCGATGACTCTGGCCACAAGGGCGACGGCCAGGAAGCCTCCGCACTCCGCGGAGTCCGTCGAGTCCGCTCCCTCGGGATCCGCAGCTTTCAGCACTCGGCCCAGCCGAGGCGCGCGGACAGCGCCGCAGTACGCTCCGCCTCCAGGCCCTTCTCCTCGGGGCGATCCAGGCTCCACTCCTCGCCTCGGTCGTTGAACAAACTTTTCGGGGACTTCCCCCGGGGCAACAGAAGTCAAAGTGGCATCAAAATGTGCCCCAAGAGTTCCGGCACAGTTCTCTCGCCCGCAGTGCAACCGCGGGGGGAGAGAAGCGCAGAAATCGGGGCTCGAGCTGAGCTGGGCCGGAGGAGCTACGGGAGGAAGCGTCCGCTCACCCCGCCATCTTGGCCACGCCCCATAATAACCAATTTAAAGGAAAAAATACCTCCAAAAGAAACAGGTTGGACAAAAATAGACAGAACCACCCAAAATAAAGATGAATCTGTACATGCATATTATGAACGCCTATTACAGGTATTTAAACAGTACAGTGGTTTGGAAAACATTGATAATAAGGACATGACACATTTTATATATCGTTTTGTGAACGGACTAAAGCCAGAAATCTCCCTAATGATTAAAGAACATAAACTATGTTGGCCAGCGAAGCCTATCGGCGAAATTCTCAAGTATTCAAAATACTGTGAGGATGAAATTGACAATAAGCTAAATAAATTAGAAGAAACAGTAATGTGGGCTCAAGTAAAAATGGCAGAACAGCAGGAACTTCAATTAAGTCAGCAAGCAAATAATCAGAAGAAAGGAGAAGACCTAAGTGAAAGTAGTGGGGCAAACTTCGAGGGAAAATGAGTAAAGAAGAGGCAAAGAAAAAGTTTCCCTTTCATGGGTGCGGAAATTGGGGCATTGGAGACACTAATGTAAATTAATACAGAATAATAATGTCCAAAATCAAAATTTAAATCCACAGGCGCAGAATGAGGTTTCAATGAGACAGCCGCAACAGGTAATACAGAATCAGTTACCTCCTGCCCCATGCCTGATTTTGTGAGTCAAGCCAAATACAGTGTTGTCACCGGATTTCGGGAGGGGAGGGTAAGATAAATACGATAACACCACAGTTTCTTTTACAGGACACATTTTTTGAGGACGAGCCCTACTGACGGTGCCTGAGAGGGATGCGTACTTGGCGCATCCTTACCAGTAGATCGGTCAGGTCCTTACATTGAGAGAAATGATGTTACCTTTTTGTTGGACACATGTGCTACCCGTTCTACTATGAGAACCTACCCCTCTCGGGAGAAGCGATCCAAGTAGTGGGCGTTTTCAAGAAACAAATTAGAGCACCTGTCACAGAACCAATGGAAGTGTGTATAGGTAATTTTAAAGAGATGCACAAATTTGTTGTGTGCGATTCTAGCCCTGTAAACTTGCTAGGAAGGGACCTGCTATGCAAGATGAACTGCACAATCTTTTGCACACCAAATGGTGTTGAAATTCAGACTCCAGACGAAGACGGAGTGTACAAAATTAGGTTAGCTAAACAAGAAACAAAAGTACAAAATATTTCCCCAGAAGATTTACCAGATTTACCAGAAGAACTGCAAACCTTTGTAAATCCTAATGTGTGGGATTTTTCAGGAAAAGTAGTGGGTTTAAAGGCAAATGTCGATCCCATAAAAGTGACAGTAAAAGAACGTGTAGTTTACCCAAATACTCTACAGTATAAAATGAGTCCAGAAATAAAAGCAGGTGTCGCAAAGGAAATACAGCGTTTGGTTGAACAAGGAATTTTAGTAGAAATAATGAGCAGTCTTTGTAATTCACCTATAATTGGCGTAAAGAAAGCAAACGGAAAGTACAGGGTGGTCCAGGACCTTCGAAAAATTAATAAAATTGTCGACCCATGTTGCCCAGTAGTACCGAATCCAGAAGCGATTCTGTATCAAATACCATGGAGAGCAGGATGGTTCACTGTAATTGATTTATGCCATGCCTTCTTTTCCATTCCATTGCATCCAGACAGTATATTTTTATTTTCGTTCAAATTTGAACAGCATGTGTATGTCTGGAATGGTGTTGCACAGGGGTACATGGAAAGCCCATCCATCTTTAATCAGATTTTGAAAAAGTGTCTGGAATCATTGGTGCTGCCAGGACAATCTGTTCTGCTGCAGTATATCAATGATCTGTTGATTGCATTGAGAACCAAAAATGACTGCATGATTGATTCCATTGCATTATTGGACCACTTGGCAGAAGGTGGACATAAAGTGGCCCCTGAAAAATTACAATACTGTGCAACCTCAGTCAAGTATCTGGGACACCAGATAGAAAGAGGTGTCAGAAGAGCGACATCTAAAAGAATCAAAATAATTCAAAACATGAAACTACCCCAAACTCAGAAAGAAATCAGAATGTTTCTCGGAGTTGTAAGTTACTGCAGGCAGTGGATTGTGGGATTTGCAGTATTAGCTAAACCTTTAATTCAGCTAACAAAGAAACGGGCAAAAGATCCAGTCGAATGGGATGATGAAAGCATTACCGCTTTCTTAAAATTACGCAACAGCCTGTGAGACACTCCAGCTTTAGGGATGCCTGATTATTCAAAAGAGATTGCATTATATTGTGACACAAGAGACAATTGTGCTCTCTCAGTTCTAACCCAGACCCATGGGTTAATGTGACGTCCTGTGGCATATTTTTCTGCCACATTGGACCCAGTGGCATCAGCACTGCCAGGCTGCCTAAAATCGGTAACTGCAACTTGCATAAGTCTTGAGGAAAGTGAATGCATTGTCATGGGACACCCTGTAACAGTATATGTCCCAAATGCAGTCGTGATTCTGTTAACCAGAACACGTACTCAGTATTTAACTCCTATTTGGATGACTACATATAAAATAATTATTCTTGGTTCAGAGAATGTAACAATAGTCAGATGTACTGTTCTAAATCCAGCAACCCTGTTACGAAATTCACACTTTGTAGAAGTAAGGGAGGAAGTCGAACATGATTGTATCGACCTCACTGACTTGAGTACTAAACCTTGCGCAGACATACAAGAAGAACCTTTAAAAGACCCAGAACATGAGCTATTTGTAGATGGCTTGTGTATGCGCCATGAGGAAGGAGGATTGAGCGCTGCCTATGCTGTGTGTACATTATCTGGTATAGTCGAAGCATCCTATATACCAGGAATCAAGTCTGCGCAAGTAGCCAAATTGATTGCTTTAATAAAAGCATGCACAATTGGGGAAAATTGGAGAGTAACCATTTACACTGATAACCAGTATGGTTACGGGGTTGTGTATGACCTTGGCCAGCTATGGATGCAAAGGGAGTTCATGACTTCTTCAGGAACCCCTATTAAAAATAGACAGTTTCTAAAAGAATTACTTGAAGCAATTCAATTGCCTAAAGAATTGGCCGTGGTCGAGTGTGCTGCTCACCAATCTGAAAATGACAAAGTGACAGCTGGTAATCGATATGCTGACCAAGTGCCCACATTGTGCCCGATACAGAATGTCAGTAAACAAGAAAATCGATGCATGTGGAATCAGCTGGCAACTTATGCTACTAAGAGCAGTAAATACATGGGAGGAAATGAGGGATTTGTAAAACGAAGCAGAACCTAAAGAAAAAGAGGAATGGGAAAAAATAGGATGTCAGTTAAGACCTGAAGAAGGTGTAATAGTTTACTTAGATGGGAGACCAGTACTACCTGATTGTATGCTTGCACCGATGGCCAGGATGTACCTTGGGGACACACACATAGGTAGAGATGCAATGATAAGATTGTTCAGACAGGATTGGTTTAATGCAAGGTTCAGGTACATAGCAGATAGTCTTTGCCAGAGATACCTGGTCTGTCAATGAATGAACCCCTGGTAGAAGGACTGTGGTTTGCCCTTGGAAAATTGGAAAGGCAAAAGGCCCATTTATCCAACTACAACTTGATGTAATTCAGTTACCTGCTGGTCGAGGATTAAAATATGTTCTTGTCATCGTCTGCTTATTTTCCAAATGGGTAGAAGCATATCCAACCAGAAGGAATGACAGCTTAACTGTAGCCAAACTCTTTTTAAGGGAGCTCATTCCTCGGTTTGGTTTTCCAGTAATGATTGAATCAGACCGAGGGTCTCATTTTAATAATGAAATAATTCGGTTGATTTATGAAGCATTCAAAATTGAGTAAAAACTGCACTTTGCATATCGCTCAGAGGCTTCTGGAGTGGTAGAACAACTAAATGGCACAATCAAAGCAAGATTGGGAAAGATGTGTGAATCTACCCAATTGGAATGGCATGATGCTTTACCTCTTGTCCTGATGGGATTCAGAAGCATTCCAGACAAGAAAACAGGCTTGAGTCCCCATGAAATACTCATGGGAGGGGCAATGAGGCAAGCATGTGTACCAGGACACAAGCTGTAAACTATATCTGATGATTTAGTGTTGGAGTACTGCAAAGAGTTAGCTGACCAAATGCGTTCGATCTCTCACCCCTTCGGGGAAGACGCTGTGGCCAGACAATCAACTCCAGCACATGATTTCAACCCTGGAGATTGGGTAGTGATAAAAGATCACACCCGGGAATCTTGCCTAGCACCAAGGTGGGCAGAACCACAACAAGTGATATTGGTTACCACCATGGCTGTAAAGTGCAAGGAATTCCAAACTGGATCCATGCAAGTAATATCAAAAGAGTAACAGAACCTGACGAAGTAGAGGGTGAATGTTGCGCAGCTGAAGAATTTTAAGAAGTTGATCCTGAAGTAGTTGATGAAGAACAACCAAGCACCAGTCAGGATGAATGGGTTCCAGTAGTCGACAAACCTGAAATAAGAATAAGAACAAGAAGCCTAACGTATTTAGATAGTCAGGGTGATAGTGAGGATGAGACAATAATAGAAGAACACACTCAGATTACCGAAATCAAAGCTAATAGTAATCTTGAGGAGGACCAGATAAGGAGAGAGCAACATACTCAGACATACAAAACACCCATCAGTACTCCTATGTCTGAGGAGGGACAGATAGGCATTAGCAAAAATGTCCAGGCAGAAGACAATCAAGAAAGTTCAAGACCTGAGCAGGACCAGATAGGTATAGTATATCTATCCTCGAGGCTTGGATCGCCTCTAGAAGCATGGCGGTATCCGTGCGGGTGCCCGGCCCCACCGGGGTCGTCTCCTTCTGTGCCTGTGTCGTGGCATAGTTGTCGATGGTTTCCTGCCTCGCCGGTCTCGCCACAGGATCTCTCTTCCCCATCTCGACTTTCCGTCCTAATCAGGAGTTGACTTGGGTGACGGGGTCGGGGGTGGGGGGGGAGTGGCTCGCCCGATTCACGTCTAGGCCAGCGAGCCGCCTTGAGCGGAGAGGCAGAGTGGGCGGAGAGGGTTTGAGTCCGAGTCGATATCCGTGCGACTCTCGTGTACACACTGGAGGGGCCGTGCCACCTGCCAATTTACGCAGCCAGTAGCGGGCTCTCTCCCCAGCTGTCAGCAGCAATGGAAGGCCCTCAGAAAGTCCGGCCCCAATGTGGCTATTGTGGTAGACCCCTTGTCAGCAATGGCGGATTGCAGGCTCAGCGGGGTCCCCCAGGCACTCTCAGGCAAGTCCCGTACCTCAGGCCTCCCGGGGAGGGGTGCAGTGCATCCGGGGTGGGGGCTCCAGGGTCTCAGGCACTGCCGCGGGTTAGATCCCGATATGGTGTAGGGGTTTCGCGCCAGCGAACTTTCCGAGTTGAATTTCAGCTCACAGTCGAGAGTATTGCTCGGAACTCTTAGCTCCGCAGATGCAGCCACCAGTCCGATCGATAATTTTCTGGTTTTCGTAAGTTTTGGCCGTGTTATATGTCCGATCTAGTGCAGTTCTCCGGGAGCCACGCAGAGGCACGTCCTACCCGGCTATGCTGCTGGCCATGCCCCTCCCCTGCCCATCTTAATCTGACTCCGTTGGGTCTGTATGGCTCGACATTAGAGATTGTGATCCCTACTTTAAACAAGTTACTACCCCAGAAAGTTGTGTCCAGTATGATATAATTGTGGTCACTTAATGTAGTTTCTTCAATTCTGGGGGAGGCACAACACAAGATAATATCGGAGGAAACAATCACATGGTCAATAACAGAGCTAGAATGTCGGTTTTTAAACGTCGGAATGGTCTGACCGTTTGCATCTTTCATGTAATCCATAATTTCCAGGTCATAACAGCCCATGAATTTATGTAATGCTTTTCCATAACTGTTATGTCCAAAGTGCAAATCATCCCATCCAGCATTATTAGTGATCCCACAGACCTTTTGTGTTGACAGTTCGAATAATGTGAGATTAAAATCACCCACCCAAATAAAATCAAAAGTAACATTCCCTTCTAGACATAAATTTTCAATTGTACTGGCGAGGTCGGTTACAATTTTCACCCTGGTGTTATCAAAAATATTATTGTAATAACTTAGCAACAGGATATTACGCACTTCGTCTTCCACGAGCCAAAGAATCTGAACATGGTCCCCCACAGTGATACACTTTTTTATTACTATTGGGCGTTGTATAGAAACTAATATCAATAGACCACCTTTTGCTCTCCCTGGCCCAGTACCCTTCGCTGACAAATTATAGGAGACAAATCCCTCATAATTGACTTCTTCCCTGCACCATGTTTCTTGGAAACAAAGAATGTCATAGGTGTTAATAAAATTCGACCAGCCTAGAACATTCCCCTTAGATTTTAGTCCTGCAACGTTCCAGCTAACAATTGTAATCCCTTTGCCCCCTGTTCCTATTCCATCCGGAGGCAGAGGACACTTGATACCATTTTCCTCATTCCCGTTACCAGAACTCTGGGAACCACTCACGGTGGTCGGACTTAAGTTAGCCATCACATTAGACTCTGGTGCAATGGTATTATCAACCACCTTGTATAGCTGGGCACTTCAGGTTTCGTCAGGTTTACACTGGTGATCCTGGGCAAGTCAGTCATTTTCATCCAGGGGGTTTAAACTATTAAATCGATTTTGGATCGGTATATCAAATAGTGGTCTACGCAAGGGCGTATAAGGCCTGGTACTATTGTTGCGATAAGGAGCTTCGTTAAGGTGGCTATAAAAGAAACCAAGTGACCGCACACACACACTATTATCAAGAATCGGTAGGGAAGCTGCTCTAAGCAGGACGGTAGCAGCGTGTTGTGGATGTTTAAAATTAACAATGACGCAGTCGCCCCTGCAGTTCTTCCTTGAGTTCCCTATCCAGTTAACCCTTCTGGTAGTCAACACCTGGTCAGAATAAGCAATTGGGAACCCACATTGCCTATTCAACCAGGAAACAGTTTTATTTTTTAATGATTCATGGGATTCTTGTTGGCCCTGGCTCGTATGGGTTTCAGATGGTGTACGTTAGTTAAGACCACCACATATGGTGCACAATCAGGTGGGAGGTTAATATAACGCCTACTTTTCACTTCAGTCCATCCCTCTTTGGTCTCATCTGGTTTTACAGATTGCTTGTCCAAACAGGCCGCAGAAGGAGCACAACTGGAGCCTTAGATCTACTCACAGGGGTTTTACTAACACTGGTAACATTGATCTCAGCTTGGGTTTTAGTACCTCTAGCTAAAGCCATATGGGTGTTCAAAAGGCCCCCTAGTTTTATCACCTCATCAGAAAGCTGGTCGAGTTTAGCCACCGGGGGTTTAATAATCCCTTCTATCTTAGAATCAATGGCGCTTACCAAACGGTTAAATTGTCCAATGTCCAGGGTAACTGCGCCATCTTTAACCACAGACTCCCCATCCTCAGTGGTATTTCTAGGAGGTGTGACTGCTCTTCTTTTTGTATTACGAGTTTCACCTCGTTTGGTTTGGACTTTTCTGCAGGCCCTGACCACTCTGGGAGCAGGGGTCGGGGAGCACTGTATCGAGGTGTCAATGGAGTCATTCAGTACAACTTGGTTTGACACAGGTTGTTCTGTGATTACCTTATCGGTAACATCGGGACTATTAAAGCCATTACTGTCACCCGGAGCTGATGGGGCTGATGTAAGTAGTGGAGTAGGTGACAAGGGAGAACTTCCTAACCCCAAGGACAATCTCCTATCATTATTAATTTTGCTAACCACCTTAACCAGGTAATTATCAAGTGTAGCCAAAACCGGTGGGTTGTTCACAGATTTTGATTTAGACATAGCTGAGAAGGGGGAGAAGAAAGCAAGGTAAAATATAATAAACCTAAAACAAGACTACTACTAGTGACCGAAAGCTAACATGAAAATCCACAGTACAATAAGGTTCCAATTGTGCCAATTCCTAGGGCACAATGAACTTTAAAAACACTAAATAAAAATAGTCCACAAGGTCTCACAGTATTGGAGTTGATGGCATCCGCAACATGTAGAGTCTCTGGACCAGCCCAGCCTCGACCTGCCCCGGACTGCCACAGACTGCCCGCCCTTTGCCCAGGCTTAGCCCGGCGACGCCCACGCGCATCCCGCTCCACCGGAGTGACAGCTTGGTTTTATGCGCCTCCAGGCACGGAAGAGGGTGGAGGCAGGCGGTGTCCGTGTCCAGCGAAGGATGCAGGTTAATGTAGTTGCCTCCCAGACTGCAATCCCCACTCGGCGGCCATGTTGTCAGGAGTGGCAGCGGGAGAAAGCAGCAGCGGGACCCCCGCGGGCAGATTGTGCTGGTGCCGGTAAGATTTTACCCCCGCAATTGTTGTCGGCTGAGAGCATCAATTAGAGAGCCGGATTCTCTTGGACTTGGTCCCGGTCTCTTACGCCTCTTACTCCTCTTACTCTCTTACCCTCATGTACGGGGTAATTTCCCTCCAACAGTTATTTTTCTTTCCTCCATAGTTCTTTCGCCCCCCTGCGCAGTTACTTGTCCCACTTATCTCACAGCTCCCAACTCCCAACTCCCAGGTGATTCAGGAGATTCAAGTGGTACAGTCCACTTAACAGGCACAACTCTGGCTTAACCTTTAAAGGTGTAGGCAGAGGGGGCAGGGCAAGGAAGCGTGGAACAGGTAAGCGTAGAAGTGCGCACCTGCTGATTGATTCTCAGTCAGCCAGCCGGCCAGCCAGTCAGCCAGCAACCTCCCCGTGATTCGACAGGCTTCAGTGCAAGTCTGATTACAATTTAAAGTCTCGGCCCCCTTACCTCCAAGCAAAGGCTTCTGAAAAACGCTCAGGAGCGCAGGAGCTGGCAGCTGGCAGATCTCAGCGGCATTTGCGGCTTTTCTCAACAGTAATAGCGGTATTTGTTGGATTCACGGCAATTTCTGCATTTTTTACGGCCGCACTCCACACACCGACTACTTGTGAAGGCTTCTGGAAATGCTCGAAATGCTCAGAGGGACAAAAGCTGGTACTGGTACTGGGAGCTGGCAGGTCTCAGCGTGGGTTGCGATATTCGCGACATTCACAGCGTTTTCGACTTCGTTCCAACGGGAGCAAGGACCTGCATTCAGACGGCCATGGCGTGGGGGCGGAGCTCAATCACGGAAGAGAGTGTCTGAATCCACAATGCATCACACTTCGGGACCACAAATCCCAATGATCAGATTGGTAGGAAAAATAGACCTAAAGCTGAATTTAAGGTTAATGGAGAATTAGTACAATTAATGGTTGATTGTGGTTCAATGTATACCATTATTCCAAGGTACATCTTTGACAAACTGTGGCCTAACGCTACATTACAACCCAAGGATATCAATCCAGGAGCGTATCAAGGCGAAAGTATCGATCTTATTGGATACATGAAGTCAGTGATTGAATTTAAAGGGAGGTTGGTTGAAGGCAAAGTGTATGTAGCAAAAGATGGACATCCTATTCTAGGATGGATGCATCCATTTGATCTGTCTATTATCATTAATCCTAGGGCTCCAAAACAAGTTTAGTTATAGACAATCCTTCTATAGAAGAAATCATAGAAGAAGCTAAAGATGTTTTCAAGAAAGAGTTAGGTTGTTTTAAAGGATATGTACATAAAATAATGTAAAAACCCAATTAAATTCAAGTACAGCATAGAGTACGTAGAACACCCTTAGTAGCTAGGGAAGCCATCAAGGGAATGCTTCAAGATATGCTTGATTCAGGAGTGATAGAATCAGTTGAAAGCTCACCATGGGTTCCACCAGTGGTTATCAATGAAATATCGGATGGCAAGTTTAGGTTCTGCATTGACCTTAGGTCACTTAACCAGAACATGGTGGTTGACACATTCCCACTACCAAACATTAATGAATTGGTCCTGGCATTGAGTGGTGGTAAATTCTTTTCAAAACTTGATTTGAAAAACGCGTACCACCAAATCAGACTGCATGAAGACTCAAAACCATTGACGGCATTCATCACTACTGAAGGTATTTTTCAGTGTATCAGGATGCCTTTTGGGTTGTGTTCTGCAGCCAGTATATTTCAGAGGATGATGAATGTGCTATTTAAGGGAATTAAGAATATTGTTTTCTTCCAGGATGACATATTAATATTTGGAGACACAGTTTATCAACATAACCATACTCTTCTTGAAGCTTTATTCAAAATTAGGGAATCTGACCTCAGCTTAGACAAGACAAATGTAAGTTCTAGTGAATAAAGTGGATTACTAAGGTTTTGAAATTTGGTGTGAAGCCTAAAATAGACCTTTTAGAGGCTATTCGTTCAGCTCCTGTTCCCTCAGACAAGGTCAAATTGCGATCATTTTTA
Organism: Lissotriton vulgaris; assembly: GCF_964263255.1. Classification (NCBI taxonomy): domain Eukaryota; kingdom Metazoa; phylum Chordata; class Amphibia; order Caudata; family Salamandridae; genus Lissotriton; species Lissotriton vulgaris. Next base: position 2,001,501,439 of record NC_141685.1, on the reverse strand, counting down.
GGTTTGATTGAATATTATTCCAAATTTATTAGAGATTTCTTGACAAAAACTGTAGACTTAAGGTCTCTCTTAAAAAAAGGAGTTAGCTTTAGTTGGGGAAATGTTCAACAACTTTGCTTTGATAGCATTAAGAAGGATATTTGTGATGCAGACATTCTTATGCCTTTTGACACGAAACTACAATCCGCACTTACTGTTGATGCAAGTGTTACTGAACTTGGAGCCGTTTTAGCTCAAGTTCATAGTGGCAAAGAAAAGACAGTAGCATTTGCATCTAGAACACTAACCACTTGTGAGAAGAACTACTCAGTTATAGAACGTGAGACTTTGGCTGCTGCGTGGGCATGCGAGTACTTTAGAACCTATCTTTGGGGGTCTAAATTTACATTAAAAACTGATCACAAGCCTCTCATACGTGTGTTACTACCAGGTGGTGGTGCAAAATGCTCAGCAAGATTGACCAGGTTGGCCTCTCGTCTTCAGGAATTTTGTTATAACATAGAATATATCCAAGGTTGGAGGAAAATACAAACGGACTGCTTATCAAGATTGTCACTTGATTGGGATACAGTAGATAAAGAGGCTGTCCTTAAAAAACAGAATGAGGGTGATGTTGCCTTGGTACAAGATGTGTTGAATGTATGTGAACCACAGGCATTAACTAAAAGTGAGTGGGTTGATTCTATGTTGAATGACAGTTCAATGTTAGAACTTAAGAAATTAATACAACAGGGTTGTAAGAGAGAGAGAGCGCACTGTTTCCATCTCTATTAGGCAATTTGTAAGAATACTTGATGAACTTTCTGTTTACGAAGATATTCTGATCATGAGAGGAGATTTGTTTATCCCTCCAGTTTCATTGAGGCACAATTTGATAAAGATAGCCCATGAAGGTCATTTGGAGCAGACTAGAACTAAAAAAAAGACTAAGGATGAATTGGTGGTGGCCAGGGATTAATTCGGATGTAGATACTTGGGTTACAAGGTGTGACATTTGTAAAGAGAGTGACAAACATTTAAAGGTTGGAGTTCAAGCATCTAATGGTCATATTTCTGATCCAGGGTTACCCTGGCACACTGTATGTATGGATTTTATTGGTCCTATGAATGGACTTAAAGAGAGTTTACGCTTTGGTATAGTTGTGGTTGATGTGCACTCAAACTGGTTAATAGTCAAATTCACTAGAGATATTAATACTTCAACTACCATAAGCATCAAGAGGAATATTTGGAGTGAAGAAGGGATACACTCTGTACGTTTAACAGACAATGGAACTCAGTTGACATCTGTTGAAATGAAAAACATTTTGTCCACTTGTGGTATTAGATATAGTTGTACTTCTCTGTACAACCCACAAGGGAACAGAATTGTTGAGAGGGCCAATCGTTTGATCAAAGGTGTTATTCAAATGGCTATTTCTAGCAGTATCAGAAATGATTTGGGCATATCGCTCCAGTGTACACAGTGTCACCAATAGAACACCATTTCATTTGAGATGATGTGTGGGAGACCACCTAACACAAAATTGGTTCCCACTTGGACCAGAGACATAATAATGAAATATATGATTAATGACAAGTCATCTTCAGTTCCATCACAAGGAAGTGTGATTAGAGAAGAGAATGTGTCCTGGTGATTGGGTGAAGGTACGGTCTGGCAGGTCTGGAATTCCATTCAAACAATTTTTTAGGACCACTAACTTACCATATTGTGTGGTTCTAGACAATGGTGAGAAATGGAATTATAGACGGGTGGCCTTATACCAGAAGAGTAAGGTAGGTACAGATGCTATGGTCAAAAGTAATGGCTGTGACACTTCCTTAGGTAATACGATTTTAACTATGTCTGATAATGACTTAATTTATAATTCTCAGGAGAATGTTGCTTCTCAAAGTGTTGTACAGGGAGGAGGTGATGCCCCTGCTCCTGCTCCATCAGTTTCTTTAGGGGTATACCAACCTACTCGAGAAGTAAGACGATATAGAAATCGTTGTCTTCCAGGTTACTTAAAAGATTCCATATGTAAATGATATGTTTGATTATATAGACTTCATAATTGCCTATTTATTTTTCTGTGCAGTTATTTAATTTTTAATCATTTATTCATCTTTAATGTATTCTTTAGTCTTATTGATCTCATATTAGAATATTGTTTTGCTCATCTTTTATATGTCTTTCTTTGTTTAAGGAAAGAGGATATGTGTTAATCTTCTATGTTGTTTATGGAGTGTGGAGCACTGTGCCTAGTGCATTCCACATTCCCATGTAGTCTGATGGTTCTATTCCTCGGCAGTTGCTGTTGACTGGCCAGAGGGAAAGCCACATTTTTCCATTCTGCTATTATCTTATAATAAATAATTTAACTTGTAATACAAATAAGTCAGACTCAGTATTCACTGACTCCCCACACATAGTACACATGACCTACCTGTCACCCAGATGGCTTCATGTCATTGATAGTTCCAAAGATCCACATTGCCCTAGATGACGCCACACTCAGGCGGATTTTCTTCATATGAAGGGGACCTGTCTGATGATCCAGATGTACTGGATGGTGGTCCTAGAGGACCTAACCAGAATTACAGGGTGGATGATTGCTATGGACCCTTGTCTCCTGGGCCTGATTCCTCGTGATCCTAAATGTAAGACAACTAGGTGATTTCTGGTGTTGGGACTTGTTATAGCTAGGTGGCGCATTGCGATCCATTGGTTAACCTTCCAAGGGCCGCTAGTGGCGAAATGGAAAACAGACTTGAGAGAGTGGGCTCTGGCCGTAGAGGGGCATATCTGTAGCACCAGAAGAGATGACAAACTACCTGAGGTATTGCTGACTTGGGGAGCGATGGTCCAAGAGATAACGGGACAGGCCTCACAATCCACACAGGTGTCACTAGAGGGGACTTCCATCGAGGGACCGGTCCCAAGCCAGGGGGGAGACATGAGGAGTCCCAGAACGAGCATTGAGATACATGGACCTAAAGTTAAACAGACCCGGCAGGGTGTGGGGTGTGGAGAGGGGGGATTGTTGGAGGGGTTTGTGGGGATGGGGGTGGGGGTAGGTTTAGTAAGAGTTGAGATATCATGACACAAAAAGCGAAATAAACCGGGATAGCCTAGAAAACCTCCATGGAAATTAATATAGGTCTAAATCCTTGAGTTTAATGTTGGACTGTTTCACTGCCTCGGCAGAGGTACAAGAGATATGTAATTGTGATTGTAATTGTATATGAACATGATCCGCAGATTTGGAGGAATAAACTAATAAAGAATTTTTTTTTTAAACTTGCGGGTTTGCTCAGCTCCCTTGTCTGTACTAGGTTTGCCAAGAGGTGGTTTAGTCAGTCTAGTTTCCAAATTATTGCGTAGTAAGGATGCGTACGCATAAGCAATAATTATAGGTAACGCACGTTCAGGGTCTACTTTCGTGACCGATGTAAGCTTCTAGCATATAGCGAGTGATACTTTGCTTTTAATGTTAAAGAGAATAATTGAGGACATTACGGGAACATTTCCCATCAGTTTCATCCCTGAATCCAGAGCAGGAGCTGCCCCATATTAGTTCGGTATTTGTTTTAACACGTCCTGCAAAACTGATGTGGATGGAGTGCCGTTACTGATGGAGTAGACAATCATCTATGCTGAGAGCCATTCCGTGGGATAAAACATAGTTAATTTTCGGTGCCTGTCTTGTGGTCCTGTATTAGGAAATACAGCTTAAATTTGGTTGATCTTTTGAGCAATCCAAAATGAAATAGCATCACGATCAGTGGGAGTTTTGCCCATAACTGAATGAACTATTACAGGACTTATAGTCGCCACTGTGGTAACTGTGCTTGCCCTTGCAGGCCATGCTGGCACAGCCAACAAGGTGCGTGAAACATATTGTGTCAAATGTCTATATTGAGTAACTAGAGCTTCGTACAAAGCTCGTGTTTGTACTAGATTTCGATTAGTCATATCAGTATATGGCATGTATCTGGCTAAAGCAGGCCAGGTCGACCCGTCATTACGTAGGGGCCCTATGTGTAACGATTTAGCCGTATGTGGGAGGGTGCAAAGGAACCAAGTATGATGTTTCCAATAAGACAAATGTATTTCCATAAGTGCATACGGTCTGTATAGTAATGGTAGTAGAGGTGTTGTGTATGTATGGAATGTATTAGTATTCCCATCTACAGCCGGAAAATCGACCCAAGCATAAAAGTCTTCAAAGCATTAAGCATTGTTGGCTTCAGCCACAAAGATAAAAGCACCACCTGCATTAGTATGTCCAAAATGTGTGGTCTACAGTTCACGGAATGGAAACTGGTGCTGCAGCCATAAGGAAAACAGAAAGGGATACAAAGTGCAACACAAAAACTAGTTGCCCCTTTAAACTTTTCAAGCTTGAAAAAATGACAGGATTTGATGCTTTGGAAACACTGTGGAGGATTAACCCCTAACACCACAAACGTCTCCGGTAAGAGGTGTAAAGGCTAATATGGACACATATAAGCACCACTTAGGAGACCCGTGAATAAGTACCAGACCAAACGGTGGTGCAATGTTGTATGGATTCTGTTTTTGGAGCAGAACTATGCCTGGGAACACAGAACAACAGTATGAAGGGACTGAGTCATCATAACATATCAGTAGCTATGCACCCCAATCCAGATTAGCTCATAGTGCCTCACCTGCACTTCTAACCTTCCCAAAGTAGCAGATACGTTGGCAACCCAGAACTTAACACTCTAGTCCCCTCAGGGACTTGGGGTATCAGGTCTCAACTTTCGTTCTCTCACACATGCATGTCCAAAATAAATAGAAGCAAGACACAAAAACAGTTTACAATAGTTTTTGAAACTATCATGCTCTATTATGAAGCAACTGTGCTGCAATTAAAAAACATGCAAAATTTAGTAACGTAATTAGCATCAACAATAAACTGTACACAATGAAAAGCTCTATCATGGGTATTGGTGTATCTGCCTAAGTCTCACAATAATATAGTAAAGATCTCTGGTTTGGTATCTGGCCCCATACCTGGCATTTACTGTTAGATGGTCTGCATCTCAGATTGAGAGGAGCTAGCGCTCTGGTTCCAGGACCTCTCCTCTGCTAGAAATACTTCCCTCTATTGTCAAAAAATGCAAATCTCCATTTTTATGATAAGAATTGTCCAACTCGCAAACAGCAACTGGGTCTCTTCTATTGTGTCTAGGTGTTAGTGTCCGACCACAGAGAATAACAGGGCATAAGGTTGTTTGACCTTGTACTAAATGTACAGACTGAATCTCAGGAAAAGCAGAATAATAAAACATGTGCAGCCTATTTCTAAAATAACTGTGGCACAAAAACAAGCATGTTATTTATTAATGTGTGCAAAGCAGAAGAAGCCTACAAAGTGTGCAGTGTGCGCGGTTGGGTTAACATGAAGGAAAACAACAGTGGGTTCAATAGGGAACACACAACAGCGGTAGGGGTAACTTACGAATATTACATGCAATGTTAGTAGACATGGCACACAGATGAGTGCCATGTTGCGTATTCATTTTTTAGAGCACCTTGTCACGCAGCCTGCAGTGGCAGTCCTTATGAGTTTGGTGCTGGGTCCTGTAGATTGGCATAAAATATGCTGCAGCTCTTATGGACCCTCTTTAGTACCTATGCCCTAGGTACCAGAGACACTACTTACTAGGGACTTACAGAGGTGCTAATGCCTAGTCACTTGGGGATCAAATGACCAGTTGTCTTGTTTTGGGGAAAGAACACTGGATCTGTAGCAGGAACCCAGTGCACTTCAGTCAATGTTGGATCGAATACCAGGGAAAAAGAGGTGGTGGGGGGACAACTACAACAAAAACCCAGTTTCCTACAAGGCCTTTTTGTTGGTCCCAGCTGGAAGTTATGATAAGAAACCTCCTTTCTACTCTACCGGGTTGCTGCTCTGAAAGTAAAGCAGACACGTTGCAGGTGCTGGTGAATGAGTCCCAGTGTCTGCAAATTACACACAGACATCTTCAGCCTATTTCACTTATGCTGACCCAGGTCAGGGTCAATAATAGCTGTTGGATATTGTTGGGTACCCATCATGTTCTGCTCTGATGAAAGGGAATAGTTGTAGGAGTATAGAGTAAAAAGCTGGCCTGGGTTATATGCAGATGCAGATTATCAGAAAGATGTAGGATGAGAAAAAGGGCTCCATATACCTGGCCTCACCTTGGGTGTACAGAAAGGGCTGTGACCCAATGTAAGGTTGCAGAGGTGCAATTTACATGTGACCTTCATTCTCTGTGTTCTTCAGTCGGCAAGGGTTGGATGTGCATGTAATCTAACCTCCTTATTGACCCACTAGTGGGCACTGTGAGAAACTCGTACTGCTTTCAGCCTTAGGACTCTCAGTCATGTCCAGTAACAAACACCCACCCACTAACTGACCTCACCCAGACACCTGATGGGGACTCAGTTCTCAAGATGCACCACACCATTCTTCTATGTTGCATGAAAATAAAACTACAGAAACACATCTGGAAAAAGCAAATATTCTTAGTTAATGAAGGATAAAAGGAAGGTGAAATGTATAGAGGGGCTAATTTACTGACGTGGATTACCTTAGGGTTTTAAATAGTTGTTATTAAGAAATTGATTAATGCTTTTACCTTTAAATTTCAGTACATGAATATAGGATCCCTTAGGGACCCATATTAATCAGTTTTAGCACCTGCTCCATTTAAAGCCCTGGGTGGGTGATGGGTGCAAAGGAGCTGCACTGGTCAGCGGTGATATGAGAGGAACAGTACAAAAGATGAAGGTAAATGTAGATAGATGGGAAAACAGAAGTGGTCACTGTCAGTCACGGGAGTAGCCAGAAAATGAAAATAACCCCCACTTTCATTCAAAGTTCTGATGGCACTGAGAGAGCGGAGCAAATGAGCCCAAACCTACTTAGAAGAGCTCCCTTGTCTCTCATCCAAGCATGTATCCATTCAGGATTTTACCCTACCATCCACCTGCTGATGTCCACTATTTCATTTAGATTCTGTCATCCATTCATTCTTTCTAAGAAAGCAATAAAACTATTTGTTTTATTGCTTTTTTAATTGAGTCCTCTTTATCTCCATTGTGTTCCTACCTGTATCAGCACTACACACCTTGCCTGGGTCATACGCCGACACCCCGGTCCACCACAGGGTTTTCCCGATTTGATGTGGAGGGTGCCGGCGCCTCTGACCTTCATTCCTGGCAACTGGGAGGTCCTGGAGGCGGTGCCGCTGGTTAGGGATCTAGCTCTCTCCACGCCATATAGCTGACCTGCTTTTCTTCTCGCGCTGTGAAAGCGCGCAGCCGGTTGCAGAACGCTGCTTTGTTTGCTGAGATTCCCTGACCGGAGACCTCTTCTGCTTGATTACTAGGCAGACAGTTTCACCTTTCCTTGATGCGCTGTGAGCATATTTGCGCACTTGCACTAGCACTTTCATGCCAATTTTTTACCTATTTGTTTTATCGCTTTTTTAATTGAGTCCTCTTCATCTCCATTGTGTTCCTACCTGTATCAGCACTACACACCTTGCCTGGGTCATACGCTGTCACCCCGGTCCACCACGTGGTTTCCCGATTGATGTGGAGGGTGCCGGCGCCTCTGACCTTCATTCCTGGCAACTGGGAGGTGCTGGGGGCGGAGTCTCTGGTTAGCGCTCTAGCTCTCCCTCCGCCATATAGCTGACCTGCTTTTCTTCTCGCGCTGTGAACGCGCACAGCTGGATGCAGAAAGCTGCTTTGTTTGCTGAGATTCCCTGACCGGAGACCTGTTCTGCTTGATTACTAAGCAGACAGTTTCACCTTTCCTTGACGCGCTTGAGCCAATTTCCACGCTTGCACTAGCACTTTGATGCCAATTTTTTAACTATTTGTTTTATCGCTTTTTTAATTGAGTCCTCTTCATCTCCATTGTGTTCCTACCTGTATCAGCACTACGCACCTTGCCTGGGTCATACGCTGACACCATGGTCCACCACGGGGTTTACTGATTGATTTGGAGGGTGCCGGCGCCTCGGACCTTCATTCCTAGCAGCTGGGAGGTGCTGGGGGCAGAGCCGCTGGTTATTGCTCTAGCTCTCCCCGCATCATATAGCTCACATGCCTTTCATCACGGGCAGCAGATGCGCCACCAGCGCGCCAAAGGCAAGTCCGTCTGCGCCCATCCGCGGACGACCGGGGCAAGGGGCAAGTAATTATGCCCATTTTACTTCCTATTCTGCAACTGAACTAACACATCTCCACAACAATTGGCCTATTCGCTCCCGCACCCAAGCCCATCTGCATTCTATAGGGATTCTTTACTCCAGGACCGCTTATCCTGCACTCCTGAACTTTCATTCCTACCATCCGTTAAGAGCTTTTCCCTCAGCTCTGCTGTTCCTCCCGGTCCCACCGCCCCCGCCCGGCCCAGGACAAAATAAAGGGCACCCTTGTAGTCAGTTACTTAAATACCCGCTCACTAGCGAAACACCAACTTGAAATATTCCAGTTACTTGACTCAGACAAACCTGACATACTTCTTGTGATGGAAACATGACTCACTACGGAATCAGTACCGGATATTCTCACGGCAGTACCCTCAGGCTACTACATTTTTCAAGCCAACAGGCCCTCGGGGAAGCCTGGAGGCGGGGTTGCCGCTATAATTCATCATCAACTTAGGTTCACCGCCTTGAATATTACTAGCATACCTTCAGTTGACAGCCTCATTTTAAAATTTGAATCTTCCCAGTCCCCTTTTATCTGTGCCCTTTTTTACCGACCCCCTCACTACATGCCCTGCTTCCCTCTTTTGTTTAGTGAAATGTTGTCCCAATTAATCATCAACAATGCCAAAATTATGATTATTGGTGACTTTAACTACTGGCCTACGGACGCAAAGGAGAGCACTAGCTCCTCAGAATTCACAGACCTTTTATCAGGTATGAACTGCACTCAGCACATACAGACCTCCACCCAGATTAAGGGACATGTCCTAGATCAAGTTTGGACCTCCAACTTGGAAATAACTCAACCCCAAATCTCTCCATGCCCCTGGTCAGACCACCATATTATTACATTCTCACTGGTCTGCATCCCTCACACAAAATTGTCCCTCACAGAGAACCATACAGCGAGGAATTGGAGCTGGGCCAACCTCAACAAGCTCTTAAACCTACTTAATGCTTCATCTCCTACTGAACAGGACTCTTTAGATAACTAGGCTTCCAGCATCAAGTGCTGGCTTGAATCAGCTAGCAATATGGTTGCACCTTTTAGGAGAACCAAACTCAAGCGCCCCCATGATGCCCGGCGCTGGTTCTCCAACGAGTTAAAAAATAAGAAATTAACATTCAGACAAGCTGAGCGTAGCTGGAGACAAGACTATGCCCCAGGGAAAAAAGTCTCTTATATCACCTTGTTAAAAGACTATAAAAAAATCTATACTTCAGGCTAAGACTACGTACTTTTCCCTGAAAATCACCAATTCTGCTACTAAAACCAAAGACATATTCTCCATAGTTGAGGAGCTGTCACACCCGGACAGAGTAATTGCCAAACCGGTCCCCTCTCAAACACTATGTGACTCCCTTAACCTATACTTCACGGAGAAGATTGCTACAATTAAAAGCAGCATTCCTTCTCCCACACCCTCAACAACCCCCTCTACTACCTTTAAAAACTCCCGGGTGGTGGATCAAATACCTCCGATATCTAGGGATGAGTTTCTCACTCTATTGAAAAAGTTGGTTCAGGCTCTCCTACAGATTGTTGCCCATCCCACATCCTACAAGAAGTTTTCGCTACCTGCCCTGCCCCCCGCTCGCGCTCCTCAACAACTCCCTCAGACTAGGCTCCGTACCCGACACCTTCAAGATAGTCGAAGTCATTCGCATCTTGAAAAAACCCAATGCTTACCCCTCTCTGATGAGCAATTTTCGACCCATCTCGTTGCTCCCTTATCTCAGTAAGCTTCTTGAAGCCCATGTCACCAACTTCCTCAGTTCTTTTATTGAATACTCACTGTTCCTTGATCCCCAACAAGCAGGATTTAGACCTGCACATTCTACAGAGTTAGTCATTCTCTCAGTCATGGATGAACTGAGGAGGGGGCAGACCATAACATCAGTCAGGCCTAAGTGCTCCTTGATCTGTCGGCTGCCTTTGACACGGTCGACCATAACATCCTGATGGGCCGTGTCAGTGACGCTGGCATCCAGGGGTCGGCTCTGAGGTGGATTGCCTCCTTCCTCAGTAACCGACACCAGGCTGTCCGCCTCACCAACTTCTCGGCGGTGAAAGTTAGGTTGACTTGTGGAGTCCCCCAGGGATCTCCCCTTTCTCCCCTTCTTTTTAACCTGTACCTGTCTCCCCTGATCCGGTCCCTGTGTGAAAGCAAGGTCGCTGCTTTTAACTACGCAGATGACATTCAGCTGGTGTGTGAAATCGACTCCTCTGATTCCCCAGTCAATAACTTTCAGTCCACCATGAGCCTCATCAGCGATTGGATGTTGGCTAATCAACTAAAACTGAACCCCGATAAGACTGAGCTGATCCTGACTGGAGGCACTTCTAACCCATGGAACTCCAACTTTTGCCCCCCCCCCCTCCTAGACAACCCTCCCCGCTGAATCTGTTAAGAGCCTAGGGGTTATAATCTGCAAAGATCTTTCCCATCCATAATAACTTTATTTTGGCCAATATGGCCATAAAAGTACAAAAAAACAAAAAAAAGGAATACAATGTTTACATCCAAATAAGAGAAAACACCAGACAAAACAATTTGGGGTTGCAGGGAGGGACATACGTACACTAAATAAATACTGTTATTTCATTTAGGGAGTTCGACCATTAATAAGAGGCAGTATGGGAAGTCTAAAACATATATCTTAAGAATATAATTTAACATCTGAATATTAAAATACAGTTAAAAATCATATAAAAACATCAGATAAAAACATCACAAGCAAACATCTTTCCATGAAGCCTCAGATCGGCGCAGTGGTGTCGTCTTGCTTTTTCCACCTTCGCAGAATCTGAAAGATCTCTGACTTCTAACTACGGAAGCCTTGACCCTGGTTCTCCTGGCCTTAGTCGTTTCCCACATTGATTATGCCAACTCACTTTATGTTGGCATCCCTGCCTATCAGCTCCGTCGTCTGCAACTGGTACAAAACCAGGCAGCGAGCCTCATTTTTCAACAACCCAGACACCACCATGTTCGCCCTTTGATGAAGAGCCTCCACTGGCTCCCAGTGGCCAAACAATGTGAATTCAAACTGGGCTGTATTATCTTTAAGGCCTTGGCCGGTCTTGGTCCAGCTTTCATCTCCTCCTTGATCCATCGTTATCTCGCTTCCCGTGCTCTTCGCTCCTCTCACTTGTCCTTGCTTACTACCCCCACCTTCAAACGAAAGAAACACAGTGGCCTCAGATTCTCTTTTCTTGCGCCTCACTTCTGGAACTCCCTCCCCATGGAATTCAGATTAGCAACATCTTACACCCACGTCAGATCCCTTTTGAAAACCCTGCTGTTCTCTCAGGCATATGAGTAAGGTTCTGCCCACCTTTTTTTCATCACCATGAAACCGTCTGGTGAAAGTGTGCTCTATAAATAATTGTAACATAACATTTCATCCATCATTCAATCTTTCACCATTCCATCCATCCATTGGCCATTCCATCCATCCATTCAGGCATCCATCATCTATCCATGTAGTCATCGATACATCCATTCACCCTCACATCCATCAATTGACTTACCAATCCATCAAAAAGTCTTTCATGCGCCAATTGATAATTTTGTCCATCCATCAATGCAGTCATCATATCAGATGATTTCCAATTAATTTATAATCATCTATCCTTTCATATTTCTATTTACTATGCCATTCGTCCTCTCAGAGACAATAGATACAAAGCGATTGTCATTGGAATCAGGAAGTGGTAGCAAGATTACAATTCTTGCATCTTAAATACTTAGGACTGGCACCGGCGCTCGGATTTCCATTCCATTCACTCTACCAACCTTTCACCCACCCATCCATCCATCCTCTCATATTTCCATTTACCCTGCTATCCTTTAACCAACTGATCCATCCATCCATTCTCTCAGATTTCCATTTACTCTGTTGTATCTTCACCCCAACCATCCATTCTCAGATTTCATTTGCTCTGCCTTCCTTACTTAACCCATCCATCCTCTCTGATTTCCATTTACTCTGCTATCCTTTCCACCACCCACACACCCCTCATCCATCCTCTGAAAATTCCATTTACTCTGCTATACTTTCATCCACCCATCCAGTCATCCATACTCTCAGATTTCCATTTAATGCCATTCTTCCATCCACCAATCTATCAATCCTCGCCCGCTTACCCACCCATCCTTTCACACACCCATCTTCTCATCCAGTCATCCATCAGTCATTCATCTATCCATCCTTTCTTTTGTTAAGTTCATTCATCAGTGCCAGGTACAGGTTTGGATTTGTGGTGCCTGAATTGCCAGTTAGGTCAGCATGAAAACTGTTCTTCAAAATCATGAAATACTAATTTAACCTGATTGCAGTAGTGCATTGGTGCCTATTGAACCTCCTCCCACTTTAAGCATACTGAGAGCCCTTCTAAGTTTCTCCCAGGTCCATGTGTGATGAGCTGCTCCAGTCCAGGTTTTTTCTTTGAATTCTAGGACTTGTAGTCTTGTTTATTTCCATTGTAAAACAGGACTGCAAGTCCCAGAATTCACAGGAGATAACTTGATTTGGAACAGCACATCATGCATGGACCTGTGAAACGTGGGAGCTATGTATGAAAAGAAATAAGAATTATGCCTGAAATATTTCCTGAAGGCTTGTTTTTGCATTTTTTGAGGGTTTCAACTGGCTGGTTTTGGATTGAGACTGGTCTGGGTTGGGCTGAATTTGGGCTTTGAACTTAAACAGCTTTTGGACTTGGGACGGGTCTGAAAAAAATCTGGCAACACTGACCTGTGTTCTTAAGAGTAGAGGCTGCCGTGGGCGTTCATTAAAGACTAGAAGCTATTTCAGCCTTGCTTGTGACTGGCGCGTGAGTTCACATGGTGCCTGCTGCGCTGAAAGACGCTATAAAGCGCCAGTGGAATCTTGTAAACACGAACTTTTAATGGCTGAGCACGAAGAAGGTGATGTCAGTCTTCCGTGCGATCAATCTGGCCCTCCGTCCTTCCTCAGTTAAGTGAAATAAGAGCAAAATTGCAAGTAACGCTGCCACGTGTTTCTCGTCTTTCCTCGGTCTCTGACGTACTCAGAAAAAAACATACCAAGAATTTTGGACCTCTTGAAAATGTTTCCTCACCAGAAATTAACATTATACAAACAAAGGTTAAGGGGTGTGTGTGCGCGCGCGCGCGCTTTATGTGTCACCCACATTAGTAATGAAACAATCACATTACACGCTGTGTAATATGATTGTTTATTTATAAGTGTGGCTGGCGCAGGAAAATGTACTTTAAGGTAATGGCGGCATGTTGTATTCTCTGCACTTATGTTTCTCTGTACCTCTTTAAGTCCTGCATTCCATTTTTCCTGATGTCATCTTCTCCTGTGTTCTGCCCTGTCAGTTAGCTCCCTGCTTTCTGATGGGAACACCAGTTATTCTCTATGGTGCTTAATAAATAAGTATTAAGCCTTACTTCTGTCTACTGGCTTCATTTACAACACATGGCGACGAAGAGCAGAAGGAGCTGAACAACCATAGAGGGAGGAGAACTCCACTGGTGAAAAGAACCACGCGGATTTTTGAAGAAAAAAGAAAAAAAAAAGCTCTCCCATTTCAAAGAACCACGCAAGTTTTGGAACAAAGAAGAACCTTTTATCCATATCAAAAGTACTGTAATAGAAATATCTTTGCTACCTTGAAGAAGAAGAAACGTTTTGAACTGAAGCCTGCAAAAGTTTACGTTTTGAACTGAAGCCTGCAAAGTTTCCAAAACAACTGGTGAGTTTGGGAGAACATTTGCCTATTTATACCGTGTATCTGATTGTGACTTTGTCGAGTTGGGATTATAAAGAGGTGCACCTTGCTAAAGGAACCCTATTCAACGTTATATTTCGGAAAATTGAACTAAAAAGAAATTCCTCTGCACGTTTAAAATTAAAGAGAATGAGAGCGCAACTTCTTGAAAGAAAACGGAGCGACTTGTGTTGTATTTATGCCATTCAGTAAATATTTGACTTTTCCCTCGTCTGAACCGACATCACCGGTACAAACACTCAGGTTGCATCTTTCAAAAGTCTCCTCGAGCAGAGAGACACACGAGCACACTCCTCTAGCGGAGAGGCACAAGAGCTGACTCACCGTTCGATCTCCCTGCCATTGTTTTCCTTCAACGGAGCCGAAGGAAGCACTCGAACAAGAAAGGAACAAGCGTCACTGACGGAGGAGGTGACGTGCCGGCAGTGACGCGACTGCGCAATGCAACGTACGCGGCGGCCATCTTAGGATTATCTGGTATCCTAGCAACTGACATTGCTCATTGAACATCGCACCGAGTTGAAACCGATACTTCAAACAGCATACCGAGTGACTGAAAAATGCCTCTTTAAACAGAAACGAGTGTCAGCAAGAGGAATTAAAGGGTGAGAGTGCCATTTACTAATCGAATTTATATTTTTTTTTCTTCGCTTTTTGTTTTTTGGGACTTTAAGCAGCGCACATTGAAAAGTCACCACAGACACTATTCCCTACATTGGGGAAGCAGAGAAAGAGTGGGGAAGCACATATTGCACGTGTTAATGAGGAAAAGTTGACATTTCATTTGAGTTTGACTATCTCTCTGTCAAAGAGAATAGTGCTTCTTTAAGAATGGAAAATCTGAATATTATTGCACCTCCATTGTTCTTACAAGCTACTGGGGATCCACCCATTGAGTGGGATGAATGGATAGACATTTTTGAGAATTATATCGAGGCACTTGATGGGAAAGATTTCAGTGCAATTAGGAAGAAAGCCCTCTTGTTAAGTGCATTGGGCAAGGAGGGTCAACATTCCTTTAAATATCTTCCCGTAGCAGTGAACCAAGATGGTAGGGCAATAACCAATGTATACACAGAAGCCAAAGCTCGGATGAAAAAACAATATGCTAAAGAAGTAAATATTGTTATGGCGAGGCACAAATTTTACACCCAACCCCAAAGGAATGAGGAATCAGTAGACCAGTTTGTAGCTAGGTTACGCAAGTTGTCAATAAAATGTAATTTTGGAGAGATAAGGGACGAAATGATAAGAGACCAGCTGATAGTACAGTGCCGAAACAAAAAGATGCAAGAAAAACTGTGGGCGGCAAAAAACCCTACCCTACAAATGGCCATTGACATAGCAAAAGTAGTTGAGGAATCGAATGCATGCATGAAAGAGATGGAAAAGAAAGATAATACAAAAGAAAATGTTCAAGGCAATGGTGTTTCTTGTGTTGATCATGATGAAGTTGCTGTGGTGAATAAGAAAAGTGTAGATCAGGGAGGAAGTGGTCAGAGGAGATTTAACAATGCGTTCTCAGGCAATGACAGGAATAGATTTCAAGGAAGAATGTGCAGTAGGTGTGGGAGTACTTTTCACAGTTCGGACTTCAGGAGGTGTTTTGCAATTGATAAGATGTGTAGGAAATGTGGGCGGAAAGGACATTTTGCGAAGATGTGTAGAGGTACAAACGTTGATAAAGTAGCTGTTGTTGAAAACAGGGATGAAGTGAGAGACATCGCTAGTATTGAGGGTGCCAACAAAATATTGTGTTTAGGTGGGGATGGTGTGAATGAGGGTGAGCCTGGAAGGAGATTCAGACCAAAAGCCCTGTTCCTTATTGATAAAATTGAGGTCCAGCTGATGGTTGACCCTGGATCCTTATGGACCATCATTCCCAAGGATATGTTTTTAGCAAATTGGAAGGATGTGCAGCTATCTGCTAGTGACATTAATGCCTGTGGTTATCAGGGTGAAAGTATAGATGTGATTGGGTTTATGGTGTGTGTAATATCATTCAAGGATCGCTCAACCGAAGGAAAGGTGTATGTAGCCAAATCTGGTCCTGCAATTTTGGGATGGGGGCAACAGTATGACCTCGGAATAATAATAAATCCTAGAGCAGCACAACAAGTGATGGTGGTAGATAGCATAACCACAGATTCGATAGTTGAAGGGATGAATGGTCTGTTTGATGAGCATATAGGAAAGTTAAGGGGTTATGTGCATAAAATTGTTTTGCGGGATGATGCCATACCCATGCAACACAAAGTGAGAAAGGTTCCATTCATTGCACGTGAGGAAGTGAAGAAGATGTTGGAAGAAATGCTAGATCAGGGTGTGATAGAGCAGATCGAAACATCACCCTGGATTTCCCCCGTAGTTATTACGACCAAATCCGATGGAAAATTTCGTTTTTGTGTGGACCTTCGCACCCTCAACCAAAACATTGTAGTAGACAACTTCCCCTTACCGAACATCAATGAGTTGGTCCTGTCACTAAAAGGTGGAAAGTATTTTTCCAAGTTGGACCTTCGCAGCGCCTATCATCAAATAAAACTACACCAGGACTCAAAAGCACTGACAGCGTTCATAACAACCGAAGGAATATACCAATTTACACGAATGCCTTTTGGACTCGCCTCTGCAGCTGGGGTATTTCAAAGGATGATGGGTGCTGTACTAAAAGGCGTGAACAATGTAGTGTATTTTCAGGACGATGTCCTGATATTTGGAGCGACTGTTGAAGAACACAATGTGATCTTGAAGACCGTTTTGGAGAGGATGGAACAGGCAGGATTGACTCTCAAGAAAGAGAAATGTAAATTTGCAGTGGAGGAGGTTGAAAATCTTGGGTATACATTGTCTGTTGACGGGGTAAAACCCAAGAGAGACTTATTAGACTCCATTAGAAATGCACCACCTCCGTGCGATAAAGATCAGTTGAGGTCTTTCCTCGGCCTCATCGAGTACTACGCTAAGTTTGTAAGTGGATTTTGCAGAGAAAACCGAAAAGATCAAGGTGCTGTTGAGGAGTGGATGTAAGTTTGTGTGGGGTGTGGAACAAGATGAGTGTTTTAAAAGAATCAAGGTGGAAATTTGCGAGGCAGGCATTTTGACACCGTTCGACACCAACCGCAAGTCAGTTTTGACAGTGGACGCGAGTGCTGTGGGTGTTGGTGCGGTTCTGGCTCAAGTACACGATTCTGGTCTTAAAACTGTAGCGTTTGCCTCAAGAACACTCACTACAGCCGAGAGGAATTATTCTATAATCGAGCGTGAAGCTCTAGCCGCAGCATTGGGTTGCAAGTATTATAGGATGTATCTGTGGGGGTTCAAGTTCACGTTATTGACAGATCACAAACCCCTAGTTAAAATACTTTCGCCTGGCGGCGCTGGCAAGGGTTCTGCCAGGTTAGCTAGACTCGCCGCCAGGATCCAAGAGTACTTGTACACTGTGGAATATATTCCCGGTTGGAAGAATTGCCAGGCGGATGGACTCTCTAGACTTCCACTACCTTGGGAGAGGGTGGACAAGTTAGGAGTAGAATCTCTCAACTCAGAGGGTTCTGTTGCCGCTGTGGATGAAGTTGTAGATATGTGTGCTGGGGCAATTAGTAGAAGTTTGTGGAATACATCTATGGCTAAAGATGTGGTGTTGTGTGAAGTCAAAGACCTGATAGCGAAGGGTCCAAGGAGAGAGAGTTGCTTACCTCCTGCACTTCATCCTTATTTAAAGGTTCTGGAACAATTGTCTATCTTGGACAAAGATGGATTCATGATTTTAATGGACGAAAAATTCATTCCTCCACAAGAAGTGCGATTTACTTTATTTAAGCTGGCCCATGAGGGTCATTTAGGGCAGTCCCTTACCAAGAGGAGAATTAGGGAGAATTTTTGGTGGCCCGGAATGGACTCCGAAATCTCGCAGTGGGTGGAGAGATGTACCGATTGCTTGGAAAGCGAGAAGAGACTTAAAGTGGGTAGCCATACTGGTTGTGGCTCAATAGTAGATCCCGGGTGCCCTTGGCACACCATATGTCTTGATTTTATTGGCCCGTTCTACCAGTTGAATCAAGATATGAGGTTTGGGTTGGTAGTAGTTGACGTCTCTTCCAAGTGGTTGGTAGTCAAATTCATGAAGGAGATCACTACGAGCAACACTATTGCTGTGCTGAGTGAGATCTTTAGAGAGGAAGGTTTTCCCACAAGGATCATTACCGATAATGGGACGCAGCTCACCTCCCTGGAGATGGCTACTTTCTTGGGAAGGTGCGGTATTGTTCACTCAAGGACCTCACTTTACAACCCCCAGGGAAATGGCATAGTGGAGAGGGCCAACCGCATGGTTAAAGGTGCCATTCAAATGGCGATTTCTTCCAGAATGGATGTGAAGAGTTTGGTTAATGACCTGGTTTGGGCCTACAGGACTACTGAAAATGGTGTGACCGGTTTGATCCCGTTTTCTGTCATGAGGGGACGTTCAGCGGGTACTAAACTAGTGGCTGCGTGGATGAAAGAATATCTGAACGCTGACCTTCCTGCTGGTCCTGGTGAGTCTGACACCGCACGTGAATCAGATGGCGCGTGTAAATTTGCTGTGAATGATTGGGTGAAAGTCAAACCGGGTCGAGTGGGTGTCGGACTAACGAAGTTCAGGGGGCCATTTAAGGTCAAGTCTGTCCATAAAAGATTTGTCACTTTATTTAACGGTGAGAGTTGGAACTTGAGGCGTGTGGCACTGTATAAAAAAGCCGAGCCAGAACCGGTGAGAACCAATGAGCCTAGTGCCAGTAGTACCAATGAGTCTTGTGCTAGTAGAATTCAGAGAGTGAGAAGACCTCCAGGTTATTTACGTGACTTTGTTTGTAAGTAAGGTCTCTCTCTGTAACGAAGAGCATGTTCTTATCATGTTTTTTTTTTTTAGACTCACTTTCGTTTTTTTTTGTGTTTCTCCATATGAAGGGAAGAGGATATGTTGTATTCTCTGCACTTATGTTTCTCTGTACCTTTTTACGTCCTGCATTCCATTTTCCCTGATGTCATCTTCTCCTGTGTTCTGCCCTGTCAGTTAGCTCCCTGCTTTCTGATGGGAACACCAGTTATTCTCTATGGTGCTTAATAAATAAGTATTAAGCCTTACTTCTGTCTACTGGCTTCATTTACAACACGGCACCAGCAGCTCCTATAGAGATATGAAAACATGGCCAGTGTACAACAAGGAGCCACAGCTTTGTAAAGACACCAAAGAACGAGGGTGAGAAATCCCATTGAGAAAGGGGAGATGAGATTTAGTTCCTCCTGATGGAGATGAGCCAACCTAGAAGGAGATTTACTTGAATTGTACAGACAAGCTAGCATAGTGCGTTGAAGCCATAGTGCAATGAGGAGTCAGGGAACAAACGGTACATGGTATGAGACCTATTTGATTAAATGTGTAAAAGACCACGAACTGTAAATGTAATTTAAAGTGTGTAGAAAATAACAGCAACTGCGTAGAGCATCTGGAATGTAGACTGGAAGTGAAGGGTAGAGAAAATGTATGTTAAAGAAGGCAGATGAAGCGCACGTAGCGAGCGCCCTTTGTGAATAAAATGCTGAACCGCGGTCGAACGATTTAAATACAGAGCACCTTTGTGTGGAACAGCAAACAGACGCCGCAAAGCAGCCCTAATGACAAGAGTTATTTTTAGACTATGGGAACAAATATTTAAACTGCTTGCAACCCGGAAAACAACTAGGCAAGATATGTATGTAATAATGACCCGTAAGTAACAAACAATGCCAGGATCGTGATGTGACTTCATGATACGATTATCAGAACCATGATGTCTTTTTTTCCGTCGAAGATGCAATTATAGGTTTAACGTAATCTACTGTCATCCGGCATTGTGTTATGCATTTTTTTTCTGTTGTTTCAATTTTTTATTGAAATTTATAAATAAAAAAAAACCATATATTATGATAACTGTATGTATTATCATACAATAAATATATAAGAACATTGTTATATATAAGCGTATAGTAAAACTTTCTGAATAATTAATCATATTATATAAATTAATAAATACATAAACATATAAGTGCAAGGACAAATATTTGGATTTATATTGAGGCCATAAAAAATGGAATTAATGGAAGGGGGGAAGAGAGAGGTAAGGAAAGAAGGGATCACAAAAGAAATCGATAAGTGAAAAATGTACAAATATGAAGCATAATACAATATGAGTATGTTCCAAGGAGAAAAAAAAACTCTAGAAAAGTAATGCGAATAGGTAAAAGGTGAATACAAGTAATTTATTTTGATGTACATAAATATAAATATATGAGAGAACATTCTAAAAGATAGATAAGGTAAGATAAAATATGATTAATACTTACCATAACATAAATTAATTATGCTTCTTCAAAGAAAGAAAAAAAAGTAATATTCTGTGACATAATCAAAATTAAATAAATTACATTATATTACAGGTATATGAACATATTGTTACAGAACCAAGGGAGATGAAGTAGGAAAAGGAAATACGAGATAAGGAGAGAAAAAGAGAGTGATATGGATAATATAGAGAAATGTACAAACAATAAATGAAAACAATAGACTTATTGTGGAGAATGTAAGTGTAAGCAGAGAAACATACATGTGTAAATATGTATATTGAAAGATACATACTTACATGTAAAACTATTGGTGAATAGCTATTAAAAACAACAACAATTAGTAGATAACCTCTTCCGTGCTCAGGACGGCATAAATACAGTATGTGTTAAGATTTATAACCACTAATAATGAATAATGAATGACAATAAGAGGAAATAGAAATTAAGTTACTGTGTAGAAGGGTCATTAACGTTAGCATCGGTGTTTGAAGGTAGAAAAGGTGACCATATTTGAAGAAAGAGATCAGATTGATCCTGTATGTTGTATATCATATGTTCGTAGGAAGCTGTTTGGATCATGGCCACCATCCATGTTTCTTGTTATGGTGGTTGAGGCGCTTTTCATTGCTGTAATATACAAATGTAGGCTGTAGCTAAGGCTGTGTGTAAATGTCGGGCTTGTACTTAGAAGGTGATTGTGATTGACGTGTATCATGCAGAAGAATGGTAGCATGCGAAAGTGGAATTTGTCGAGGCATCGGTGAATGTAAGGTTTTACCTACATAATTCCAAAAGGGTTGGATCACAAGACATCCTCAGTTATGCATTTGTTTGAAATGTTTTCCCAATTACCGTAGCATGGAGGGTATAAAGAGTAAAGCACGCAGTAGAGCTAATAACTTTGTTGTATTAATGCCATTTTAAAGTATTTTTTTCATTTATTATCACAAAAACAAACATGGCTTCAATATTATCGCACCTTCATATAAAACAAGCATTGGCAAAGCCAATAGGTCTCGGCAATGCTTGCACTATTGGCCTTGTCAATGTGAACGTCTTTAGGCATGTTGTCTAGGCTAGCAGCACATCTGCTGTTCAGCATGGCTGAAAGCCCAGAATCACAGGATGTTGAGCAAAAGCTATGTCTCTTCTCCACCCCCCCATGTTGAGTTTATTGTCCTGCACCTCCTAACACAAACAAAGTGCTATGATGTGTCCAGCGCTGGCTTCATCATAGTGCTTTTTTCAGTGACTTTCAGCCATGCAGAACAGTAGATGTGGTGTTAGACAACATGGTTAAAAGACATTCACGTGGACAAGGCCAATAGCTTGGGCATTGTAGAGATCTATTGGTTTTGCCAATGCTTGTTTTGTGTTGTCGGTATCTTGCTGAGCAAATGTGGAAGTTATAGTGAGAATCAGTTGAGGAGTGAAGTGAGGAAGTGGCAGAACAGCCAGAGGTACCAACAGGGGAACCAGGTTTGAATCTCGGGTCGGCTGAACAGTTTGTGATTCTGAGCAACTTAGTTACACTTCCCCCCTGTCTACAGCAATGACTGTGTCATTGTGTAGTGTAACTGATAAGCACTTAAAGCGTTCCAATAACATTGTCTGGTGTTAGCATTATGGAAAGATGGAGGACGGAACAAGCGCTCCAATACCATTGGATCGTGCAAATAAAAATAAAACTAGTAGTGGGGGGAGGAGTCAAGCAGGGAAGCAGGAGGGGATGGGCAAGCAACAACAGGAGGGGGCAGGATAAAGCAACAATGAAGAGGTAAAACAATACTTTAATTAAAGCAGGATCAGTGACAAAAATTAATGTGTCATTGTGGAATGTAACTGGTGAGCATTTAAAGTGCTCCAATACCATCGGCTCGTGTTCATGCTGTGGTAAGATGGAGGACGGAATGAGCGCTCCAAGGCCAAAGTGCTGTTCGTGTTTTAACAACTTGTTAAGAAATGTATTCATTTATTTACACACATGCTTTTTAGTGGTATGTGTGAAAGGGAGACAGCCTGAAAACACAGGTACTCCTACGGAACGCTTGAAAACAAAAACAAATAGCTGCACAAACCGGGAGCAGTGTACTGAGACATGTACTAGGTCCATGCGCTATGGGAGGGCCATACACAAGAAGAGGGCATGATGCCGGCATGCCATGGCACAAGGCATCAAAGAAAATGAAAACATTACTGAAGTTTACCAACAGTAGGAGATGGGCAGCCTGTAATCCCACAGAACACAACACGTGTCTTCAAGACAGCATATGGGCGGTCTAGCCAAGACCTAAAAACAACAGATTTCGCACAAGGTGAAACCTACTGGCTTTGCCAATGCTTGTTTTGTTTGGAAACTGGGAGATCACGGGCTAGATGTAGGTAAATAGGTTTTACCGATTCTAAAATACCGAATTTTACCGATTCGGTATTTTAGAATCGGTAAATCCTATGTAGGTAAATATTCGGTAAAAATTACCGAATCGTTAAGATTTGGTAATTACAGAATCGGTATTTACAGATTCGGTAATTGCCATTCATTCCTATGGGCCTGGAAGCCTATAGGAATGAATGTCAATTACTGAATCGGTAATTACTGATTCAGTAAAATTGGAAAAAAGTCAAGGGTGGCAGGGTATCACTTTGACACCCTGCTGCCCCCCTGATTAGTGCTTGTGTGCACATGTGGCACACATACAAGGGCATGTATGTCTGTCACATGGCACAGGTGTAAATGCACATATTTGCATTTACATAGGAATTCGTTATTTACCACCAACTAATAGTTGGTGGTAAATAACGAATCCTTAAAGCCCAGAAGCACTGTTTACAATGCTTCCTACATCTCATTTACCAATTCGGTAAAGACCGAATCGGTAAATGATGATTCGGTAAATACCGAATTGGTAAATACTGATTCGTTATTTACCGAATCGGTAAAAAAGCCTCCTACATAGGAAAAGGCTATTACCGGTCGGTAACGGCAGACCGGTAAAAGCCTACCTACGCCCCAAGTGATTTATCCGTAATGAAAAAATGACGAACCGAGGTCGAGGCTACGGAGATGGTGTCCTTTCGGGAGAGGATGTGGCATAAGGGCCTGAGCTGCTGTCTATGGATCTGGTAAATCGGGTTCGAGTTTCAGCATCAGCTTAACATCCTAGATTTTGGGCAAATCACTTTATCTCACCATGCCTACAAAAATAAATGTGTCCTTGTATAAAGAAACTGGTGCTAATTTAAAGCGCTCCAATATCTTCGGGCGGTGTTGGCGCTATATAAAACTGCAAAAAAATAGTAACTAGTGCTAGTGTAAAGTGCTCCATTACCTTTGGGTGGTGTTGGTTCTATATACAACTGCACAAAAAAAGTACCTGGTGCTTATGTAAAGCACTACAATACCTGTGGGTGGTGTTGACGCTATATACAACTGCACAAAAAAAGTAACTGGTGCTTATGTAAAGCGCTCCAATAACTTTGGTGGTGTTAGCACTACATAAACCTGCACACATTTTTTTTTTAAAACAGTGGGTGGAGGAGGAGATCTGTGCAACAGAATTCAGCAGTGGAAGGCAGCGAAGGGTGGGACGTGAATGGGCAACCAACAGCAATTTGGGCAGCTACGTGAAGATTATGTGATTTGCCCCTAATCACAAAATATGGAACTGAGGCCAAGGCTAGGGAGACGATGTGGTGTCCTCTTGGGAGAAGATGCATCATAAGGGCTAGAGAAGTCGACTGTGGAGCTAGAAAACCGGGTTTGAGTTTCAGCTTCAGTTTAACATCCTTGATTCTGGGCAAATCGCGTAATCTACCCATGCGTACAAAAATGAATGTGTCCTTGTGTAAAGTAACTGGTGCTAACGTAAACCGTTGAAATATCTTCAGGTGGTGTTGGTGCTATATAAAATTGCCCCCAAAAAAGTAACTGGTGCTCCTGTAGAGCACTCCAATACCTTCAGGTGGTGTTGGTGCTGCATAAAACCAGACATAAAAACAAATGTGAAAAGCAGAGTCAGGGGAGGATGGATATAAGGAAAGAGGTGATCTGGGGAAAGAGGGAATCAGTGCAATGGGAGTTCAGCGTGGGCAAGCAGCGACGGGTGGGAGGTTGACGAGCAATCAACAGCAAATGTGTACTGCCATGGGGAGTTTAAGTGATTTGCCTAAGTCTACGGTGTCCTCGTGAAAAGTAACTGGTGTCAATGTAAAGTGCTCCAATACCTTCAGGTGGTGTTGGCGCTATATAAAACTGCACACAAAAAACAAACTGGTGTTAATGTAAAGCACTCCAATTCCTTTTGAGTGGTGTTGGCGCTATATTAAACTGTACTAATAAATGTTGAAAAGCAGAGTCAGGGGAGGGGAGTTCATGGGGGCAAGCACTGATGGGCGGGAGGTGGTCTGGCAACCAACAGCAAATGTGGGCTGCCACTGGGAGAGAAAGTGATTTGGCCGTAATCACAAAATGTGGAGCTGAGGCTGAGGCTAGAGAGAGGATGTGGCATCCTCTTGGGGGAGAATGTGGCGTAAAAGCCATAGATGTCCCCTGTGTAGCTGGAAACCGGGTTCGAGTTATGGTGTTTGCTTAGCATCCGTGATTTGGTCAAATCACTTTGTAGGAGGCTGGCTCAGTGTATAGTGTCCACCTATGCTTAGACACTGCGTCCTGGCAACACTTAGTGGTAGTGTTTAGGTCCCTGATAACCAAAGCTCTCAAAGGGTAGCTGTGGAGAGCAGATAAGGCTTATTCAGGAGGGTGTGAAGCGGGTGCATTAACCATAATAGTCAGTAAGTAAGCCTTCACATAAGAAAGAACAACACAAGTATTTATAAAAATACAGTAGTATTTATTAACACAACACTAAGATCTAACTTGGTATATCTCCTACCCGGAGATATCAAATACACATCAGAAATACTTTAAAAACAGGTAAGTAGCATAGAAAAATTCATTAGAGGGCCAACCCATATATTAGAAAAGTGGTATGTGGGGTAAATACCTAAAGAAGATGGATACCCAAGGATGGAGAAGCCCCGGGTTAAACAAGGAACCAGCCAAAGGTGAATAGCTAGGTACCCCAAGGCATCCAGGTGCAGAGTGGCTACACCGGGTCAAATGTCCATACGATAACACAGGGTAAGTTGCGGTTGGTATTTTCTTGTTTCAGGACCCTTTCCAAAGGACCCCAAGTACACCAATTGGATCAGGGAAGGTTGGAGAGCCACTTCATCCTTAGATACCCAGGTAACCAGGATACTTACACCAGGGAGCCCAGGTGCATAGGGGCGAAGTTATTTTGGAACCGCCTGCTAAAGCCAATGGAGGGTCTTGAAAGTCCGGCGGCTACAGTGACTCGTGGACCAGGACGGTGGAACCCAAACGTGGATTCTGGATGAGAATTACCTGAAAGCAGAGGGGACATAGTCCAGATCACCAAGAGGTGTCCAGTATCCACAGGTAATTCAGAAAAGGGGGTGGTGATGAACAGAGTGTCTGAATTAAGCAGACCACTCTTACCCAGTCCAAAGATCAGGGCTTGATCCATCACCGTTTTTTAGCTCACTGCACCATCCCAGCTCAGAACTTCGCTATATGCAAATTAGCCTGACCCTGGCCCAGTGCATCATGGGAACAGGGCAGACCAAACTACCAAGCCAATTCTTATACTGGGACGGAAACAAGGTACCGGGGACCTGTTTCTGGCATTTCAGCCGTCTTCGGCCCGGCTTCCTTGAATCCTGATGGTGCAATGAGCTAGGGACTCACATCTCAGTATACCCTTCCACGCTTATGGTGGACAAAAATGATTCAGAAAAGGGGGTATTGATGAACAGAGTGTCTGAATTAAGCAGACCACTCTTACCCAGTCCAAAGATCAGGGCTTGATCCATCACCGTTTTTTAGCTCACTGCACCATCCCAGCTCAGAACTTGGCTATATGCAAATTAGCCTGACCCTGGCCCAGTGCATCATGGGAACAGGGCAGACCAAACTACCAAGCCAATTCTTATACTGGGAAGGAAACAAGCTACCGGGGACCTGTTTCTGGCATTTCAGCCGTCTTCGGCCCGGCTTCCTTGAATCCTGATGGTGCAATGAGCTAGAGACTCACATCTGAGTATACCCTTCCACGCTTATGGTGGACAAAAATGATTCAGAAAAGGGGGTGGTGATGAACAGAGTGTCTGAATTAAGCAGACCACTCTTACCCAGTCCAAAGATCAGGGCTTGATCCATCACCGTTTTTTAGCTCACTGCACCATCCCAGCTCAGAACTTGGCTATATGCAAATTAGCCTGACCCTGGCCCAGTGCATCATGGGAACAGGGCAGACCAAACTACCATGCCAATTCTTATACTGGGAAGGAAACAAGCTACCGGGGACCGGTTTCTGGCATTTCAGCCGTCTTCGGCCCGGCTTGCTTGAATCCTGAGCTAGGGACTCACATCTGAGTATACCCTTCCACGCTTATGGTGGACAAAAATGATTCAGAAAAGGGGGTGGTGATGAACAGAGTGTCTGAATTAAGCAGACCACTCTTACCCAGTCCAAAGATCAGGGCTTGATCCATCACCGTTTTTTAGCTCACTGCACCATCCCAGCTCAGAACTTGGCTATATGCAAATTAGCCTGACCCTGGCCCAGTGCATCATGGGAACTGGGCAGACCAAACTACCAAGCCAATTCTTATACTGGGAAGGAAACAAGCTACCGGGGACCAGTTTCTGGCATTTCAGCCGTCTTCGGCCCGGCTTGCTTGAATCCTGATGGTGCAATGAGCTAGGGACTCACATCTGAGTATACCCTTCCACGCTTATGGTGGACAAAAATGATTCAGAAAAAGGGGGTGGTGATGAACAGAGTGTCTGAATTAAGCAGACCACTCTTACCCAGTCCAAAGATCAGGGCTTGATCCATCACCGTTTTTTAGCTCACTGCACCATCCGAGCTCAGAACTTGGCTATATGCAAATTAGCCTGACCCTGGCCCAGTGCATCATGGGAACTGGGCAGACCAAACTACCAAGCCAATTCTTATACTGGGAAGGAAACAAGCTACCGGGGACCAGTTTCTGGCATTTCAGCCGTCTTCGGCCCGGCTTGCTTGAATCCTGATGGTGCAATGAGCTAGGGACTCACATCTGAGTATACCCTTCCACGCTTATGGTGGACAAAAATGATTCAGAAAAAGGGGGTGGTGATGAACAGAGTGTCTGAATTAAGCAGACCACTCTTACCCAGTCCAAAGATCAGGGCTTGATCCATCACCGTTTTTTAGCTCACTGCACCATCCCAGCTCAGAACTTGGCTATATGCAAATTAGCCTGACCCTGGCCCAGTGCATCATGGGAACAGGGCAGACCAAACTACCAAGCCAATTCTTATACTGGGAAGGAAACAAGCTACCGGGGACCGGTTTCTGGCATTTCAGCCGTCTTCGGCCCGGCTTGCTTGAATCCTGAGCTAGGGACTCACATCTGAGTATACCCTTCCACGCTTATGGTGGACAAAAATGATTCAGAAAAAGGGGGTGGTGATGAACAGAGTGTCTGAATTAAGCAGACCACTCTTACCCAGTCCAAAGATCAGGGCTTGATCCATCACCGTTTTTTAGCTCACTGCACCATCCGAGCTCAGAACTTGGCTATATGCAAATTAGCCTGACCCTGGCCCAGTGCATCATGGGAACTGGGCAGACCAAACTACCAAGCCAATTCTTATACTGGGAAGGAAACAAGCTACCGGGGACCAGTTTCTGGCATTTCAGCCGTCTTCGGCCCGGCTTGCTTGAATCCTGATGGTGCAATGAGCTAGGGACTCACATCTGAGTATACCCTTCCACGCTTATGGTGGACAAAAATGATTCAGAAAAAGGGGGTGGTGATGAACAGAGTGTCTGAATTAAGCAGACCACTCTTACCCAGTCCAAAGATCAGGGCTTGATCCATCACCGTTTTTTAGCTCACTGCACCATCCCAGCTCAGAACTTGGCTATATGCAAATTAGCCTGACCCTGGCCCAGTGCATCATGGGAACAGGGCAGACCAAACTACCAAGCCAATTCTTATACTGGGAAGGAAACAAGCTACCGGGGACCGGTTTCTGGCATTTCAGCCGTCTTCGGCCCGGCTTGCTTGAATCCTGAGCTAGGGACTCACATCTGAGTATACCCTTCCACGCTTATGGTGGACAAAAATGATTCAGAAAAGGGGGTGGTGATGAACAGAGTGTCTGAATTAAGCAGACCACTCTTACCCAGTCCAAAGATCAGGGCTTGATCCATCACCGTTTTTTAGCTCACTGCACCATCCCAGCTCAGAACTTGGCTATATGCAAATTAGCCTGACCCTGGCCCAGTGCATCATGGGAACTGGGCAGACCAAACTACCAAGCCAATTCTTATACTGGGAAGGAAACAAGCTACCGGGGACCAGTTTCTGGCATTTCAGCCGTCTTCGGCCCGGCTTGCTTGAATCCTGATGGTGCAATGAGCTAGGGACTCACATCTGAGTATACCCTTCCACGCTTATGGTGGACAAAAATGATTCAGAAAAAGGGGGTGGTGATGAACAGAGTGTCTGAATTAAGCAGACCACTCTTACCCAGTCCATATAGCCAGGTTCTGAGCTGGGATGGTGCAGTGAGATAAATAACGGTGATGGATCAATCCCTGATCTTTGGACTGGGTAAGAGTGGTCTGCTTAATTCAGACACTCTGTTCATCACCACCCCCTTTTCTGAATCGTTTTGGCCACTATAGGTGTGGCAGGGTATACTCAGACATGAGTCCCTTTCTCACTGCACCATCAGGATTCAAGCAAGCCGGGCCGAAGACGGCTGAAAAGCCAGAAACCGGTCCCCGGTAGCTTGTCTCCTTTCTGGTGAAGAATTGGCTTGGTAGTTTAGTCTGCCCTGTTCCCATGATGCACTGGGCCAGGGACAGACTGATTTGCATATAGCCAGGTTCTGAGCTGGGATGGTGCAGTGAGATAAATAACGGTGATGGATCAAGCCCTGATCTTTGGACTGGGTAAGAGTGGTCTGCTTAATTCAGACACTCTGTTCATCACCACCCCCTTTTCTGAATTGTTTTTGGCCACTATAGGTGTGGCAGGGTATACTCAGACATGAGTCCCTTTCTCACTGCACCATCAGGATTCAAGCAAGCCGGGCCGAAGACGGCTGAAATGCCAGAAACCGGTCCCCGGTAGCTTGTCTCCTTTCTGGTGAAGAATTGGCTTGGTAGTTTAGTCTGCCCTGTTCCCATGATGCACTGGGCCAGGGACAGACTGTTTTGCATATAGCCAGGTTCTGAGCTGGGATGGTGCAGTGAGATAAATAACGGTGATGGATCAAGCCCTGATCTTTGGACTGGGTAAGAGTGGTCTGCTTAATTCAGACACTCTGTTCATCACCACCCCCTTTTCTGAATCAGTATCCACAGGAACACAATTTCACCCCTTGTCAGAGGTACTTGCTCAAGGACAAGGGTCATGACTCATAAAGCAGCTAAGGAGCCAAGGGATATGGGAGCATAGGAGCCATCTATGAGCTGTCCCACGACGGAATTGATGAAGCCTCCTTGACTACCCTCTGGCAGCATGCACAGGGAGACACAGGGAAGTCTCAGCATCCCACAGGAGAGGGAGGCCCACAGTGCAGAGCATTCAGGCAGGGTGTCATTCTTGGAGCTGGGCAATGCTTGAGGCAGGGGCTTCTTAGAGCTTGAAGAGACCTCTTTTTAAATACGTCTAGGGGGCGTGGCCAAGATGGCGGGGTGAGGAGACGCTTTCGCCCGGAGCTCCCGAACGGGCCCTAGCCCTGAGCCTTCCAAATTGCTCGTTCTCCCCCCCTTCAGCATAGGACCGAGTGGGGAAGGTATAGGAACCGGCCGGGCTGTTCCTGAACCGAGGTCCGGCTCTGAGGTTGCCAGGGAAGCAGAGGACAGAGCGCAGCACGGATCAGCTCTGAGGCCGGGAGCGGCGGTGGACGGCGGCCGAGTCAAGGCCGGGAAAGGATCTATCCCCGACGCCCGCCGAGGCCAGCGGCAGCGCTGTGCAAGAAAGCGGTGAAGCACCCGGGCGCGGCGGCGGTGTTGGGAGACCCTGAGAGGCGCCGGCTGCCCGCCGGGAGGCCCCTCCCCTTGTCACCGGCCCCGCTACAACTCGAGGCCGTGGCTGCAGCCTAGGCTGGTGGAGGCTCTGCGGACCGGAAGGAAGGTGCTGCTGGGAGCAAAGACGGAACCGGAGACCACAGCGGCGGGACCTGGGACCGGAGCCAACCAGGGAACCGCACTGGAGGCGTTTGACCGGGGGCAACATACAACGGGCCCCGAGGACAGACACGGAGGAGGCCCGGGACTGCGCCGCCGCCGAGAGCGGTGAGGCGGCCTGCAGAGGAGCGGAGGCCTGCCATAGACGCCCTGGGAGGTGAGGAGGGGGTCGGCAGACTACTGTGGTGCGCCGTACCCTTAAGGGACGCTTTGGGGACGGCCGGCTGACTGAGGACCGCGGCTGCGGTCTATGAGGAGGGGGCCCGGAGGAGGAATTGGATCCTGCGGTGCGGAGACCGTGCCACGTGGTCGGCAGTAGTGGTCTGGGCCCAGCACTTGCTTGCTACGCTGTCGAGGAAGGACAGGGGTGCCCAGGCTAAAGAGGACATTCCCAGAGCCTTGGGGCCCGGCAGGAGAGCGCTACTGAGGAGGAGCACGAGAGCCGCTGAGGCAGCGGGGACCACTGAGGCTAGCCCCGCTAAGGGAGAGGAGTCAGAGCACTCGTCCGTGACCACTCTGGGTGTGAAGTCTGGGGGCAGCTGGAAGAGACCGGGCCTGACGCTATCGAGGGGACCGGCCTGTGTGTGAGGGAGCCTCACGAGACGATCTGGCGCGGGGGTCTGAGCCGGCCACACGGACGCCTGGCTCCTGAGGTGCTACACACGGAGTGACTATGAGGATTACCGACTGAAGAACCCCCATTGGCCAACCAGGGGTGGTAAGAGGACGCCGGGTGGCCCCTCCGCGGCCGCTGCACACTGCCTAAGGGAGTGGGCGCTCTGAAAGCGCTGGCTGGCCGCAACACGGTGGACATTGGCACGGCCTGCAGGGTATACACAGTTGCGGCCCGTCTGGAGTGGCATACTCAAGCTGGGAGCAGACGGGACTCTTCGACCCCATCAGGAAGAGGCACGTGGGGTTGGCGCCCGGAGGCCTGGTCTGGCGCAGTATCTGTGGACGGCGAGGCTGCCCCGCGGACAAGATGGCGAATCAGAAAGGCAGTAAAAGGAACGAGCGCACGCTTCCTGAGATGCTCGGCAGATCCCAGGCCAGGGGGGACAGAAATCAGCCATCACCGAGCGCGGTGAGTGGCTCTCACTCAGCAGGAGGCGGTGAACCTCCGGTCACCAGGTCTTTCTTGGAATCTCTCTTTGGCACGTTGCGAGAAGATTTCCAAGCGCTAAAGCAGGAAGTGGCTGGGGAAGTCTGTGAAATCCGGAGAGAGGTGGATGGCCTAGGGGAGAGAGTGATTGAAAATGCAAGCTGAGCCTACATGCAGTATGCACTGTTCCTAGGAGAAAATATTCTCTCAAAGTAAACATATAATAAACCGCTAATAAGTCAAAGGATATATAGCTGGATGTTACCAACATAAATTTTATTTTTCGCAGTGATTATTCAGTTGTAATCCTGCCTTCTTCAGTTCATCTTGTAAATCATACAATGTTATCTTTACATAAGTCTATATGATTGATAACAGTATCAAAATACAAAAGTATGTGTGACTTAATGAGCCACTAAAATTCAAGTTCATCCATATAAAGAAATGACATTAGATGTAGTTGCTAGTTGTCGCCCGATGCATTTCGGGAAGCCCTGTTCCCTTCTTCAGGGGCGAATACCTAAAACAAATATAATACAGAGAATTGTATGTGTGAAAAAAACTACAACTGCGCATAAATACACAATGTACACAGAGAGGAAAAAAGAAGAAATCGCTTTCAAACTTTGTCATTGGAAAAATATTCAATCATTGGAGCATATCCAATGTGTTAAGCAGAAACATCATAGTACATATCACGTAATCTGAATCCATAAAAACATTCATCTGATAGTGTGGTACTGTCCATCTACTGGTAGCGCAGAATACATAAGTGAAAGACACCGCTCATTATTCTAAAACAATGTCATGTAGAAACACATAAGTGTATGCGCGTGATCTGTAGATAAACTTAAACACAAACCAATTCCATAAAAAATAAGTATGTATGCTGCGGGCAAGCTAACACGGACTTAATAACCATCACTCATTTACTGCTGGGTCTAATCCACATGCGAGGAAATGGGTAAGTAATAGAACATACCAGATGGGGAATGGTGAGTAACACGCTCTCTGGGTCTTTCCCTGGTTTCTGTCACGTTAAAAAACTGTGAAAACATGAAGAAAATGAACGCCATGTGAGTTGACGGGGTTCCTTAAGACTGAGTAGTTTTTAAGGAAGATCTGCATATATTGAAACGAAAATGGAATTAGCTGAGTAGTTCTCAGCATGGGCCTAAAGACGGGCGCTAGGGAAGCATTAAATAAATGCAAGGAATTTGCTCTTCGAAATGACCTAACGGTGATAGTACATTCATAGCTCTTCGAAATGACCTAACGGTGATAGTACATTCATAGCTCTTCGAAATGACCTAACGGTGATAGTACACGGTGGAATGCTCTACACAAAGGCAGGACGAGGAAATCACGCAGCTACAACAAGAAGTACTGCGCCTGAGGGACCAGCAGATGGACCTTCAAGCACATAATGAGGACTTGGAAAATCGGTCTCGGCGGAACAATATAAGGGTCGGGGGAATACCATCGACGGAAGAGGAATCGGATGTGACGGGCTACCTACGGGAGCTCTTCAGAGACATACTGGGTGAAGCAGCGGACTTTCTGATAAGGATAGACAGAGCTCACAGAGTGGGACCCCAAAGGCGTGCTACAGCCCCACCCCCGGACATACTGGCCTTTCTTCCAGATTTCCCGCTGAAAGAACGTATCATGGCAGAGGCCCGGAAAAAACCTTCACTGGCCTTCCGAGGGCACCCTGTGGCCTTATATCAGGACTTGTCCGTTATCACCCTACAAAAACGTAAAGCGTTTAAAATCGCAACAGACTTCCTAAAACAACATGAGACATCCTATTCGTGGGGCCACCCTTTCCGCCTCATTTTCAAGTGGAACGGCGAGATGCATCAACTGAGGTCCCTGCAGGACACGTGCGAGGTACTGGGGCTCACCGCGGAGGAGGAGGAATCCGCCTCGCCACGTAGGAAACGCGCTACAGAGGAAGGATGGCGCAGAGTCTCGAGGCGCAAAACGTCGGCGGCACCCCTGCGGCCAAGCTCGCCCACCATCCGTGCCGACATGGCGAGCGCCATCCAAGCAGCATCCAGAGACACTGCTGTGCATGAGGGTGTCGCGCTGACAGCGTAAGACTGCTCCGGGGGGAGAATGACATTGCATTGCTGTTATTGCAGGCTTGGGGCCATGGAGGGTGGGGAGGGAGCGGAGGGAGGAAGGGTGTGGCTGGACGTCCACTTCGATACTCTACCACGGACTTGTCCGGTAAGGACATGGCTGGGACAATTTTTCCGAAGGTGTTGGGGGACCGGGAGTGGGGGAGGGTGGGGGGGAGTTGGGGAAGTGGGAGGGGTGTGGGAGGAGGGAGAGTTGGGGAGTTGGGGGACAGTGGGGTTGGGAGTTGGGTTGGGGGAGGTGGGTACAGTCCGTCCAGTGCTCTTGATGCTTCCGCGATGCCCCGATGGGGCATTTTTGGCTGTTAAGGCCCACAGGCCGTCCCTCACTAACATGAAACCATTGCTTTTGTCACATCGTTCTGATTCACCATGGTTAAGGTTGTGACACTAAACGTTAAGGGGCTTAACAACCCTGTTAAGAGGAGGGCGGTCCTGTCCTTGCTAGAGAACACGCAGGCTGACATCTGTCTCCTCCAGGAGACTCATTTGCTCACACGGGACTGCCACAGACTACGATCCCGCATATTCCCCACGCAATTCTTCTCCTCGAACACTAACAAAACAGCTGGGGTAGCGATCTTAGTGTCTAAATCCTTTAGGGGAGAGGTACTACACAAGTTTGCAGAGCAGAAGGGGAGACTCAACGCACAGGTTCAAACTAGGGGCCCTGACGTTTACCATTGGGACGATATACTGTCCGAACGAGCATCAGGACAGCTTCCTTCGATCAGCGTTAGTGGACATAACAGCGTCTCCGGACAGACACAATATTTTGGGTGGAGACTTGAATATGGTGTTTGACTCACCTGTGGATAGGTCGACTCAGCGTTCCGCACAGACGGGGGAACTATCACAGTTAGCAAAATCCCAACTAGTGGACCTGGATCTTCATGATCTTTGGCGCCACCTACACCCCACAGACCGAGACTACTCTTATTATTCCCACGCACACAAGACATATGCCAGATTGGACCACCTTATAGTTACCGGACCGGTCCGTGATTTAGCCACGACGTCTGAGGTGGGGGTTGTAGGAGAGTAGGGTCTGCAATCCTATGATCACCCAGATTTTTTTGCTTTTGTTTCACTGGTTTACGACTTTCTCTGGCTGTGGGCCTGCCAATCAGACCCACAGCCTGGCTGTTCTCTTTCTAAATTACGATATGTACCCTAGGTGCATTTACCAATTGGTACTGGGCCACCTTATCAGACCCTGTAACTCAGGGCATAGGTGTACCCAGGGCCGCCAGGGGCTGCAGCATGTATTATGCCCCCCCTGGCTGGCCTCCTAAATTTGACACAACTGGCTGCATGACAGCTGGGGCGAAGTCGTGTAATCACCCTTTGCTTTAGATATAGTAGCTCTATATCTAACCATACAATGGACACCCGAGTCCCTATCAGTCACTCCTATGGCAGGCCTTGACAATCCTGAAGGCAGAGTGCATGGGCTCGCGTGAACTGTGTTCTGGCCTGAGCCGAGCCGGTTGCAGCTTGCGGAGAAAAGACCCAATGGCTGTTCCATGATAACGCGTACCACCTCGGTAACTTCGGTGTCGCGTTATCAAGACATGTCGAGTAAGGTGTCATACGAATCGGGATGCTGCCCTCTCACCAACTCTGGCGACGAGGTTAGCATTCCGCCCTTCTAGAGGGACACGACATGTACGTAACTGTGAACCCCGGTTAAAGTTAACAAAAGCCTCAGCTCCACAAAATGGATGCTGCCACCACAGACACGAGTCTGACCTCCTGCTGCTGGGAGTCCTTCCAGCGAGGAGCGCTTGGACAAAGGGTTTCCTGTCGAGGGCGGTGTTCGCACCGTCCCAGACAGGGTTTGTGTATTCTGGGTAGGTAGGGCTTTTGCGAGAAGGTGACTGCGGAGTGGCACCCCGGTGCTCACTACGCATCTGCCGGTTAGAACCAGTTCTAGGGGCGACAGCCCTGGCCTGGGGAAAGTCCGGCAGGGGAGAGGGGTGTAACTACCCCCCTTCCTGGTCCCACCCTTAGGGCAGGACCTAGTCATGTACCCACCCCTTTCTTTAGGATAAAGGCCGGAGCGGGGACCCTTCCAAATTAGATCATCTTTGAATCAAGAATACTTTCTACGAAAGGACTTCAAGACTCTTCTCAAGATTTCTCCCTTGTGGCTAAGGAGTAGTCACCCTGCATCAGCGGGCACCATCTAAGAACTCTGCGGTTTGCTGTAAGTCCTTCCTCAAGGAATCCGACGGCCCAGCTCGACGAGAACCGGCTTCCCTGGCACCTCTGACCTCTACCCCCGTCATCAGCTCAGCTGTGATCTGTGGGTGCGACGAGACCTCGAGGGACCGGCCATCATCAGAACCTGCACGCTCTTACAAACCAGCACGACCATCGAGGTAACTCTCTGGTGAGTGCTCTGGGGTCCGAGAAGCCCCGACCCTGAGCCGCTCCAGCTCCGAAGTGCAGTCCCCCAGCATCTCCACGATCTGCGTGGGGCCCTTCTGCTCGCTGCTCAGCACGTTGTCTGGTCACTAGCCGCTGGCTTGTGTCCTTCTGTGACGACACCCGAGAATCATCACTGCCGGTCTGGTTGCTCCAGACTGGCCCTTGCTTCCATCTTTTCGAGAAGCACCCCGGACCCTCCTGGTCCACTCAAGACGCCGACAGCGTCATCCGTCGTGGGACAGCTCGCACCTCCACCGTGGTCGCCGACAACGCCTCCTGGTCCGTGAGACTGCAGAGCCTAGCGTCGCCCACTCACCTGGTCGAGGTGACGGCCAACTGGTGCCTTCCTGGTACCCTCTGACTACTGGCTAGTAGTACGAACTTGGTCCCCTCTGCTTTCAGGTTTTATCAATCTCCGATCCAGGCTTGGATCTCTACGAACTATTCTTCACTGGTCGCCGGCCAGCAACTCCTTTTCTTCCGGCTCCTGGCTCGTCAGCGAAGACCCCGACGCCTGTAAGACTTGTGCAGCCGCAGCCCTCGTGGCTAGGTAACTCGGCATTTCAGTGCCTGCATAGCCTCCTTACTCTAGGGTCCCGAGTCCCTCGCTTCCGACTTGCCTTAACCTTTCCGTGTCCTCGGACACTTGTTTTAACTGTGCACTTAAAGTATTTGCTAAAGAGATTTGGTTTGTGCTAAGTACCCTGTCCTCATAAAGAGTACAGGGCTGTTGTGATTCTTAATAAATATACTGTTTATTTTCATAACACTTGTGTGGTGTCCTTTCACTGGGTGTTCAAGGGGTACATGTGTGGTAAACAGCTGGCTTAACGCGCCCTCTCGAGTCTTTAGCCTTAGACTGCTCGTATCCACGCTACTAGGATAGCTGGTCTATAGGTTGACTTACAACCAAACACCATAAGGGTCGTTGGAACGATACATAGCGGTCGCTAGAATAGCGAACGTTGCATATCGGGCCAACTTCTCACATTGGTGAGCAGCGGTTGGGATTTGAGCTTGCTGTTGTTTTACCACACGTATCCTAAGAATATCTTGTTGAAAGATCGCACAAGTACTGTTAGTACATATAACTAAAGCTTAGAATACTCTGAGTTCTACTGAACCAGCTGTTGTAGCTCCTCAAGGCTTAGCACACCTTGGCTACAACTCTTAGCAAGGGATCAGTAGGAAAACACGTAGTGTAGGTAGGTGCATCACTTACACCACACTAGAAACAGTATGTCGGGCCAAGGAGGAAACTCTGAGTCTCCCCTTGTGTCAGTTGACCCTCCACAGGTCATCCCTTCAGGATATACTGTGCTGAGCTTCAAGGAGTTAAGACGACTGTGTCACTCCCGGAAGATTCAGCAGGGGTCTAACCCCACAACGTCCTTTCGGATTGGTCTCTTGGAGACTTATGATGCCAGGAGAGCTGAGAAACTTCGTAGCTCTTCTAATCCAGAAGGAGACATGCCTCCCCTCGAGGGAACCCGAGATGATCCTGACCTCATCCACCTCGTAACTGAGAACGAAGAGGGAGAGGAGGACGAGGATGAGGATCTCTCTGGGGACGAGGCAGATAAGGGACAGGTAGAAGTCGTCAGACTAACACGGTCCAACTTAAGCAGACACGATAGTGGTACTGGGGGAACCCCGGCGCTACTGTCGGTTCCGCTTAACCTGGGGAATGGACGAGCCCGATCTCTGTCAAGAGACTCTGGCAGATCCCTTCATACCAACGGCTCTCACAACTCTTCTCAAAGAGGGATGACGTCCCCTCAGAGGAGAGTGTACGAAGCGAAGGAAAGGGCAGCTAATCTAAGGATCGAAAGGGAAGAACTTGCCCTGGCCAAGGAAAAGCTTGCTTTCGCTAGAGAGCAACAGTTAAGTGGGGCACTCCCCACTGGTGGCAGCAATGTACCTAGTAATAGGGAAAAGAGTTTTGATACGAAACACCTTGGGAAGATAGTGCCCCCCTTTAAACAAGGGGACGACATCCACAAATGGATTACTGCTTTGGAGAGGGCCTGCACTGTGCAAGGCGTTCCCCAGAGTCAGTGGGCAGCTATCTTGTGGCTCTCCTTTGAAGGAAAAGGAAGAGACAAGCTCCTCACCACAAGGATAGAGGACGCTAATAATTACCAAGTCTTGAAGAATACACTCGTTGAAGGGTTCGGCCTAACCACTGAGCAGTACAGGGTGCTGTTCAGGGATACCCAGAAAACGCAGGCTCAAGACTGGTCTGATTTTGTCGATTGTGCCACTAAGGCTTTTGAGGGCTGGTTGCTGGGCAGTAAGGTTACTGATTACGCAGGATTGTATAATTTGATGATGAGAGAACAGATTTTAAACAATTGTCAGAACCAGTTGTTGCATCAGCATCTTGTCGACTCGGATCTGACCTCTCCCCAAGAATTGGGAAAGAAGGCAGACAGATGGGTTCGTACGAGAGTTAAACAGAACCAGGGCCAGAATCAAGGTGGTCAGAAGAAAGCAGACCAAAAGGGTAAAGATTCTAAGGGGGAACAAAATGACCAGAAGTCTTCGACAGGTCCCCAACAGCCCAAAGAGGGTGGGGGTCAGGCTCCCCAAAAGAAGAAAGAAGGCCAATCCAAAAGATGGTGCCAGTACTGTAAAAGTAAATCTCACTGGTTTAGTGAGTGCACCAAGAAAGGAGGAGGGCAGACTCCTGCCACTGCAGCCCCTAAGGCACCTGTGCCCCCTAGTACAGTCAGCAGTGGTAGTGCGCCTCCCAAGGGTTTAGTAGGGTTAACCCTGGGTTCTGAGGGGCGTGACAACTTAGTTGGCACACTCACTCAGGCTGTCCTTGTCAGTACAGGGGACGCGGACGTGTCCCCTGACATAAGTCCCAATACGCTGGGCAAATACCGACAGACGCCTTTCATAAATGGAAAGATGGCTCAGGCCTATAGGGACACTTGTGCCAGCGTCACCATGGTGACGCCTAACTTTGTGGACCCTGGACAGATCATGCCAGGTACAGAATTCCTGGTGACCAATGCAAGCAATGTCACTACCAATCACAGTATGGCAATTGTAGCTTTCTCCTGGGGAGGGGTAACTGGCCAAAAGAAGGTTGTAGTTAGTCCAGACCTCCCAGTGGATTGTTTGTTGGGCAATGATTTGGAGTCGTCACAATGGTCAGAAGTGGAGCACCGGACTCACATGGAAATGTTAGGTTTGCCAGCACATGTGTTCGCTGTGACTAGGTCACAGGTCAGGAAATGCCCCACTGAACAGGTGCTGGATCCTGGAACAACGGACCAGACACCTCCCAAGAAAAAGAGCAGTAGGGTTAAGGCTGCGCCTTCCCCCTTGCCCCAGGTCGAGGATCAAGTCTCAGAGGAGGCTGACCTACAGGAATTGAGGGAAACTGAGCCACGGGAGTTCGAACTTGATCAAGTTGAATTCTTGGGCTCAGGGGGACCCTCAAGGGAAGACCTGGGGAAGGACCAGTTAGACTGCCCTTCTCTTGAACCCCTCAGACAGCAGGCTGCTGCTGAGGCTGCTGGGAACGCCACAGGTACCCACAAGGTATACTGGGAAGATGGACTCCTGTACACTGAGTCAAGAGACCCCAAGCCTGGCATGACCAGGAGGCTGGTCGTCCCCTTGTCTCAGCGTGGTTTCCTACTTACCTTGGCCCACGAGATTCCCTTAGCAGGTCACTTAGGCCAGACGAAAACGTGGGACAGGCTTGTCTCGCACTTTCACTGGCCTCACATGAATGAAGATACCAAGGAGTTTTGCCGCTCCTGTGTCACTTGCCAAGCCAGTGGTAAGTCAGGTGGCACGACAAAGGCCCCCCTTATACCAATGCCTGTGGTGGGGGTGCCCTTTGAACGGGTGGGGATCGACATCGTCGGTCCCATGGAACCACCAACAGCATCAGGGCACAAGTTTATACTGGTGGTAGTGGATCATGCCACCAGGTACCCTGAAGCTATTCCCCTTAGGACCACTACAGCACCTGTTGTGGCAAGAGCCCTGGTTGGAGTATTCTCCAGAGTGGGCTTCCCTAAGGAGGTCGTCTCCGACAGAGGTGCAAACTTTATGTCGAGCTACTTAACTGCTATGTGGAAGGAATGTGGTGTCAACTACAAGTTCACTACACCCTATCATCCACAATGCAATGGGCTTGTTGAGAGATTCAACAGGACCCTAAAAGGGATGATTCATGGACTACCGGAAAAGCTTCGGCGTAGATGGGACGTCCTGATCCCCTGCCTCTTGTTCGCCTACAGAGAAGTCCCACAGAAGGGGGTTGGCTACAGCCCTTTTGAACTTTTGTACGGGCATCCTGTAAGAGGACCCCTGTGTTTGGTGAAGGAAGGATGGGAGAGACCTCTCAAAAAGCCGGCAACCAACATAGTGGACTATGTGCTCGGCCTCCGCTCGCGGATGGCTGAATACATGGAGAAGGCATCCGAAAACCTTAAGGCCAGCCAAGAACTCCAAAAAGCTTGGCATGACCAAAAGGCTGTCTTGACTGTTTACCAGCCTGGACAGAAGGTGTGGGTGTTGGAGCCAGTGGCCCCAGCAGCACTCAAGGACAAATGGTCCGGGCCCCACACCATCCTGGAGAAGAAGGGAGAGGTCACCTACCTGGTCGACCTGGGAACTCCCCGGAGCCCCCACAGGGTGCTTCATGTCAACAGGCTAAAAGCATATGTCGACAGGAAGGACATGAGTTTGCTCATCGCCCTAGATGAGGGACAGGAAGAGGAGAGTGACCCTCTCCCCGACCTGCTCACTCAGAATCCTGACGATGGCTCGGTAGATGGTGTTGTCTTTTGTGGCAGCCTCTCCGAACATCAACAGAGCGACTGTAAACAGGTTCTTCAGTCGTTCCGACATCTGTTTTCTCTGACACCCAGTCAGACCGATTGGTGCACCCATGAGGTCGACACTGGTGACAGCCTGCCCGTAAAGAGTAAAATCTACAGGCAGCCTGATCACGTTAGAGACTGCATCAAAAGTGAAGTGCAGAAAATGTTGGAGCTGGGAGTCATTGAACCCTCGGATAGCCCTTGGGCTAGTCCCGTAGTTCTAGTGCCGAAACCTCACACCCAGGGTGGTAAGAGAGAGATGAGGTTCTGCGTAGACTACAGGGGTCTCAATGCAGTCACTAAGACTGACGCCCACCCAATACCAAGGGCAGACGAGCTTATTGATAGGCTGGCTTCGGCCAACTACTTAAGTACGTTTGACCTGACAGCTGGGTATTGGCAAATCAGGTTAGCTGAGGACGCCAA
Organism: Lissotriton vulgaris; assembly: GCF_964263255.1. Taxonomy (NCBI): domain Eukaryota; kingdom Metazoa; phylum Chordata; class Amphibia; order Caudata; family Salamandridae; genus Lissotriton; species Lissotriton vulgaris. The sequence goes on along the minus strand of NC_141685.1, from coordinate 2,001,459,830 downwards.
GCTTAAAACAGCATTTTCAACCCCTGGTGGGCATTATCAGTTCGTGGTGATGCCCTTTGGTCTGAAAAATGCACCTGCCACCTTCCAACGGTTGGTGAATCACGTCCTTACTGGGCTGGATGACTTCTGTGCGGCGTATCTTGACGATATTGCTGTCTTTAGCTCCACCTGGGAGGATCACCTGGTCCACCTGCGGAAGACATTGGAGGCGCTGCAAGCAGCAGGCCTCACTATCAAGGCCACCAAGTGCCAGATAGGGCAGACACAGGTTGTATACCTGGGCCACCTTGTAGGTGGAGGTCAGGTTCAGCCACTGGAGAGCAAGATACAGTCAATCAGGGACTGGGCTCCTCCAACCACCCAGACTCAGGTTCGAGCTTTCTTGGGCCTGACTGGTTACTATAGGAAGTTTGTCAGGAACTATGGTTCCATCGTGACACCATTAAATGAACTGACAAGTAAGAAAATGCCAAAAAAGGTTCAGTGGACAGCGAGCTGTCAAAAAGCATTCGATGACCTAAAGCAGGCCATGTGCACGGCGCCTATCCTCAAGAGTCCGGACTACTCCAAACCATTCATTGTCCAAACAGATGCTTCTGAGTTGGGTGTGGGAGCTGTTCTTTCTCAACTGAATTTTGATGGTCAAGACCAGCCCATTGCTTTTATAAGCAGAAGGCTGACCCCTAGAGAGAAGAATTGGTCAGCTATCGAGAGGGAGGCCTTTGCTGTGGTTTGGGCCCTGAAGAAGCTGAGGCCATACTTGTTTGGCACTCACTTCAAGATTCAGACCGACCATAAGCCCCTCTTGTGGCTAAGTCAGATGAAGGGTGAAAACCCCAAACTGCTTAGGTGGTCCATTTCCCTACAGGGGATGGACTTCACAGTGGAACATAGACCTGGTACTGATCATGGCAATGCCGATGGGCTCTCCAGATATTTCCACTTAGAACAAGAAGACTTACCTGGTCAAGGTTAGCTAGTTGTTCCGACGTTTGGGGGGGGATCATGTAGGAGAGTAGGGTCTGCAATCCTATGATCACCCAGATTTTTTTGCTTTTGTTTCACTGGTTTACGACTTTCTCTGGCTGTGGGCCTGCCAATCAGACCCACAGCCTGGCTGTTCTCTTTCTAAATTACGATATGTACCCTAGGTGCATTTACCAATTGGTACTGGGCCACCTTATCAGACCCTGTAACTCAGGGCATAGGTGTACCCAGGGCCGCCAGGGGCTGCAGCATGTATTATGCCCCCCCTGGCTGGCCTCCTAAATTTGACACAACTGGCTGCATGACAGCTGGGGCGAAGTCGTGTAATCACCCTTTGCTTTAGATATAGTAGCTCTATATCTAACCATACAATGGACACCCGAGTCCCTATCAGTCACTCCTATGGCAGGCCTTGACAATCCTGAAGGCAGAGTGCATGGGCTCGCGTGAACTGTGTTCTGGCCCGAGCCGAGCCGGTTGCAGCTTGCGGAGAAAAGACCCAATGGCTGTTCCATGATAACGCGTACCACCTCGGTAACTTCGGTGTTGCGTTATCAAGACATGTCGAGTAAGGTGTCATACGAATCGGGATGCTGCCCTCTCACCAACTCTGGCGACGAGGTTAGCATTCCGCCCTTCTAGAGGGACACGACATGTACGTAACTGTGAACCCCGGTTAAAGTTAACAAAAGCCTCAGCTCCACAAAATGGATGCTGCCACCACAGACACGAGTCTGACCTCCTGCTGCTGGGAGTCCTTCCAGCGAGGAGCGCTTGGACAAAGGGTTTCCTGTCGAGGGCGGTGTTCGCACCGTCCCAGACAGGGTTTGTGTATTCTGGGTAGGTAGGGCTTTTGCGAGAAGGTGACTGCGGAGTGGCACCCCGGTGCTCACTACGCATCTGCCGGTTAGAACCAGTTCCAGGGGCGACAGCCCTGGCCTGGGGAAAGTCCGGCAGGGGAGAGGGGTGTAACTACCCCCCTTCCTGGTCCCACCCTTAGGGCAGGACCTAGTCATGTACCCACCCCTTTCTTTAGGATAAAGGCCGGAGCGGGGACCCTTCCAAATTAGATCATCTTTGAATCAAGAATACTTTCTACGAAAGGACTTCAAGACTCTTCTCAAGATTTCTCCCTTGTGGCTAAGGAGTAGTCACCCTGCATCAGCGGGCACCATCTAAGAACTCTGCGGTTTGCTGTAAGTCCTTCCTCAAGGAATCCGACGGCCCAGCTCGACGAGAACCGGCTTCCCTGGCACCTCTGACCTCTACCCCCGTCATCAGCTCAGCTGTGATCTGTGGGTGCGACGAGACCTCGAGGGACCGGCCATCATCAGAACCTGCACGCTCTTACAAACCAGCACGACCATCGAGGTAACTCTCTGGTGAGTGCTCTGGGGTCCGAGAAGCCCCGACCCTGAGCCGCTCCAGCTCCGAAGTGCAGTCCCCCAGCATCTCCACGATCTGCGTGGGGCCCTTCTGCTCGCTGCTCAGCACGTTGTCTGGTCACTAGCCGCTGGCTTGTGTCCTTCTGTGACGACACCCGAGAATCATCACTGCCGGTCTGGTTGCTCCAGACTGGCCCTTGCTTCCATCTTTTCGAGAAGCACCCCGGACCCTCCTGGTCCACTCAAGACGCCGACAGCGTCATCCGTCGTGGGACAGCTCGCACCTCCACCGTGGTCGCCGACAACGCCTCCTGGTCCGTGAGACTGCAGAGCCCAGCGTCGCCCACTCACCTGGTCGAGGTGACGGCCAACTGGTGCCTTCCTGGTACCCTCTGACTACTGGCTAGTAGTACGAACTTGGTCCCCTCTGCTTTCAGGTTTTATCAATCTCCGATCCAGGCTTGGATCTCTACGAACTATTCATCACTGGTCGCCGGCCAGCAACTCCTTTTCTTCCGGCTCCTGGCTCGTCAGCGAAGACCCCGACGCCTGTAAGACTTGTGCAGCCGCAGCCCTCGTGGCTAGGTAACTCGGCATTTCAGTGCCTGCATAGCCTCCTTACTCTAGGGTCCCGAGTCCCTCGCTTCCGACTTGCCTTAACCTTTCCGTGTCCTCGGACACTTGTTTTAACTGTGCACTTAAAGTATTTGCTAAAGAGATTTGGTTTGTGCTAAGTACCCTGTCCTCATAAAGAGTACAGGGCTGTTGTGATTCTTAATAAATATACTGTTTATTTTCATAACACTTGTGTGGTGTCCTTTCACTGGGTGTTCAAGGGGTACATGTGTGGTAAACAGCTGGCTTAACGCGCCCTCTCGAGTCTTTAGCCTTAGACTGCTCGTATCCACGCTACTAGGATAGCTGGTCTATAGGTTGACTTACAACCAAACACCATAAGGGTCGTTGGAACGATACATAGCGGTCGCTAGAATAGCGAACGTTGCATATCGGGCCAACTTCTCACAGGGGTCATCTCTCTATCAGATCACGCGCCGGTCTCGGGGACCTTCTCTCTGCCGGCGGACCGGGCTCCCCGCGGGGTCTGCGCCCCAGAGACACTCTCTTGCATAAAAAAACAGTTGTGCAACGCGTTACGGGGGCGATCAGGGAATTCCAATCACACAATGATAACACAGACACCTCATTGGCGACCCAGTGGGCGGCACTTAAGGCCGTAGTAAGGGGAGAATTCATTGCGATCTCCTCGGCAGAGAATAGGGATCGGCGACAAAAACGGGACGAACTCACGGAAAAAGTCAGGGAACTTGAAGAGGTGCATCGTCGCACAGGGGCCCCTAGGATCTGGAAGCAGCTGAAGGCAGCGAGGAAACTCCTGTCGTCTTTGGACATGGATAGGGCGGAATATGCGGCGCTGCGGCTGAAACACGCTTATTACACGGGGGAGATAGGTGTGGTCGCCTTCTAGCAAACAAACTCAGGGTGGCCCACGAACGCCACCGGGTGAAAGAGATTGCGGTGGGGAATGACGTGATGGTCACAGAAGATGCTCAGATAGCCGAGACCTTCCGTCGATTTTATGCCGAACTATACGCAGGGGAGAGCCCGATGGTGCAGGAGTCGGAGGACTACCTGGAATCGGTCACCCTTTCGTCCCTAGCACCGTCTCAAACGGAATATCTAGAACGAGAGATCCGGGTTGAGGAGGTGATTACTGCCATCTCTAGGCTCAAATATGGGAAGGCCCCTGGCCCGGACGGCTACACGGCACTCTTTTACAGAAAGTTCAGTGCCACTCTGGCGCCCATATTGACTAGGCTGTTCAATTCCTTCTCCAAACCGGGGGCAATCCCACCTGATCTCTTACAAGCCACGGTGTCGGTCATACCCAAACCAGGGAAGGACCGGACCCAATGCAGCTCGTACCGACCGATTTCCCTTTTAAACGTTGACCTCAAACTGTACACAGGAATTCTTGCGGCTCGCCTGGCGCTCCACCTGCCGAGTCTGGTGGAGCCGGATCAGGCTGGCTTTGTACCCGGGAGGCAGACGGTGGATAACACCAAGAGAGTGGTACATTTCTTGGAGAAGGCCTCTCGGGTCCCCGGGGAAAGAATGCTATTATCGGTTGACGCTGAAAAAGCGTTCGACCGGGTGCACTGGCCTTATTTGGAGCGGGTAATGGAGAGGATGGGCATCGGCGAGAAATTTCGCTCCTTAGTGTTTAATTGCTACCGGTTCCCGTCGGCAGTGGTGCGGGTGAATGGCTGTAGTTCTCAGCGGTTTAGCATTGAACGAGGCACCAGACAGGGATGCCCATTATCCCCACTCCTTTTCGCTATGTACAAGGAGCCATTCGCCCAGAGAATACGGCAGAACCCGGACGCGATTGGCGTGAAAATGGGAGGATATATTCACACGGTCAGCCTCTACGCGGACAATGTGATACTGACCTTAGAAGAACCGAGGCGTGCTTTGCCCGCGTGCATTGGCGATCTGGAGGCTTTTTCAAGAGTGGCAGGATTCAAAATGAACATGGGGAAATCAACGTCCCTAGACGTCTCTTTGACACCTGCAACACGACGGGAGTTATAGGGACTCTTCCCCATGCATTGGTCGGCCCGCCAAGTCCAGTACTTGGGTATCCTGTTGGCACCCACACTGCAGGCCATGGTGACAGATAATTATGCGACTCTGGGTAGGAAGATTAAGGAGGAATTGGGGAGATGGAGTAAAGGCTTGATATCCTGGCTTGGTATGGTGGCGGGGGTCAAAATGACGGTCCTCCCCCAGATCTTATATCTGTTCCGGGCGCTGCCGTTGCAGCCACCCAAAAGTTGGATCCAGCAGACGCAAGCGGTCTTATCCCACTTTGTTTGGCAGGGCCGCAAACCCTGGATGAAGAGGGCTCTCTCCACGTTGGCACCGGAGTCGGGGGGACTGGGTATCCCAGACTTGCGCAAATATTTTCAAGCTGCGCAGCTGAGATACCTGGTGGAATGGAGCCGGTGGGAGTCAGACAAGCACTGGCTATTCCAGGATCAGGCGGTGGCGGGCCGTCCCTTACAGGAGGTGCCCTTTCTGCGTAGAACGCATCGCCATCCAAACCTCTACGCATCTTTTGTTACGCGGGTCCCGCTGAGGGTGTGGGACGTTACCAACAAGACCCACGATCTCACCACATTCCCCTCTCCATTTACACCTATTGCAGACAACCCGGATTTCACGCCGGGGACTGATCCGGGAGCCTTCACGCACTGGCGTGATGCCAGATGCAGGGCTCTCTTCCATCTGTACGGGACGGACGGGGTCCTCCCTTTTCAGAGTCTCAAAGAGGAGTATCGGTTGTCCGAGACGGACAGGATGCACTACTGGCAGGTGCGACACTGGGCTCTACAGCCACAGGTACGAGAATCGGCAGACAGAAAGTTACTGCCGTACGAGAAATGGTTGGTGACGCGTGCCTCGGATGCAAAGCTCATCACGGATCTTTATAAAATGTTACAACCCCCTCCCATCCACTTTAATAATCCTGGTAGAGAACTCTGGAACAGGGAGCTGGGCAGGACACTGAGCCATAAAGAGTGGGACCAGATTTCGTACCGCGCACGGCACTCCGCATATCATATAGGACTCACTGAAACATTCACCAAAGTATCTACATACTGGTATTCAGTAGCGGTCGGCAGTAGGTGTTTCTATAGGGCGGTGACGTGGGCAGGAGGAGGGGCAGGGTGGGGGGAAATAATGTATGGATTACGGAGTTTTACAGGTAAGTAAACATTTAAATACATAAAACGAATTTCTTTGCGCACACTGCATCACCAAATGTGATGCAGTGCGCGCAACGAAATTCGTTTTATGTATTTAAATGTTTACTTACCTGTAAAACTCCGTAATCCATACATTATTTCCCCCCACCCTGCCCCTCCTCCTGCCCACGTCACCGCCCTATAGAAACACCTACTGCCGACCGCTACTGCTGGTATTACACCCCGGAACGGTTGCATGAGATGAATCGGCATATTGAGAATACCTGTTGGCGGGAGTGTGGGCAACCTGGTACACTGACACATGTCCTGTGGGAGTGCCCGCTATTACATCCTTACTGGAAGGAGGTGCTTGATGAGATTGACGCCCACTTTGAGATAGAGTTGCCCCGCCTCCCAGCATACGTCCTACTGGGCCTCCCTAACGGGTTGATGTATCCATTGAAATCACGCAGGGGTAGACAAATTGCCATAGCATTGGGCTCAGCGGTTCAAAACATCCTAATACACTGGCGCACGTCCACTGTCCCGTCCACTACAGGTTGGCTGCACAGATTGTGGCATGTCCTGGGCATGGAGAAACTGTTACTCATGATGGCTGGGGAGGTGGAACAATTTGAGGAGTTGTGGCAGCCCTTCCATGCACTACTAGCCACCGAGTTCAGGGAGCTAACCTGTCCAAGGTACCTGAGATTACTGAGACTTACACCACCGATAGACTACGCTGCTTAACAACCAACAGGCCGGGAAGCGCGAGGGGGGAGGGGTGTGGGCAGAGTTATGTAAGTTCGGCTAAACAAGGCACTGAATGGGGGAAATGAGGGAGGAAGGGGGGGACAGGGTGGGGGGAGAGTTGGGGGGGGCAGTTTCTTCAGAATGGGAAGGGTACAGAGGGTTTATTTCTACCTCCGGGTGTTGTTTAATGTTATGCACACGGGAGCGGAGCTTACATAGCCCCTACTACAATTGCGGGGTATCTGACGCTACTTTGAGATGGGCTCCCGGGGTTACAGCACTAATACCATCGCTTGAATGTCTTTTACTATCTGTGTACTCTTTCAATAGAATACTTTAAACATAAATACGTCTACGGTTCATTTGTGTACTTGTGGATCAACTGTTTATTGGGCTATTGTGTCTATTGTGTCTTTCTCCTGTTGTTTCCAAAAATGTTCTCCCTTGCAGGATTGAATCGCATGAGGAACAAAATGCAAAGAAGTTATATATGTTTAATTAATATAGTAATCATATCTAGAATCAACGTCTAGGACCATTTTGTCTGTAACACTTGATACCCAGGTCCTTTCACTTTTATTGGGTTACCCCTTATACAGTAACGCCTTTGACACCGTGGCCTCTGCTGCTTTGATTTCCTGCTTGCATGGGACAGGACTCGAGGGTTATGTTTTTGAATAGAGCTCTTCTTTTCTGTCAACTTGGAGTCCGGAGGTCCCCTGCCTCCATTCCTTCGTGGTTAAACTTACTTGTATGTCACTCAGTGCTTCCCTGTTCAGTCTTATGTGGGTCCTCTGGCCAGCCCCGTTGGCTCATTGGACTCCTCGCAATGCTTTAAGTCAATGATACAGATTATTCAAAGACTTGATGGCAACTCTGAGGCAGTTGGTTCCGACTTCCGCGTTATTTTTGCCACAGTGGTAGCGCGGATGAATGGCTGCTGTCTGAAACGAAATACTAGTAAGACAGAGGTGGTGGTGTTGTGGGGGCCTCCCCCACTTTGGCCGTTTACTTTGTGGCCAGAGCCAAAGGTACCTACCTGCGCCACACCCTCTTCAGAAGCGAAAAAAATCATCTTTGATTTTGATGACAAACTTTCCTTCAAGCCCCAGGTTGCTAGGGTTTCGACTGCCTGTTGTTTCATCCGTCTGTGTTGTTCAGGTAATTGTTGGCTCTCGTTTGCACTATGCCAATGTCCTCTACTTTGGTTTGCCCACTTTGCCCACCCATTGTAGCAGGTGGTTTAAGTAGCGGCTGCATGGTGTTTACTCAAAATTCCCCACACCTCCCCAATTTCTAATCACGTAAAGAAACTCCACTGGCCCCCAGTACATAAATGTGCCATTTTCAAAAGTCGGTGTATCTACTATAGAACTCCACTGTGGCAGGATGTTCTATATACAACATCCTTACAATCTGCTCAGACTTCATTACTTTGTGTGCTCGGAATCAAGAAACCTCACCAAGGTGGCTCTTTCCCTTCAAGGTGGCATCTCCTTGGAACTCCCTGCCCACTGATATGTGATCCATGACCTACAGACAGTTCAGAAAGGCCTTGATAACATGGCTATTCCAGCTCTAACAATGTATTTCTTCTATATTTGTTGGACGAATTAGGTCACAGACACTTTTAGGCATCAGCACTTTTTATAAAACTCAAAAAAAAATCAATAGACAAATAAATGAAAAGCGCAAGCAGTGCACGCACATGCTTGGCACCATCCACAGCCACAAGTGGCCCATCTGGTAGTACAGGACATTTTGGCGTACTGATGCCAACTTGCCAAGGTGCTGCGTAGATATCGTTATGGGCCTAGAGCTAATGTTGACCATCGCCATGTACACTTTGGGCATAGGGGAGACTGGTTGTGAGGACTGGCAGTACTAGGCTATATGGACATCAAATGGCACTGGAATCTAATCTGATACCACCTGCCTCTCCGGAAACCAGTTTACGCTTCTCCACTTTAGTTCAAGGCCATAGTGCTGGAGGTTTATGTCTGCATTTCTTGAAGAAGTTAGGCCATTGCTGATGCTGGTGTACTTACTTTCAACTCCTAGCAAAAATCAGGTTATCACTAGGCTTTACACTGCTCCTTAAAACAGGTAGGATCCCACACACAGACCATCAAAGCTGGAAGGTAGACCTAGAGACCGCACTCAGATGCAAGCAGGGCGACTATTGCTGTATGCAGACTAGAGAAAGATCTTTGAAGAGCAGGTATGGATGGACGCATTATAAATTCCTGCATCTCTACATTGTACCGGTCATACCCCAACAAGTCTTTAGGACACTGGGCTGCAGAGGAAGAGAGGTCTGTGAGGGATCAAGCCTCGAGATCCGATTTCTATATCTGGCGTGGTTTGTTTGTCCCGAGGTATTAAATGTTGGGAAAAGGTGATAAAAGTACTGTCTGCAGTTTTTGGGGTGCCACTCCAAGCATTGCTGGTTTTGCTGAGGGTATATGGCTGAAATACCAGCAGGAATATGCAAAGTAAGTGCATGAGCTTTGTTACTGGCAGAGGCATGAGTAGCACTTTGCTGGGAAAGATGACCCGTCCCAAGAGTTAAAGACCGGAGGAAAGACTTGATGCACTATGCTGGAATGCCGGATTTATAAGGTGGACAATGTAAGCTTCATTCAGCCTGCACGACCTCTGCACCACCTCTGACTACATGTCTGGTCAGTGCCGGCAACATGGCTGAGCTTTAATGCTGTCGGATAAGGCGTCAGAGGTAGAGAGCTGAGGTAGGTGAGGTAAGTACAGAGATAGGGCCCCAGATTCCGAAGGGGGAGGGGGCTAGCGTGGGGAATAATAGATGCATTTAGTGTCCTGTTTAACTTGCGGGAATTCCTTCCGGTGGTGCTGTGCCCATTTAACTTGCATAATGTAAGGAGACCACCCTCTCCGCCACTAACGTGTATTGGAACGCATGTAGATGTGCCTATTAGTATATACCTTCATGACAATGTTTCTTTTGTTTTCCTAATTGTATGTTTTTCCTATACATGAAAATAGATTAATAAAAAATCAGATATAAAGTGATCCCTTGGAAACCAACCGCTCGGAATGTGTGTAATAACACTTTAAAGTGAAAGGATCGCCCCGTGACACATCAGGATGATACAGTGGGCGGGGTTGCGTAATAACGAATAATAGCGTGGACTCTAGATTGGCTAATGTGTAGATAAGGGGGCATAGATGAAATCCGACCAGAAAGGGCCGCGGCGGCTCCCCGCTGTATGCATTGATAGGTGGCTGCACATTATCAGGGAGGCTGCAATAAAGTGCACACAACAGTGAAAAGCCGAATGGGCGCGATTACAGGACTTGAGTAATACTTTGTAATACATTAATCAGCTTGGCCAGGAGGGAGCTTTCAGTCTGATTAAGTGGGAGGGCGGAATTGCGGTTCTCAGAGAAAATATTGCACAAGTGTTAATATTGACCGCTAAATCCACTATGAGAACAGTGCCCGAGCAGCACGCACATGCGTGTAGCGTGACCTGGAGCATGCGTCCAATCATCTGATAGAGTAACGAAGAGTGAAGCGAGGCGCCTCTCAGTCACGGATGGTAAACCCTTTCTTATTTTTCGCAGTAAGCAAATTAAGTTGAACAAGAACACGTTTAAATCTGACGTAAATAATTAATTTACTCTCTTAATTTCTATGCAGGTAAGTACTTAATCAATGATAACTCAATCAGAAGGAAAGAAAACAGAGTCCGTGGTGTTAGAGTTTCTAAGGGTTTTATTCCTCATAAAGGAATCAGGATATCATGTTCTGACCACCACAGGGGTGTCAGAAGGGATAGATGAGCGCGCTCTCGTTTATTGACAATACATAGCTTATATACTTGATTTACATCATAATGTTCAATGTAAGAGGCGTAACAGCTGAGAGAAGACAAGATAACAGTATACACGTGGTACCAATACATCATCAAGAGGCGTAAACTAGGCGTGAACTAGAGGTGTGTGCTAGAAACGTCACTGATAGGTGACGCAAGTGGGTGGCACCAAGGGGTGGTGCTAACAGAATGTTGCAATGTCAGCAGAAATCGGAAGCTTGGATGCGCGCGCAGCTGCATGACGTGTGATTGACGGGGTGCAGGGGTCTTGACATTTACACTGACGGAAAGAGACAGAAGTCTGGCATGTCAGATCAACTTGTACTTCTATCATATCTGATATCTGATGTTTAGGAACTATACTATCTGGGCGGAAAGGTCTCTAGGGTAGAGGCTATTCTATGCTAACTGTGGATGCGTGTATGAGCGCCTGAGTGTCTACATGTGAAGCGTGGGGGCACGGGGCCTTCCATGGAAGCATGGCAACGGAGGCTATGAATTACTTGCATTAAGACAGGTCGGCCCTTTTGGCTCTGCAGCTGGAGAGGATGTTTACAGGATCTAGTAGGCAGGAATGTATTCTCGGGGAGCGGAACAGATAACTCGAAGGTTATAGTCAGTCTTGGCAGAAAGCAGGCTTGAGCTGAGCGCGAGGGGCCGCGCTGAATGTAGGACAGAGTTCACGAGTACAGAGGTAGCCTGGGCAGAGTCAGGAGCCACAAAAGAGGTTCAGATGGCAGGAATTCAGGGCCTACTCTGGCTAGAGCAGAAATTAAAAGAGAAAAGTGTACTACAAAAAGACGTTGGCATAGCATACTTAGGAACGGACTACATAATCCATTCATGGTGGATCTGAAAGAGGACAAGTTGACGGTGGACGCAAATGTATTTGCGTCTTCATAGCTGGCACAGGAGGGAAGTTACATGCACTTTAAGCTGGTACATGGAGTCGGTGGGGTACGCGCTAGGGAACACATCATGGCCAAAATTTAATTTTCCTCATTCCCTCCTTGTTCCCTACGGACCCTTCATGAAATATCGATCCTCATGAATCGATCAGTCTGTTCTTGTAACATCATTTGTTCTTCTTTCTTTCGGTTACGTTTTGAGTGGAAACTGGAATGTTCAATACAAGAAGTGGCACATAGTCCACAAATCGCTGGCCCACACTGTAGGCACAGGCAGCAACTGAATACTAGGACTAGGCCAATGCCTAGGAAGGATAGGATCTTCCATCCCCAAGCTGTTAACGTTGTCCAGAACCAACCGGACCAAGTCCAGGTGCCTGGATTCTGATGTATCTGATTTGCAATTTTATGAAGACGGGTGATAGCTTGATATACAGATGGTGCATTCTGTGGAATGAAAACACAGCAGCTTGACCCGATGACCTTACAGGCTCCACCTCTATCTGCCAAGATGACGTCAATTACAAGACGATTCTGAAGGACAACAACCCGCATAGCGGACTGCTCTTCTGTTAAGTTACCTAAGGCGGAGGTAGTTTCATTTACTACGGCTTCAAGTGTTCTAGTTAATCTGCGTATTAATTTACTATTCTGGACAGGGCCTAAAAAGAAAAAGAATCCTTTATTAAAATCAGTGTACTGTTCCCATGCCGTTTCTGTGTAGTCGACAAGGGGGGCATCTCTTCTGGGTCTATTCTTTACTAGATTGCTATTTCTATGGTAATCAGAAGGAGCTAGAAAAACGGGTGGCAGAAGGAATGCAATGTAACAGGTACCATCCCAATCTGGAGGTAGACGAATGTATGCGGTATGACCACAAACAAAGTAAGAATGTCTGATAGCTTTAAAAGATGACTTTCCATCATCACTGAATTCGACCACAGTAGTGCATTTACTATGACCTAAGTGTACTGAACCTTTCTTCTTGATACATAATTCACCAGTGACTGGCAGTACTGACATAATAGGTAGAACTGGTGCGGCTTCGGATTCGACAGTAAGAATCATAAGGCTAATTGTATAATTACCTAATCCATATACTTCATTTTCTAGATCAGTTCCTATTCTAATGGGCAGTCCCTCCTTATCCGGGTAACAGACGTCTAGTAGGACCAAGTTCAGGTTTCCCCAAACCCAACCCCCATCGAAAACAGCAATATCGGGATCTAAAGAATTAATTATCTTAAACCACGCTCCGCAGGAGCCATTGTGAGTGAACGGATACGGAAAGAGAGGCAGCGCTCCCTTGTAATTCTGGTAGGGAGGGAGTCGGCCACATATCCAGCAATTTGTAGCATTGTTAGTTTGATGAGAATGATGTAACATACTAATGAATGTATTGTTGCGCAGCGCAAGTCTGTAGGAAAGCTCATGAGGAGGTAACTCACTAAAAGTGTGTTCAGCAGAGACATTGTAAGCAGATTGTTCACGCTTGAAAATAGGATAGTATATAGGTAACAAGATGCTAGCAACAATTATTAATATACTTAGAATAAACATAATTATTAGTGTCACTATGCAGTGACTACGAAGTGATTTGCAATATGTTCTTTTCTTTTCTTCTCTCTCTCTAACTCGATCTAGGGGATACATGTCAGAAACTATTTAACCGATTCACCTAGGGGAGGACTTAAACAATTAAACTGTCTGACTTGCTAGATCGTAACTTCATACGGTATTGTTCTTGAGGAGTTTTTTCTCGTTTGGACTCGGAAAAGTCTTTGGGATCACAGTCTTTGGTGGGGGTGGGTGTGTCTTGTTCCGGTTTCAGTCCTGGGAATGTTTTGATATGGCTTAGGTGGACCCACCCCTTTCTTCCTTCCAACTTGACTGCGGTCCTTGTCGTAAGTAGAACGGTCTTCGGAGACTTCCAGCGGGGCTCCAACGGACTTTTCCTGTCGAAGTTGCGGACTAGCACAACATCTCCGGGGCGGACGTCATGCTCCTTCACATCGGTGTTGTCAGGGAAGGCTGCGGCAACCTGTGAACGACATGATTGGAGTGCAGACATCAAGGAGGCAAGGTAATCTGTCAACATATTAGAATCAACATCGGTTATCTTTTTAGGAATGGGCGTCCCCCACATATTCGGTGGTCTGCCAAAGACCACCTCGTACGGAGATAGCCCCGATCTCGAATGGGCGACCATTCTCATATAGAATAGTGCCACTGGCAGGGCGACTATCCAGTCGACCCCTTTTTCCTGACATATTTTGGCAAGGCGGATTTTTAATGTCTGATTATGCCTTTCTACAAGGCCTGCGGCTTCTGGATGTCGGACACAATGGAACTTCCACTGGTATCCCAATAACAAGGAAACTTCTTTCATTAGAGCAGACGAGAATGGCTGACCGTTATCTGAGTACACGACACGAGGCAAGCCGTATCGTGGGAAAAATTCACGAACCAACTGTTTGGCAGTGGTCGGGGCAGTGTAATCTGGGACTGGGTATGCTTCGGTCCAGCGGGACAGAGCACAGACAACTACGAGAACATATTTAAATCCTCGACAACGGTCCATCTGGATATAATCCATCTGGAGGACTTCAAAAGGGTGATCGGGAGGATGAAATCCACCTTGCTCTACAGGGACGCTTTTACCTGGATTGAACTGACAACAGATCATGCAAGTACGCACTTTCTGTTTTGCGGCTGCTCGTAAGTGTTTATTGTTCCAGAGATTTTGCAAACTGTCTAGCATTGCTTTCTCTCCCAGGTGGGCAGGACTATGTGCTGTATTTATCATGACTTGAACCATAGAGTCAGGGAGAAACCATGTAGATTTTCCCTTCGTCATCCAACCTTGATCTGTCTGGATCCCTCCTAGTTCGGTCCATTTCTTTATTTCGTCTGCAGTAGCATGTGTCTGAATGTCAATAACATCTAGTGTGGGATCTCTGACTGTCATGCAGTTTGTCGGATCTGTTGTCTTTATCGTATCGGTTGTCTGAGTGTGAGTCAGTGCTGTATGTTTTGCAGTCTGATCTGCCAGGTCATTACCCTGGGAAACAGAATCTGTGGCTTTAGTATGTGCTTTACACTTCATGACTGAAATGGCTGAAGGCAGATGTATTGCTTCTAGCAGTTCTTGAATGAGAGGACCATGCTGTATCTTTGTACCATGAGAGGTCAGAAAACCTCGTTCTTGCCAGAGCATGCCGAAGTCGTGTACGACTCCGAACGCATAACGGGAATCTGTGTATATGTTAACATTTCTGTTCTTCGCTAGAATACAGGCTCGGGTCAGAGCGATGAGCTCTGCTGCTTGAGCAGACAGTGTATCAATACGATGTGTTTCTTTAACTTCAGTTTCAGTGGTCACGGCATATGCGGCCACTAACTCTCCTGTACTTGTTCTCATGCATGAACCATCCACATAAAGTGTCAGGTCTGGATTTGTCAATGGAACATCTGTTAAATCTCGTCTGGGCTTTGTTACTGCATTAATAATCTCTATACAATCATGTGGAGCTGGATCTGTCATAACTGTAGGTAACAATGTTGCTGGATTCAAGATACTGCAGCGTCTGATTTCTATGTGTGGCTGGAATAATGTCAATTCGTAACCTGTCAGTCGTGCTATAGTTAAGTGTTGAGTCTGAGTTCTGTTTAAAAGAACCTCTACAGAATGTGGAACTTGTACTGTTAATGGATGTCCTAAAACAATTGAGTCGCTCTGTCTGATTGCTAGGGCTGTTGCTGCTACTGACTTTAAGCACGCAGGGAGTGCCTGGGCTACTGAATCCAATGTACTTGAAAAATAAGCGCAAGGCTTATGTGATCCTGCTTGATCTTGAGTGAGGACAGACAACGCTGTACCATCACGTTCTGTAACAAAAAGTGTAAAAGGTTTGCTGTAACACGGTGTCGCTAAAACTGGTGCTTGGCATAAAACTTTCTTTAATTCCTCAAAGGCTTGTGTGTGTTCCTGAGTCCAAGGGAGGACAGTCGAAGTCGCTGCCTCCTGTGTCGTTAACTGGATGAGTGGTTTAGCTAGAAATGCATATTGGGGAATCCATTGTCTGCAGTACGAGGTGAGGCCTATGAAGGCCCGTACTTCCTTTTGCGTCTGGGGTCGTGGCATGTTTACAATTAACTGAATGCGATCGGGAGTGAGCTGTCTCCCCACTTTGGACAGCAAGTGACCCAAGTACACAACTTGCTGAACACAGAATTGTAGCTTCGAAGGAGACACCTTGTGTCCCTTGTCGGCCAGAAAATGCAAAACTATCAGAGATGCTTGTTCACATTCGGGCTCACTTCGTGCGGTGATCAGCAGATCATCGACGTACTGTAGTAAAGCGGTATTAACTGGCATTTGGATACAATCTAGTTGTCTTTTCAGTGCTTGACTATAGATGCTGGGGCTTTCTGTAAATCCTTGAGGTGCGCGGGAAAATTTGAAACTTCGTCCATTTAAACTGAATCCGAAGAGATATTGGCTCTCCGGGTCAATAGGTACACTGAAGAAAGCGTTCTTGAGATCGATTACAGTAAAGAACGTTGCTTCTGAATCAATAGCAGTCAACAGGGAGGAGATATCGGGGACCACAGGATACTGTGGTACAATGCATTTGTTCAGTTCTCGAAGATCAATCACCAGCCGATATACTGGCGGTGCATTGCGGTCTGTACGTTTAAGAATTGGAATGATAGGCGAATTACAGATATTGGAGTCGGTCTCTACGACCACTCCTTGGGCAATAAGCTCTTCAATGATTTTCAGTAAAGCCACTACAGCATCGGGTGGTAACTTGTATTGTCTGATTCTGGGTAGAACAACTCCTGTCTTGAGTGTAACACGGTATGGTGTGATATGCATACAACCTACATCAGCTGGGCCTTTTGCCCATAAGTGATCTGGTACATTTTTCAGTCTGACATCAAAGTCACGTAGAACATAATGACCCTTGAAATCCCGTAGAAAGAGTCTGACTCCCTCCGGGGAACAGCAAATTATAGCTCCTAGAGCCTTCAGTGTTTTAATTCCTAACAGATTTTCGGGACATGATTTCGTAAGTAACAAATCTGTAACTCGAGATAATGGACCCACAGCTAGTGGTACTGGTTCTGATACTTCATTTACAATAGGCTGTCCTGAAAAACCAAGGGAAACATTCTGTGAGCCTGAGAGGGGTGCCCCTGGAACTTCATTATGACTTATAGTAGTGCGACTTGCCCCTGTGTCAATTAAAAACTTTCTGTCTTTTCCTAATACGTGACTATGTACATAAGGACCTTCTTGATCTACAGGAATTTCAATAAGAGGCAAATCACTTTCCCTCCCTAGGCTGTTTCATGTATAACGCTGATAATCTGGATATGCCGACTGGGCATACTGGTACATCTGTTGTGATACTTGTCGTGTTGCGGCAGCGGGCTGTGTCTGAGCATGCTGTGGCTGCGGTACTGCTACTGTCTGTACTGTATGGGACTGATCATGCATAGGCTGTGTATTCTGCATTGGCTGTTCGTTCTGTGAGGTCTGTTGTTGACCCTGTTCATGTCTAGGCGGACGCGGTCTTTCTTTAGTTTTACCTGTCTCGATGTTATGTTTCAGGACTGGACATTCATGGACGTAGTGACCTGGCTGCTTGCAATAATTACATGTCCCTTTAACGGGAGCGGCAGAATGATTTGTCTGGGCCCCACCTTTTCTATGACCCTCGGCTGGAATTGTCTGGGCTACTAACATTTTCATTTTCGTGTCTTTCATACGTTTCTGTTCCTGGTCCTGTTCTTCCCTAATTCTATTCTGGTGATATTGTAACATTTGTAACATCTGTGATGGCGTATTTGCCTGCCAAGTACTTTCAACCTTGTACACTCTATTTTTAACTAGTGGTAGGGCGTTCTCTACTAATTTTGCTACAAAAAGGTGTGGATATGACTCGCTACTAGTTTTTAGGCCACTATTGATAATGAAACATTTCTCGAATCTTGAATAAAAGTCACTAGTATCTTCATCTTGTTTCTGTTTGCAGGACGAGATTGCGTCCCAATCTTCCTTTCTAGTTGTCAATAATCTTGGCAGAACCTGTACTATTAAACCTGGTAATGCTTTAGTCAGATCCCCAAGGCCTAACCCTGGGACTCGTTTCTTTTCTTCGTCTTCTATCTCCGCCCATGCTATCTTTGACTCTCCCACTTCCCAATCCTTCTCTTTTAATTTCTCGTAAATGCCCGTGGGCAACAGTACCTTTAACATTTTCATAATATCATCATACGTGTAATCTCCCATCAGTAACATGTCTTTAAGCTCTCTGTGAAAACCTGCAGGGTCTTTATCATGGCACGGAACTAATTTCTTCATTTCTAACAGTTCTAACTTAGTCAGTGGTGTGTGAACATACACACGCTTCAGGTTATTATCGGTACCCATAACTGGATGTACTTCTCGTAAGGGATTCTGACTCTCAATGCCGCCACCGCATTGCATGTGGTACATTTTTCTTTCTGGAGGCGGGGCGGGAACATATTCAGAGCTCAGGAAGGTGTTATACTTGCGTCGTTGTTCTAGAATTATTTGTATTAATTTGGTACTAAAACCTCTCCATCTATCCATGAGTAGTGCTTCTAATGTTTCGTGTAAGGGACCTGGATCGGAATGATGGTTTCTGAACTTGATGAGGAGGTGCTGAATCATGTATACACCTGCTATTTTCTGCTCTTCCGGGGAAAGGTTCAAGAATGTCTGCACTAACGTGTCATCATTATATATGTCTGGGTTTTCGGCCCACAACACGGCTGACCGGGCTAGTTCCTGTTCATCCATAGAATTGAGTATATGGTACCCTACTCGATCTCGAAGCCTTTTATCAGTTTCCTGGAACTGATGTTCTGAAGAATTCGGATTTGTTAAAGCGGAGAAAAGGACTCTCTTGCTCTCCGGACGGATGCCTTTCCTAAGGTAATTTCCCTTACCTACATACGCTATTATATCTGTAGACTTTCCTGATGTTTCATCTTCATCTTCCTCCTCGGAGGAAGTTTTATCATTCTCTTCCTGGTGTGCTGTCAATACTGCCTTTCTAATTTTCTGGGACATACTGGCTATGCAAGTCCCTTTATCATGCCTTGCGTCTGCTATATTTTGGCCCCACTTGTTCAATGCGTCTAATTCACTTTGATCTGTCCCAGGCCTGTCTCGTTCTCTTATTACACAATTTATGAAAAATCGTAATATCTGTGCTTGAACGTCAACTTTCTGTTTATGCAGGGCAGCTTTAACACTTTCGGGGTCCTTCCCTGTCCGTACGAACTTATATAGTCTGTCGAGAATTTCCTGCATTCCTCCATAGCATAGCAAGTTATCGGTAGCAGATCTCAATCGGAGTGATGCTAATACCATTAGATCGTCTTTTCCGGGTACTGGATCATATCTACAAACTGACATCCTATCTTTAAATGCGTCAAGCCGGGCTGAATAGGGAGACTGGAAAGGATTCTGCGTGTCCCTTAAATGCAATCTGTGTGTCGGTGGCGGGGTCTGTAGACCCGCTGTCGCACCTCCTGAGGCGGATGCTTGGGCTTGGGCTTGGGCATTGTCTCTTCGCGGAGTCTGGATTTGGACTTGAATTTGTCGTTTAGTAAGATCAGGTAGTACTGGTTTCGGTAGATCCGTTTTGAGGGGGGGGAGTGGCGGAGCTGGCGGAACAGGGGAGGTCTGTCGCGGTACCGGCGGAGCTGGATCTGGGGGCGCAGTGCCACCCCCATCCCTGTCAGTAGGCAGGGCACGAACAGGCAGATTGGTGTAAGCTGGTGCTACATCCTCTAGATATGCATTCAGAAATATATCTTTAGTAGTTTTATGCATTACTTTAGTTGGAACTAATGGTGTCGGTAAGTTTTTCGGTATTTCTGATTCAGTTTCGGATGTGCCATCTGCTACGAGATACATACCGTTTACAAGATTATTTCGGGCACGGTCTATTTGTTCTGTTTTTACTCGGATCCCTTCAGTAACTAATTCGTTTTCTCGTTCTTTATCTGATTCTTTAAGTCTGTCTTCTCTACGGAGTGCTTTGTCAGCACGCTTACGTGATTCCTTACGCCAAAATTCTATGGCGTCCTTCTGGGATTGCCTAGCTTTCTTTTTCCATAATGCTTCTTCTACCCTCATGATGCACTCAGCATCCCACGTTCCGGTAACAGGCCATCTGTGTCTTTCGTCTAGGTGCTTGGTGTAATCGGCCCATAAATCTAGATATAATATGGCATCTATGCCGTGTTTTTGATACATAAAATTGCCTGGAGTGTCCCTAGGGGGGATAGGAATTTCTTCCTCTAGTAACCCTTTCCTAGTTCCGATCTGTTTTAACTTGCTGAGGAACGGCATCCTGCTTACTTATTACTGAACGCTAGATCTTTTATTCCTTGATACGAGTTGCTAGTTGATACAAGAAATACAATAATACACAGTAAAACAGTCACATTCATACCACAACATTAATCACATGAAAACATTAAAGACATAGCTAACTACCCCCTACACTAAATGTACCGCTCAACGGTACGGATACACTGGTGTAACAGTGCAGAAATTCGGAATACTCGATATACTGCTAAACAGTACAGATACACTGCCTAAAAACAGTGCAGACCGGACTTGCGTACCCAAACCCGTCTAGATACGACCCAGCAATGGTACTCACCGGGAAGCACGGAAAACAGAAGGCCTCGGAAAACTCGACTGGACTCGACTCGGAACTTCGGAAAACTTCGGAGAACTTCGGAAAACTTCGGAAAACTGGTGGGCCTCTTCACACCTCGGACCTTGCTTCTTTCGGCTGGGCTCTGGTCGGGATCCTCCGCACTCCTCACCGCCTCGTCTGGGCACTGATCGCAGTCTTCGTCACCTCCGTGGGTCAGAGGGGGATGCAGGAAATCCTGTCAGTACACGTGTAGTCCGTCTAACTGATGGCAGGGGACACGGATTGCAACGCACCTACCGGCGCGTGAGGTGGGGGAGGGGTCCCTATTCGGGCGCCAAAATGACGTAAATAATTAATTTACTCTCTTAATTTCTATGCAGGTAAGTACTTAATCAATGATAACTCAATCAGAAGGAAAGAAAACAGAGTCCGTGGTGTTAGAGTTTCTAAGGGTTTTATTCCTCATAAAGGAATCAGGATATCATGTTCTGACCACCACAGGGGTGTCAGAAGGGATAGATGAGCGCGCTCTCGTTTATTGACAATACATAGCTTATATACTTGATTTACATCATAATGTTCAATGTAAGAGGCGTAACAGCTGAGAGAAGACAAGATAACAGTATACACGTGGTACCAATACATCATCAAGAGGCGTAAACTAGGCGTGAACTAGAGGTGTGTGCTAGAAACGTCACTGATAGGTGACGCAAGTGGGTGGCACCAAGGGGTGGTGCTAACAGAATGTTGCAATGTCAGCAGAAATCGGAAGCTTGGATGCGCGCGCAGCTGCATGACGTGTGATTGACGGGGTGCAGGGGTCTTGACATTTACACTGACGGAAAGAGACAGAAGTCTGGCATGTCAGATCAACTTGTACTTCTATCATATCTGATATCTGATGTTTAGGAACTATACTATCTGGGCGGAAAGGTCTCTAGGGTAGAGGCTATTCTATGCTAACTGTGGATGCGTGTATGAGCGCCTGAGTGTCTACATGTGAAGCGTGGGGGCACGGGGCCTTCCATGGAAGCATGGCAACGGAGGCTATGAATTACTTGCATTAAGACAGGTCGGCCCTTTTGGCTCTGCAGCTGGAGAGGATGTTTACAGGATCTAGTAGGCAGGAATGTATTCTCGGGGAGCGGAACAGATAACTCGAAGGTTATAGTCAGTCTTGGCAGAAAGCAGGCTTGAGCTGAGCGCGAGGGGCCGCGCTGAATGTAGGACAGAGTTCACGAGTACAGAGGTAGCCTGGGCAGAGTCAGGAGCCACAAAAGAGGTTCAGATGGCAGGAATTCAGGGCCTACTCTGGCTAGAGCAGAAATTAAAAGAGAAAAGTGTACTACAAAAAGACGTTGGCATAGCATACTTAGGAACGGACTACATAATCCATTCATGGTGGATCTGAAAGAGGACAAGTTGACGGTGGACGCAAATGTATTTGCGTCTTCATAGCTGGCACAGGAGGGAAGTTACATGCACTTTAAGCTGGTACATGGAGTCGGTGGGGTACGCGCTAGGGAACACATCATGGCCAAAATTTAATTTTCCTCAAATCCCAGAACTCTGGGAGGGGAATGCTTTCTAAGGAATTGATAAATTACACTGTCTCCTAAGCCCGTTGTCGTAAGACTTTTCAAGCAAATGCTCAAAATTTGTTTAAACATTTTTTTTATCGGTTTTGAAATATGACTATAGCCCCCTGGCGGCAAATACACAAATAAGGCAAACATGGACAAACCCCTGCGAGCTCATCCCTACTCCACCACCCACTACTGATCAATAGAAACAACATCTCTACGAACCGCATCAAGTGCCCCAACCCCTCCCCTAGTTACACTTCATCTCATAAAAGTCTGAGCTTCGTCGTTCAATTAGGGTGACCAACTAGCATGAGGGCAAATTCAGGACGGTGAGTATAAAAATTCAGGACAAAGGGTCAAAATTCAGGACAAAAAATCAAAATTCAGGACAAAAACTTGCAACAAAAGGTACGTTTGACAGACATAGAGGAGGTCGCACACCAGTATATTAGTAAATAGACAACAAACATAAGTACAAGTGAAAATAAGTTTATATTAATTTGAGACAATCATGCACTTCATGTTTTTTTGGTATGCGCGCAGTTTTGAGCTACTCTGCAGGTTTTTTTTGTGTTATTTTATATGATCCGAATCTATTTATATTGTTACTGCACTGGGTTGTTCAGTCTAATATTTTGTTTACAGTTCATGGTCCTGAGCAACATGGGCGTCCGCAGACATTTTTCCGGGGGGGGGGTGGCAAAATATTAACGTCATCACCATCCTCCGACATGATTTGTGCCAGGTGGGGCACACAAAACACTGGGGCGCAGAACTAGGATAGACTCAATTAAATGCCAGGAATCCAGGACATATGACTGACCCTGCAACTGTAGGGAAAATGCAAAACTTTCTGACAAGGTGCTTTTATCTCTGTCTGCTAGGTGTGCTGATTTCTGGGTCCTCGATCCAACACCAATCAAGCCTGTCTTCAGCACGATTCGATTTTTATCAGAATACTTTAAAACAGCCTTTGATTAAAGCACCAGATTAAATATACTGTTGTGGTATTGGGTTCTCCAGGCCTACATATTCTGCAAAACCCGCTACACCATAAAACAGACGTTGGCACAGAAACTGGAAAATGCAAAAGACAAGTTTATTAAGACCCCATGGGGTGGTGGTACATTCCTACAGCACCCTTCGGCAATGCAAGAAGTATCACACCGAACATCGGTGTGCGACCTCTTTTATACAGTTTTACAGTAATAAAAATAGTAGGCGGAACACATTTGCTCAGTTTAGGTACATATAAGGTCATTTTTGGAACACAGCCAACTCATGGGAGGAGTTATAACACTACTGGTCAGTTTGAAAGGACATTCCTAAGTGATGACTGTCCACTAGTACAGAGAGTTTAGCTACGCATGTGCAAGCTTGACCAGTACTAAAAATAGCCTGTTGCTGGGCAAGTTAGGTGGTCAGTGGTACAGAGAAAGGATAAAAGGGCATGCTGACCATGAGGCAGCACGTTCATCTAAAATGGACGCCAGTGTTCTCAAAATGGCCTCCGAACACTATAGTCAAGATAAGGGGAAAATTCGTGTAGCAAAGCTTAACGCTAATCCGATCACCGTCAAACTACGACAGACGACCCTTTTAGCGTTTAGCTGAAGCTACCTCATAGTGGACATAATCAGGGTATTCATCATCAATATTAATGGACATAATGTTTGCTACTTCTCTATGAATCATTTGTTCATTCTTAACAATAGCTCGTTTGGATGGGATACAAGCAGAAAGGCACATGGAACATAACATAGGGCCGCACTGAACGCAGAGACATAGAAAGAACAGTATCCCAATTATTACACATAGGATTGGCAGCAGTTTCCAACCCCAAGTACTAAGCAATGTCCAAAACCAACCCGAAAGTGTCCAAGTACAATTATCAGGATGTATCTCAGCAGCTATCTAATGTAATTTAGAAATTGCATCATATACAGAGGGTGAATTATCTGGCACGTACACGCAGCAACTACTTCCGATAATGCGGCATGCACCCCCACGATCAGCTAATACTACGTCTAGAACCATTCGGTTCTGGAGCGTTACAATTCTGGTAATTTGAAGTTCCTCAGTCATGTTCCCTAAAGCAAAAACTGTCTCATTAGCAACAGCTTCTACAACACGTGTCAGTCGTCTTATTTTTCTGCTATTTAAAGCAGCCCCAACAAATGAGAAAAGACCTAGATTAAAATCAACATACTGCTGCAGAGAAGTATCGGTCTGGTCTACATCATCGAGAGCTAATGCTCTTTTCACTCTATTCAATATAAAATCGTGATATAAAACGAAATCATTATGGTACATAGGTGGGGCAATAAACACAGGGGGTAATACAAAGGATATATAACATGTTCCTAGCCATCCTATAGGGAGACGGTGATAACCTTTATTTCCACAGATAAAGTAAGTGTTTCGTGAAGCCACAAAAGTAATACCATTTGGAGTGTCAAAGGTGAGAGTAGTGTTACATTCACTTCTTCCTACTGGGATTGTACCTTTATTTCGGACACACAAATCAGCTTTCGTATCAATAACTGTTATTATATGCAGGCTGGACATATTCACATTTCTTTGGTTAGTATAAATTCGAGGCGAAGATACATTATCTGGTCGATATTCTTCCCATTCAAATTTAGTTCCTTCAGCTTGTGGATAACCATCTCGGTCATTAAAACAGACCTTATTAAGTCGAAAAAGTAGTCCACCTTTTGTCGGCCATCGCAAAGTGAATAGAAGTGTATACCAAGCATTACAAGAACCATTGTGAGAGAATGGGAATGGGATAAGCGGAGTGCCTCCTTTCTTTTGATGTCCAGGCAACATCCCACATACCCAACAATTCAAAGTGTTCGTCATATTATGAGTGTGATGCAGAATCTGGATGAAACTATTATTCAGATAAGTCTGTCTGTGTCGTTCTTCATGATAAGGCAAAGTAAAATGAAAATGTTCAGATGGAATTGGATTAGTTGGCAATAAATGTTCTCTTGCCGGCACCAGGAGTTCTACTACCCAAGCTATTACTGCTATCACCACAATTGTCATAACAAAGAGTACTGCACCAAGAATTCTCTTATTTCGCATTTTAGAAGATGCCATAGTTCAAAATGTCTCAAAAAGAAAGCAACTAAAAAATAAAAATATGAGTGCTGAGCTCCGAGGTAGCCGTTGGTTTCTTCTCCGAGATTCAAGACGGGTGTCGCTACACTTGGCAGAACTGATCCCCCCCCCTTGATATTCCCGGCTTCCGTTTCACAAACCTGGAGCGGTAACTCAACCAGTCTCGCACAAAACAACTGCTTCTCTTGGTCGTAGATTGTATCTCTCTCTACCAGAAACGGTGTGGTCCGGGAAGGCTCCCTCCGATTCAGTAGACGTGGCAGCTGGGCTCTTCTCCTCGTCCAAGATGTCTCGATAATCAGACAACACAGTTGGATTCACCAGATCCAGAGAGACACGGCGGCAATGAGTGGAATGCACCCACCGTTTCTTGTTCGTAACTCGCACAGCCGTACGAGTCGCTAGTAGCACTTGCTCGGGTCCACGCCACCTCGGCTCCAAGCTGCTTGTTCTCTCAAAGGACCGGACCATTACGTAATCGCTAGGACGAAGATTGTGAGCCTCTCCAATGGAATTGTCGGGGAGCGCTTCTCGAACCTGTTGATGAATGGAAAGTAAATCATTTGTTAATCGTGCCAAATAATCGTTCATCATTATACAAGGCACATCATGTAACAATCGAGGCTTAGGAACTCCCCATATATTCATAGGCCTTCCGAACACCACTTCATAAGGTGTGAGGCCAGTTCGGGAATGGGGTACAGATCTAATAGATAGCAATGCCAGAGGCAAAGCATCCGGCCATTTCAAAGACGTGGATGCCACAATCTTTGCTAACTTCAATTTCAAAGTAGCGTTGTACCTTTCCACAAGACCTGCTGACTGCGGATGAAATACAGCATGAAACTTTTGCTGAATTCCCAATCCCTTCATGACATATTCCACAATTTTTCCAACAAAATGAGGACCATTATTGCTCCACAAATATTTACAAACACCATAGCGTGGGAAGTACTCTTTGAGCAAAGCCTTAGCTGTTGTCAGCGCTGTATTATCCTTCGTGGGGAAGGCCTCAATCCATTTACTGAAAGCACACACCACTACTAAGACATACTTAAGGTTATTGCAACGCTCAAGCTGGATGTAATCCATTTGTAGTACTTCAAATGGTGCAGTAGGTGGAACAAACCCTCCTTTCGGAGTATACGTCCCTTTAGCAGGATTGTGCTGCAAGCATATCAGACAGGTCTGCACTACTCTTTTGGCCGTATTGGCAATCTCAGGATGCTCCCAGACTCGCGTAAGCAAATTAGTAATTGCGAGAGCTCCAACATGTGCCAATCCATCTGTCATTTGAACCATTGCCTGCAAGTAAGCTGCAGGCAATTTCCATCTCTCCATGTCCTTGCTCCTCCAGCAACCCTCATCATCCAACACTCCCTCCTTTCCCCAGGTTGCGAGTTCTGCCTCAGACGCTGATTTCTGAATGTCTAATATCTCCTCTCTAGCATCATGCCATCGCTCAGCCTGCAATTTCACTACATACATTGGCGAGGCATTTCGCAACATAGCAGTTTCCCTCGCTATGCAATCTGCAAAGGCGTTTCCTTGTCCTACTTTGTCTGTCACTTTCTTATGTGCACTGCATTTAATTATCGCCACTTTCTTTGGACATAGTAGCGCATTCAGAAGATAACGCACTAGTTCTCCGTGCATGATGTGCACTCCGTGCAAAGTCAAAAACCCTCGCTCTCTCCAGAGTAGGCCAAAATCATGCGCTACTCCAAAGGCGTACCGGCTATCAGTGTAGATGTTCACACATAAGCCGGCACTCAATTCACATACTCTTGTTAAGGCTATCAGTTCCGCTGCTTGGGCCGATTTCTGTGGTATTCGTGCTGCTTCTACCACTGTTTTAAGTGTCGTGATCGCATATGCTGCGGAAGTTGTACCATCTGGCAGCCTCAAACATGATCCATCAACCCACAGTTCCCCATCCACATCTGGAAGTGGCGTATCCTGTAAGTCGACACGACCCTTTGTTTGTTCTTCAGTCAGGAAAACACAATCATGGTGCTCTTCCTCCTGGCCCTCAGCAACTGGATACGGCAATAAAGTAGCAGGGTTCAGAGTAGCACATCTCTTTAATGTGATATGCGGCGCCAACAGTGTGAGCTCATATCCTGTTAAGCGTGCACTCGTGAGGTACTGAGTTTTTGTTTGGTTTAACAGAGCGTCTACCGCATGGGGAACTAACACCAACAATTTGTGTGACAAAACTATTCCCTCACTCTGTCGTATGGCCACTGCTGTTGCTGCAACTGCTCGAAAACACCCAGGTAATCCTCGTGCTACGGGGTCAAGTATTGCTGAGAAATACGCGCAAGGTCTCTGTTTATCCCCATGTGTCTGCACTAGGACCGACAATGCACACCCATCCTTCTCGTGTACATATAATGTGAAAATCTTCGTATAATCTGGTGTACGTAACACTGGTGCGGAGCAAAGGGCTTGTCTCAATTGTTCAAAAGCATTCTGGCATTCATCTGTCCATTCAAGGGGCATTGGTGTAGTCTTGGACAATAATGCTAACAAAGGCTTTATAATATGTGAAAATCCCATTATCCACTGCCTACAAAAACACGTTAAGCCTATAAAAGCGCGCACATCTCTCTGAGTGCGGGGGGCTGGTGTATCTAAAATCGCTTGGATTCGATCAGATGTCAATGCACGTCCCTCCTTAGACAAAAGATGACCGAGGTAGGTCACCTTTGGTCTACAATATTGAAGCTTTTTCCTAGAAACCTTGTGATTGTTCTGAGCAAGAAAGGAAAGCAAAGCAAGACTACTCTCCTCACATTGCTCTTGCATATCTGCTGCAAGTAGAATGTCATCGACATACTGAATGAGAGCCACTCCAGACTGTAAATCAAAAGAATCAAGCTGTCTTTTTAAAGCCTGGCTATAAATGCTAGGACTTTCTGTATAGCCTTGAGGAACTCGACAAAATCTATACAATTTATTATTTAATGTGAAACCAAACAAATATCTGCTATCAGGATGGATGGGAATGGAAAAGAAGGCATTTTTTAGGTTAATCACAGTAAACGTGGTGGCAGTGGGCGGAATCAGAGTAAGTAAGGTGGTAATATCAGACACCACCGGGTACTGGGGCACTACTATCTTGTTAATTTCTCTCAAATCAATAATAAATCGATAGATTTTGTCATCAGTATCTTTCTTTAAAATCGGTAGAATAGGGCTGTTACAGACATTATAGGAAACTTCCTCCACAAAGCCTGCAATAATCAAATCGTGTACAATATGAGTTAAGGCAACTTCACCTTCCCTGGATATTTTATACTGTGACACACGAGGCAATGTCGCACCCTCTTTGACAGTTATTCGAATGGGGGGAATAAGCATCTGTCCCACATCCGTGTCTGAAGTAGCCCATAACGTTTGTGGGAGAGAGGCCAGCGCTTCAATTTCTTGCATAGTGCATAATCTCTCTACATCTGGGTAATTGTCATTCAAAATAACCCGCACTCCTTCAGGAGCGCAGCGTATGGTTGCTCGAAAATATTTAAGCAAATCTATCCCCATAATATTGTCTGGAGTGTTCGGTGACAATAAAAACGGGCACGGACCAAAGAATCTGTCAATGTAAAATGTAAGGGGTTGTGACAATGGGCTAAGAGAGGGTGTTCCATCGAACCCTATGGATGTAATCGTTTCACCAGACAGGGGAGCCCTTGGAACCAAGTCTTTAGACAGAGCGCTACGAGTAGCTCCTGTATCAACCAGGAACTGATCAGTAGAACCCAAAACGCCGGCTGATACATATGGACCTCTTTGATCTACTGGTACTTCAACCGATTCCATACCCCATCCTACGCAATCCTATGCATGTACATAATCCTGAGACTCTGCATATTCACCCTCCACTATCTGATACTGATTCCGTCGATCGAAAGTGTTATCATCAACCTGACCACGACCCTTCGCCTCAAACCTGCCACGATCACTTGCTCCACCCCTCACTCCTGAATAACTATTCCGTGTCCTTCCACCTCCTCGACCACACTGATTACGTTGTTCCCGAAGCACCGGACAGTCTGAGGCCCAATGTCCAAACTTTTTACAGTATGCACACTGATCCTCAGAAATGTCGGTACGACCGGAAGACGTACCGTACGATCCACGCCTACCTCTATCATTCCCTCTTGGCTGTGTAGCATAAACCTGTGCCAACATCACTTTCGTCTTTAATTCCTTTGTTTTCTTATCAATACTCTCCTTAGCCTCCAATTCCTGTCGTTCATAATACTGAGCCATAGTCAGCAAAGAAGCAGGGGTCGCCGTGGTCCAGGAACTTTCACTAGTCTTTAAACGTTTCGAAATCTTCGGTAAGAGATTCGCTACATACTTATCAACGAACAAATGCCTACCCGTGTCTTCTGTTAGTAACTGCCCGCTGTAATCATGAAATGCTTCTTCGAAACGTGAGAAGAAATCAGACACCGACTCATCCGCCTTCTGCTTACAAGAGGCTTACATGGTCCAATCAATCTTTTTAGGGGGAACAAGCGTTTTTAATTTGTTCAAAATAGCCGTCGGGAAATGTAAGATTAATTGACATGGCTTACATGCAGGCTCCCTATCTAAATCAGCTTGGACTAATGTTTTCCAATCCGCCCTCAGGATTGCTTGATCATCGAATTTACGAATCGCTCTCCACATGTCAGGAGGCAATATTAATCCAAAGAAAAGGTCAATATCAACTAACGTCATAACACACGAAGAAATAGCCCCTTCTACTCCTTCATAAAAAGCTGCCGGATTCTTATGGGGGTCAGGCAAAGCATTTTTTAGTGCCATAACATCTGCTCTATTCCATGGTGTATAAACCCAATTATATATAAAATATCCCTTGGCATCTGCAGACGTTTTATCATCGCTTGTACCTTGCCCTTTAGGAGGGACATATAAAGGTGCAGCTTCCCGCATATGCATAACATGAACTGTAGAACTCTTATCTGCTCCAAAGATGGAACACTCTTTGGATTTCTCCATCGATCCCAGCGCAGGCGCATCTGATGCTTTTCTCGCCTCCCATAGTCTTGACGCCTCATCCCGTAGCTTGACCAACTGCTGAAAAAAACGATCTGAATCTGCAATAACAAAAAGATCTTTACGCATATCCTCACGACCAACTGATACATCCTTAGGCTCCAAATCATCCGAATACTTTCTAAATCGGTCTACAACTTCATCTCCAAACGTACTCAAAAAATACAACCGTTCTCGCTCAGACCACTTATGCATTTGGTCATTAATCTCAGCAATAGTTATCGCGCTCAAATTTAGTTTACGAGCAAAACTGCGCAATTGCGCAGCTTCACTAGCGTTTAACCTGCTACGACTACCCCCTCGATCATCTCCGTCCGAATCCTCATCTTGGGCCGTAGGTGGAACATACGGAGCCGGGCAACCATCTAATAATGAAAAATCATCAGTTTCATTAGTAAGGACAGGATAAAGAGGACGTCGAATCTGAAATTGACCATTCGTTTGCAAATTACGTTCCCGTGCCTCCCTCTCTTTCTTTTCCTGCAACTCTTTCTCCTCCAGCTGTAAAGCCTTATCCCGAGCAGCCTTTCACTGCTCTTTGTCCGCCAAGGCTAATTCACGCTT
This sequence comes from Lissotriton vulgaris, assembly GCF_964263255.1. Lineage (NCBI taxonomy): Eukaryota > Metazoa > Chordata > Amphibia > Caudata > Salamandridae > Lissotriton > Lissotriton vulgaris. Next base: position 2,001,429,107 of record NC_141685.1, on the reverse strand, counting down.
CATTCGTTCACGCACCGCTTTCTCCCACATACGTACACAATCAAACATATCTTGTCTAGACCTGCGCTGTAACAAACATTGCTCCACATACTGAACCTTTCGTAAATCAAACGACCCATGTAGTGGCCATTGCAATTCAGGATCAGGTTTTGTATATCTGTGCCACAATGTACTGTATAAAATAGGGGGAATGCCAAATTTAACGTACATTTCACGATTAGGTGTCCCCTCTGGGGGAGCCGGCTGAGATTCATTTAATCGATAATTGGTACCTTTTCCAAGACAGCACATTCCTCGGAGTGTGCTTAAAACAGGCATGTCAAAATATCACGAAAACGCGATATCACAAAAATGGCACTTAATATACTTCACACAAGGTGTGCCGTTCAAACAAAGACAATTTAGAGAAATATCTCCACATGCCCGCCTATGTGAAGTGCACTGTACATATAACTCAAATCATAGAACCAAATGTTAGCTAACTCAAAACAAAGAGCCACAGTAAGTGTCCGTAGACTATCTTACCAATCACAGGCTTACCAAATTCTCAAATATCCAGGTTCCAACTGCCCAGTTCTTTAATCGAATCAGCTAAACCGGCACTGTTCGACAACTCGAACGAGCAGGATCTCAGTCGAGGACCGGCGCCACCTGGAAGGTCAGATCAGAAGGAAAGGAATAAAACACCGTGGGTGCCAAGACTCGGGTCACTCAGTGGCAGCGTACGCGTCCATAGCGAGTTTCCAATCCTTCGTCACGACCTCTCCTTCGGGCATCCGAGTCGCCGATGAGTCCCTTCGTGGTCGCCAATTTGTGGTATTGGGTTCTCCAGGCCTACATATTCCGCAAAACCCGCTACACCATAAAACAGACGTTGGCACAGAAACTGGAAAATGCAAAAGACAAGTTTATTAAGACCCCATGGGGTGGTGGTACATTCCTACAGCACCCTTCGGCAATGCAAGAAGTATCACACCGAACATCGGTGTGCAACCTCTTTTATACAGTTTTACAGTAATAAAAAGAGTAGGCGGAACACATTTGCTCAGTTTAGGTACATATAAGGTCATTTTTGGAACACAGCCAACTCATGGGATGAGTTATAACACTACTGGTCAGTTTGAAAGGACATTCCTAAGTGATGACTGTCCACTAGTACAGAGAGTTTAACTACGCATGTGCAAGCTTGACCAGTACTAAAAATAGCCTGTTGTTGGGCAAGTTAGGTGGTCAGTGGTACAGAGAAAGGACAAAAGGGCATGCTGACCACGAGGCAGCACGTTCATCTAAAATGGACGCCAGTGTTCTCAAAATGGCCTCCGAACACTATAGTCAAGATAAGGGGAAAATTTGTGTAGCAAAGCTTAACGCTAACCTGATCACCGTCAAATTACGACACTGTATGTACAGTGTATGTTAGGGATTATTTGTAGCACACATTTTCCAATATTGGCTTCTTGGTGCTAGAATTCATGATAACTTTTATCCAAAGTTAAAGCACAACGTCAATGTTAGTAATAAATAATGCAGCAATCAAACACGCTAGTGATTTGACAGTGGGTGCTCCCTTTACTAGAATTCCCCAGGCATTGCTAAATTTTACATACATTCAATTAATCTTTACAAAATAAAATGTATAGGTCCAAATGTTAGTTATATTTTTGAAAAGACACTTAGAGTCTCTCTACGTATAGTCAATGTCAAACTGACATCGTGCGCACGTTTAGGGATACAATAATGGCCAGCTACCTTATGTGGAAGCCTGGCACCGTAAATGTGTGACACATGCGGCGCCCGCAGCTACGCCACATCACAGGTCCAGGGATGCTGAGTCTTACACAGTGGTCGAAGTGGAGGAAAAAAGTAGGGGAACAGTGGGCGGAGAATCAGAGGGCGGGAATAACCCAAGGATTGGATCTGTGGGTGGAGCCAGAGGTGTGGCTAGAATGCGCAGACATCCCAATTTTTAGTATTTGTTTGGCATTTCACTGCCCAGTTTAATCAACCAATGGATACACATGATTATTTAAGGTTATAATGAGTTATTGACATTAAAATATATTCACAAAGTGGGATCTGCTTCTAATCACAGAATGTACCAAAGACGATAAAATGTGGAAACACAAGCCATTTGTCTCCGAGGCATGGAGTTTCTGTCATCAGCACTTCACCCTTTTTCAACAACAGCAGTTCAAACATGAATGGCAAAATATCCTAGTTTGCGAATGTTTTCTCTAAAATTATGGCTCTGCCATATTTGCCTCATAATGCAAGATCTGCTGCATGATCTGATCATTTAAATTAATAAATTGTTTGTAGCTCAAACATATCAAAAGTTAATATAAAATGTGACTTGTGTTGCTGCGGAGTGGATGGCCTATTGTAAAGGTTGACCGGTCACCTTTCTCACTGCTGCATTTGTATGTTACACTGGTACTAATAAGGCAAAATCTTTCCAGAGACTGTTAGCATGTGTACACACGTCAAAATAATAAAATATCTGAAAATATACTGCATTACACTGCAGCCTTTTTTTTAATGCATAATTTTAGTCAACACTATGGCATAATGTTGTCATCATTTGCTGCGTACTTAATTCCAGTGGCCCCACAGCAGGCAGCACATGTTAAAAGTCCTTGTGAATCAAGCAGGGAGACTGTGAAGTTTGCGAACTTAGTTTGGTGTGTGCAAATCCTGCATTCCAATCCGTGGTGAATTGCAGCTACTGCTGCTGAAACAAGGCCAATGGATGTACCTTTGGGTGAAGCAGACTGGCCTCAAGGGCAGGGCCAGCCATAGCACTGGTGGTGTCCTGTGCATTAATGTTTGTTAGTGCCCCTCAATGACCACCTCTGCCATGGATTCCCTCACTATCACCCTTTAACTGTGCCCCCAAGTCTCCATAACCACTCTATTAGATGCATTTAATTTGATTTACAGCACCACTCATACCATTGTAGGGTGTCAGAGCACTTTACATCACACACATTACACAGAGACAATCAATATGTGTGTAAATCAAAGTATAGGAAATGTTACATAAGATTAAGGACTACAAGGTGTAGGAGTCCCATGACATGGTCTGGAGAAGCACAATACCCGGAATTTAAAACGTAATACCATGGTTGGGGTTTCTCCTTAATAATCAGAATTGATTTCTGTCCAAAAGAACATTTTTTGGGACATTAGGATAATCAAAGACTGGGGGACGGGAGGGGACGCTCGAATTTATACCTTGCAGTTTGTATACAGCTCTTAGATGACAGTTAATAGCTCACTGTTCTAAGTTAGGATTTTAACTTATAAACTGCAAGTAACAAAAGGATCTCTGACAAAAGCAGTAGCTCACTGACCTATTTACATTATGTGCACTTTGTGATCAGCATGGCGCATGTTCTTTGCAGCCGATACATTAACCCTCTGAGCTACCTTTCCATGAGTCAAAACTTCCACTAGACAAAATTCTGATCTCTCTCCAGGAAGAATATTAATCACCAGAGTCATCATGACATTTTTATTGTTTGCGAAAATTGCTGGAAGCCAGGAAGGAGGCAGCAAGCATTTTTAAAACCATAATATACTTGCAAACATGATGCCTTCACCTAAAGTCAGCACCCGGTGCGGTCACACTGGTTGCACCGCCCTAGAGCTGGCTCTTCTCAAGGATCCTGTGACCTCAGTGACTGTTGTTCTAGGGTGTGCTGCTTCATAGGCCTGCCCGCAAGCCTGGAGGTGAACTTCAGTATGGATAGTGTTGGACAAGCCTTGAAGGTTAACCTACACTTGTCATGCTAGGGTCCACCTGCTGGTGCGAAGACACCAGGACTTCTAAGGTGTTGCGAAGCCTTCTAAGGTCTAGCATGTGATTGTGCTCTCGCAGGAGAGTGGTCTGGTGGGCTGGTTATTAAGGCTGAACCTGGTTCCCAGTTCCAAATTCAGCAGCTCTGACCATAGTGCCACATCCTCTCCCCCACTGAACACCGTACTGCCCTACTGAGAAAAACTCCCACTGTTTTCAACTACAACCCAATTGTTGCCCGCTATATCACCTGGATGCGCAATTTAAATTACGCACTAGACAAGAGCAATATGCGGACTACAAAAAAAAAAGGAACAACATCCTGGAAGAAGCAAACACTTATAGGGAATGCAAAATTTAGCAAACCATGGGAAATGTAAGCAGGGACACCATGGTTACCTTAATGCTTTTACACTCACTATTCAGAAATCAGTGAGTGCTTTTGCCTGAAAAGTTAAGGACACTACTACAGGGCCCTGAATGGACCCATTTCAATGGCCATTGCTTATATCCTTACAAAACGTAAGCAGTATGGTAAAAAGACCACATCCCTGGACGCAGAGCCGCAGCACACATTTTGTTTTCCAATCCACACATTTTGGTACCTCCAGGATTGGTGCACTAGTTCCAAGTCCAGGGAAAACAAAGACAAGAAAGAAAACAAAAATAGCGCTTCACTGGCAACTCTGTAAAAGTGGCACTAATGTGTTTCAGTGTGAATAAAATCATTTTGGCCAGTTTGCTACCACTCTGTCTTACTTTGTTTAGTTATTTATCTATTTTTCATATTTTTAGCCTTTTATTCCCAATGCTGCACTTTGGAATTAAAATGTCAGAAAAATACTGCATTTCCAACAAAAGCGTCTTTCTTTTTTGGATCAATTTCACAAGGATGCAAATAAAAGAAAGGAGAGGAAAGAGAGTGAGAACCCCGTCTTGAAGTCACGGTTTTCATGGATGTCTGCATGGGGGCAAGGAGGGACGCTCCGGGGAGGGGGCAAGCACCCTTCCTTGCCCCCCCCCTGCGGACGCCCATGCTGAGCAAGCATGTGTGGTGAGAGAAGTGGTCGGGAAGATTTGTTCAGATGGACTTTGTTACTAGCATCTCATATCTGAGTGCCACTGTGAGATATAAAGCAGCACGCATAGGATGTAGATAAATAGGTCCTGCACTGCTGGACTAGAGTGCAATCCTTCGAGTGACCAGCTTTGTGTCAGATGCCACTGGATTCAAGCTAGCCTGGCTGATGAGGTGTGTTACCCCGAAACCAGTCCTAGGATGCTTGTTTCCGGTCCAGTGAGGACTTGTCTTGGCAGTTCAGGCTGGACTGTTCCAATGAGGCACAGGGTCAAGACTGATTTGCATATGGCTGAGTCTGAACTAGGGTGGCAATGGGAGCTAAAAAATGATGGTGGATTCAACCCAGATCTGTGACTGGGGGTGAGTGTCTGAAAAGTTTCAGCACTCTGTCCATCATCTCCTTGTGTTTGCCCCAAGTTGAAAGGGTATGCCTGGACGTGGGTCCTTTGCTCACTTTGTCACTGTACTCAAGCTAGCCTGGCTGATGAGGGGTGTTACCCTGAAACTGGTCCCAGGATGCTTGTTTCCATTCCAGTGAGGACCTGGCTTGGCAGTTCAGGCTGGACTGTTCCCATGAGGCACAGAGTCAAGACTGATTTGCATATGGCTGGGTCTGAACTGGGGTGGCGAAGTGAGCTAAAAAACGATGGTGGATTCAACCCAGATCTGTGACTGGGGGTGAGTGTCTGAAAAGTTTCAGCACTCTGACCATCATCGCCTTGTGTTTGCTTTGTTTGCCCCAAGTTGAAAGGGTATGCCCAGACGTGGGTCCCTTGCTCACTTTGTCACTGGACTCAAGCTAGCCTGGCTGATGAGGGGTGTTACCCTTAAACTGGTCCCAGGATGCTTGTTTCCGGTCCAGTGAATACCTGGCTTGGCAGTTCGGGCTGGACTGTTCTTATGAGGCACAGGGATCAAGACTGATTTGCATATGGCTGGGTTTGAACTGAGCTGGCGAGATGAGCGAAAGAATGATGATGGATTCAACCCAGATCTGTGAAGGGGTGAGTGTCTGAAAAGTTTCAGCGCTCTGTCCATCATCGCCTTTTGTTTTCACTTTGAGATGTAAAGCAGCACACATAGGATGTAGCTAAATGGGTCCTGCACTGCTAGACTAGAGTGCAATCCTCCGAGTGGCCAGCTTTGTGTCAGATGAATATATCATACATATAATTTTAGCAAAATCAAAAGGTCTTGGCTAATGTGAGACCTAATAAATTGTGCCAACGTCCATGGGCAAGTACATTTGCTGTTAATCATGACACTACACCCCAGTCTGAAATATGAAAATTGCACCAAGTCACTGAACTGGTGTTGGTCGCATATACAGCAGAAGAGAGCACAAGGATAGTACCACATCTCTCCTGCCCCGTGTGTTCCTATTTTCAGAGCACTGAAAGTATACTTTGTCTTAAATCCATACATTGTGCATGAGAAAATGAAAGCAGACTCTGGGATAAATGAAACAGGCACATTCTCTTTGTAAACTGTCTAGCCTAGCAGTTTATTTTCTTTTTATCAGTTGTGCAGACTCCACTCAAACTGGCTTGAGAAATCTGTAAAAGGAATATGGAAGGGTAGGGGGAGTGAGGTAATAGAAATTTTCAGGTAGCTAATGTGTCCCCCACTCGCACCCTATCCATGCACCCATGTTCCTTGTATGTCGTGTAACTTCCGTTTCGTACATGCTGGAAAGACGCAAATACATTTGCGTCCATCCTTAACATGTCAGCTATCCAGTCATGCAAAGAAATCCCGTTAATTAGGCTTCTAGGCATATGGTGCCAACGTCTTTATATGGTGCACTTCTGAATCTCGCACACGTTTTCTCCATGTTTTCTGGCCCAGTCGAGATAGGCCCTTAAACGAGGCCCCTTTGTCTCATCTCTCCTGTCTCCGAAAGCTGTATGCATCCCTGACCCCTGCCTTACTTCCTGCCAGCGAAGCGGTGCCCGGCTCAGCCTGCATGACAGACAGAAGGCTGAAAGGGCAGCCGAGTCAGACAAGAATGAATCCTCAGAGGAGGAAGAAATAGAGAATCCAGTAGAAAATCAAGGTACAATAGCGTACGTAGGTAGAGTGAAACTCCCTAAACAGTATTCTTTTGACAGACCTTTTGACAGACCCATTCGTCTAGAAAACAAGAAACGTTTCCTTTCCCCCATACCAGAGCAATGTTCTCTTGAACATGTATTTCAAGATACTGATAAAATACTGAAAGAAAGAATAGGTTACCATGAACTTAATACCATGCGTGATCAGGAACTAGCCCGGTCAGCAGTCCAATGGGCTGGGAATGACAGTATATATAAAGATGATTCAGTAGCGCAAACATTTTTGAGTCTCTCTCCAGACGAACAGCGACTAGCTGGTATATACATGATCCAACATCTCATTACACTATATGAAAATCAGCAATCCGATCCAGGTCCATTGTATAATATATTGCAAGACTTACTCCTGAGAAGATGGAGAGGCCTAGGTACCGATTTAATTAATACCATTCTAGAACAGCGTCACAAATACAGAACTTTCCTGACTCCACATTTTGTTTCTGTTCCCCCTCCAGTAAGACCGCCATATCACCTAGACAGACAGAATCCCTTACGAGAAGTTCATCCCGTCCAGACTACAGGGGGTACACTTCAACGCGTATTCGTATACACTCCATTGACCAAAATGGAATTATTGGAAATGAAGAAAATTGTGCCTTGTCACGATAAAGATCCTGCAGGGTTCCACCGTGAATTAAAAGACATGTTACTGATGGGAGATTACACGTATTCCGACATTCTTAAAATGTTAAAAGTATTGTTGCCAGCAGGGATTTACGAAAAACTGAAAGAAAAAGAATGGGAGGTGGGAGATAAAAAGATTATCTGGACTGAATTAGAAGACGAGGAAAAGACACGTACCCCAGGTTTAGGTCTTGGGGACAAAACCAAAGCATTACCAGGATTATTAGTACAAGTTTTGCCTAGATTATTGACAGTTAAAAAGGAAGACTGGGATGCAATCTCAGCCTGCAAACAGAAACAAGACGAAGACACTAGTGATTTTTATTCCAGGTTCGAGAAATGTTTCATTATTAATAGTGGCCTGAAAACAAGTAGCGAATCATATCCACATCTTTTTGTAACCAAATTAGTCGAGAATTCCTTACCACAGGTTAAAAACAGAGTATTGAAAGTCGAAAGCACATGGCAAGCAAATACGCCTTCCCAAATGTTACAAATGTTACAGTACCACCAGAACAGAATTAGAGAGGAACACGATCATGAACAGAGACGTATGAAAGACACGAAAATGAAAGTACTAGTTGCCCAGTCCGTTCCAGCAGATGGTCAGAAGAGGGGTAACACACAGAACACACAGACTAGTCAATCTGCAGCTCCTGTTAAAGGGAATTGCAATTACTGCAAACAGCCAGGTCACTTCATAAATGAATGTGCCGTTCTCAGACACAATATCGCTACAGGCAAAACGAAAGAAAGACCACGTCCGCCTAGACCAGAACACGTCCCACAGAATATTCCACAGAATACGCAACCTCCACAGAATGCACAGCAACAAACAGTAGTGTACCCCAACCCCAAGTCATTGCCGCAACACAACATGTTACACAGCAAATGTACCAGTATGCACAGTCCGATTACTCCGATTATCAGCAGTACACATGAAACAGCCTAGAGAGGGAGGTTGGCTTGCCCCTTATCGAGGTTCCTGTAGATCAAGATGGTCCCTATGTACATAGTCAGGTATTAGGGAAAGACAGAAAATTTTTGATTGACACAGGGGCGAGCAGAACTACCATTAGTCATGACGAGGTTCCAGGGGCACCCCTCTCAGGCTCACAGAATGTTTCCCTTGGATTTTCAGGAAAGCCTATTGTTAACGAAGTATCAAAGCCAGTTCCCCTTGCAGTTGGTCCATTGTCCCGTACTACAGATCTGTTACTTACGAAATCATGTCCCGAAAACTTGCTTGGTATTAAAACGCTGAAAGCTCTAGGAGCTGTTATATGTTGTTCTCCGGAAGGAGTGAGATTATTTTTACGTGACTTTAAGGGTCATTAAGAGATTTTGATGTAAGATTGAAAAATGTTCCACAGCATTTATGGGCGCAAGGTCCAACTGATGTAGGTTGCATGCACATTACTCCCTATCGTGTCACACTCAAGCAAGGTGTTGTACTGCCCCGAATCCGACAATACAAATTGCCCCCCGAGGCTGTAGCAGCCTTACTGAAAATTATTGACGAACTCATTGCCCAAGGAGTAGTTGTAGAGACTGACTCCAATGTATGTAATTCCCCAATCATTCCGATTCTTAAACGAACTGACCCGAATGCACCTCCAGTCTACCGACTGATGATCGATCTTCGAGAACTCAATAAATGTATAGTACCACAGTACCCAGTGGTCCCAGATATTTCATCACTATTGACTGCCATTGATTCCGAAGCTGCGTTCTTTACTGTAATTGATCTCAAGAACGCATTCTTTAGTGTCCCCATTCATCCCGATAGCCAATACCTTTTCGGGTTCTGTTTAAATGGCCGAAGCTTCAAATTTGCACGTGCACCTCAAGGGTTCACGGAAAGTCCTAGTATTTACAGCCAAGCACTGAAAAGACAACTAGACAGCATTCACATGCCTACTGACACTGCTCTACTGCAGTATGTTGATGATTTATTAATCACCGCACGGACCGAACGTGACTGCAAGCGCGCGTCACTGACAGTCTTGTATTTTCTGGCCGAAAAGGGGCATAAAGTGTCCCCTTCGAAGCTTCAATTCTGTGCCCAGCAAGTGGTATACCTTGGACACTTGCTGTCCAAGAGGGGTAGACAGTTGACACCAGATCGTATCCAGTTAATTGCACATCTGCCACAACCCAAGACACAAAAGGAAGTACGGGCCTTCATTGGCCTCACTTCGTACTGCAGACAATGGATTCCCCAATATGCATTTCTAGCCAAACCACTCATACAGTTGACAACACAGGAGGCAGCGACTTCGACTGTCCTCCCTTGGACCCAGGAACATACGCAAGCTTTTAATGACTTGAAGAAAGCTTTATGTCAAGCACCAGTTTTAGCGACACCATGTTACAGCAAGCCTTTTACACTTTTTGTCACAGAACGTGATGGCACAGCGTTATCCGTTCTCACACAAGATCAAGCAGGACACCATAAGCCTTGTGCTTATTTTTCTAGTACATTGGATCCAGTAGCCCAGGCTCTGCCTGCGTGCTTAAAATCAGTTGCAGCAACAGCTCTAGCTATCAGACAAAGCGATTCAATAGTGTTAGGACACCCCTTGACAGTACAAGTTCCACACTCCGTGGAAGTTCTTCTAAACCGTACCCAGACTCAACACTTGACCATAGCACGATTGACAGGTTATGAACTGACACTGTTCCAGCCACACATAGAAATCAGACGCTGCAACATACTCAACCCTGCCACATTGTTACCCTCGAATAGAAGTCATTAATACAGTGACAAAGCCCCGACAAGACTTGACAGACATTGCATTGACTGATCCAGACCTGATACTTTACGTGGACGGTTCATGTATGCGAACTAGCACAGGAGAGTTAGTGGCCGCATATGCAGTGACCACTGAAACTGAAGTCATAGAAACACACCGTATTGACACATTATCTGCTCAAGCTGCAGAGCTCATTGCTCTGACCCAAGCCTGTATACTAGCCAAGAACAAGAAAGTTAACATATACACAGATTCACAGTATGCATTCGGAGTCGTTCACGACTTCGGAGTTCTTTGGGAAGAGAGAGGTTTTTTAACTTCTCACGGTACCAAGATCCAGCATGGTCCCCTCATTCAAGCCCTGTTAGAAGCAATACACTTGCCTACAGCCATAGCCGTTATGAAGTGCAAAGCACATACTAAAGTCACCGACACTATTTCCCAGGGTAACGACCTGGCAGATCGAACAGCTAAACTCACAGCTCAGACAGACATACCGACTGACATGACAAAGACCGAAGTACCGTCACAGACACATTGCCTGACAGTTAAGGATCCCACTCTAGATGTACTCGACATACAGACACATGCCACAACAGATGAAATCAAGAAATGGACTGAACAAGGAGGGATCCAAACAGATCAGGGATGGATGACGAAGGGAAGAGCCACATGGTTCCTCCCCGACTCTATGGTTCAAGTTATCATTAACACAGCACACAGTCCAGCACACTTAGGAGAGAAAGCCATGTTAGACAGTTTACAGAATCTTTGGTTCAACAAACATTTACGAGCAGCAGCAAAACAGAAAGTGCGTACTTGCATGATCTGTTGTCAGTTCAATCCAGGAAAAGGTGTTCCCGTGGAACAAGGTGGATTTCATCCTCCTGACCATCCTTTTGAAGTCCTCCAGATGGATTATATCCAGATGGACAGATGCCGAGGATTCAAGTATGTCCTCGTAGTTGTATGTGCTCTTTCCCGATGGACAGAAGCATATCCAGTCCCCGATTACACTGCTGTAACCACTGCCAAACAGCTGGTACGTGAGTTTTTCCCACGATATGGTTTGCCCCGTGTCGTGTACTCTGATAATGGACAGCCATTCTCGTCCGAGCTTATGAAACAGGTATCACTCCTGTTAGGTTACCAGTGGAAGTTCCACTGTGTCCGACATCCCGAAGCCGCAGGTCTCGTAGAGAGACATAATCAGACCCTGAAAACACGCCTAGCAAAAATATGTGCAGAGAAAGGTGAAGATTGGATAGTTGCCTTGCCAGTTGCACTCTTTTACATGCGAATGGTAGCCCATTCTAGGACAGGATTGTCTCCGTATGAAGTTATTTTTGGTCGTCCCCCGAATATGTGGGGTACGCCTATGCCCAGACGCATAACTGATGTTGATAGTACTATGCTGACAGATTACTTGGCTTCCTTGATGTCTGCACTACAATCTTGTCGTTCACAGGTCGCGGCTGCCTTTCCGGACAACACCCAAGTAAAACCGCATGAGGTCATCCCTGGTGACTATGTCTACGTGAGGAACTTTGATAGGAAATGTCCGCTGGAACCCAGATGGAAGCAGCCAAAGCTGGTATTGATGTCAACGAGGACTGCAGTCAAGCTGGAAGGAAGAAAAGGGTGGCTGCACTCGAGCCACGTTAAGAAATCTCACGGACTGTGTCCAGAAATTCCGATTAAGGACTGCCCACTTTCAGAGACTGACTCTAAACTCCCCCTGCTAGAGAAAACTCCCCAAGAGGAGTATCGTTCCAAATTAAGGTCTAGTAAGTCAGACAGCGTTTAATTGTTTAAGTCCCCCTCGGGTGAAGCGGTTAGACAGGTTTCTGACATGAATAAGATAGACCCAAGTAGTCAGAGAGATAGGCGTAGCGAAAAGAGAAAACAGTACTGTAAAGTTTTACACAGCAGATGCATTATCGCATTAATTTCTATGTTTCTTCTGAGTCTTACGATTATATGCATAAGTCTAATGCTACATATTTTCTTTCCTCTTGATTCACATGTACATGCTTCCTCTATTGACACTGTGGAGCACACTTTTCGTGACCTGCCCCGACACAAATTATCCTATCGTTTAGCAATGCGCAACAATACATTCATCCGTATGTTACACCATTCTCACCAGACCAGCAATGCCACCAATTGCTGGGTATGTGGCCGACTCCCTCCCTATCAGAAATACAAGGGAGCTCTGCCCCTCTTTCCTTATCCGTTCACACATAATGGTTCGTGTGGTGCATGGTTTACTTTAATGTCTTCCCTAGATAGTAAGTCCAAGGTTTCCCAAGGCAATTGGATATGGGGGAACCTGAATACAGTCATGAATAAAATATGTTTCCCAGACCAAGAAGGTCTTCCCCAAAGGACAGGGACCGATCTAGAAAATGAAGTGTATGGATTAGGTAATTTTACACTTAACCTCATGATCCTGAATGTGCAGTCTGAGACTAATTCGGACTTGCCGTTTATTACAGTTTTGCCAGTGAAAGGTGAATTATGCGTCAGAAAGAATGGTTCAGTACATCTAGGACACAGTGATTGTAATACTGTTGTCGAATTTAGTGATAAAGGAAAGTCTACTTTCAAAGCTTCCCGCCATTCTTATTTCATATGTGGTCAGACTGCCTATGTACGTCTGCCATTGGATTGGGATGGGTCGTGTTATATTGCGTTCCTATTACCACCTGTTTTTCTAGCCCCGCCTGATTATCACAGAAATCCACGTCTTGTGCATGTAAGACATAGAAGGGAGATCAAGACCCCGATTGTCGACCAGACTGAAACAACATGGGAGCAATATACCGATTTCAACAAAGGATTCTTTTTCTTTGTAGGTCCTGTCCAGAATAGTAAATTGATACGCAAATTAACTAGAACTTTAGAAGCAGTAGTGAACGAGACTACTTCTGCCCTAGGTAACCTGACCGAGGAACAGTCTGCTATGAGACTTGTTGTTCTTCAAAATCGCCTTGTCCTTGACGTCATCCTGGCAGATAGGGGCGGGGCTTGTAGAGTCATCTGATCCAGTTGTTGCGTGTTTATTCCTAATAACGCGCCATCCGTGTATAAAGCCATAGCGAGGCTCCATACCATAGCTCACCTGATACACCAGAATCCAGGCTCCTGGACTTGGTCCGGTTGGTTCTGGAGTGTAATCTCCGCCTGGGGATGGAAATTGTTATCATTCCTAGGAATAATACTGGTCATAGTATTCAGTTGTTGTCTCTGTCTGCAATGTGGGCCAGCGATTTGCGGCTTGTGCGCCACAGCTTGTATTCCCCGTCCAAGTACACGTTCCCGTTCCCGAATAAAGAAAGAAGAACAAATGATGCTTTACGAACAGATAGATGGTCTCATGAACATAGATATATCCTAAAGGGTGTAGTAGGGTCCAAGGAGGGAATGAGGTAATAGAAATTTTCAAGTAGCTAATGTGTCCCCCACTCGCACCCTATCCATGCACCCATGTTCCTTGTATGTCGTGTAACTTCCGCTCCGTACATGCTGGAAAGACGCAAATACATTTGCGTCCATCCTTAACATGTTAGCTATCCAGTCATGCAAAGAAGTCCCCTTAATTAGGCTTCTAGGCATATGGTGCCACCTCGAAACACATTCCAGTCTAGTGAAATAGGTAAACATATTTCCGGCTGCAGAGCAAAGGGCCCGGCCTTCCTGTCCTCCTTGCAAGTAAATTACTGCTCCCGTTACCATGGTAGGCCCATGGCCCCGCACTCTACATGAAGATTCATATGCACGCACTAGCATTCAGTATTGAACGGCCTCTGCCAGAGAGACTTTTTACTTCAGACACTACATCCTCCAAACATGAGATACCAGATATGCTATAGGTACAGGTTGCCCTGACATCCCAGACACCAGTCTCCTCTACTAGTGCTAAAGTCAAAGCCCCCAGTTCTCCCCAGTTACACGTCATGCTAGTTGCGCGCGCATTCAGGTCATAGGTTTCTGCTGATCCTGCAACTTTCCCTATGCATCCACCCACATGTGACGTTTCTTGTGACGTTTCTCTGACATGTCCAGTGCACGCCCATGTGTACGCCTTCTTACACGCCTCCTGTTACGCACATGTGTTCTTATCTCTCTCTTTCACCTGTTACGCCTACTGTATTGGTTTCAATTGTACCATTTTACTATATATAATGTGTAATGCTAATAAAACGTTGAATGTCCCTTCCTGAACCTTAGAGGTGATGGAACATGATATCCAATCCTCGAGGATTTTCCATTAAAGCCCGTATGACTCAGATCCCACGGACTCTGCCTCTCATTTGAATGAGCTGTCTTTTATTAATAATTATATGGAAAAATGATTCGGTAAAATTAATTTACCACAGGAGCACTATTACAGCGCACTACACAATAGATTTCACAATAGCAGGAGTGCAGAGAAACAATATGCGGAGCGCCATATAAAGTGTTGTCAAAACAGGAGTAAACATTTAGAAGGATCACATTAGCATAGAAACAGTAATCATTGCAGCATGTCTACATAGATGTGCAGAAGGTGTATGACATGAAAGCATGACAAGGGAATCGCCTGATCAATGCTAACCTTGAGATATTGAAATGTCCACAGTATAAAAAAATCCATCCCAAAAATATGCCAGCAAGAAATACACTAGTAAATCTGAGTGTAAGCAAGAAAAGTGGACGAAAGCAGGGTAAAGAAAGGAGAGCAGTATAGTTATACCAAGAAGATGAGGATCACAGGTGGGGCCGTATAACCTAAAGTGTCCTGCCCCTTCCCGTGTAGCTTGTTTTATGTGTCAGCAGATGTAGTGAGGTGATAATTACTTTTTAAGATACACTAGATTGAAATAAAGTTTCTATGACAATGATGATGATATCATGCAAACCCCTAAGGTTTACGTCTCCACTGACTCTAGCTCGCAGGACGCAAATGACCTCAAATGGTGCATGATATGTTTCTGCTGACTGCTGTAGTAAAATGATGAAGAGGTACAGGACAGCCACAAGTACAATATATAGTACAGGGCTTTAAGTGGGATGAAAAAACTGGAGGGTCTGTCAAATTGGCTTGGCTGATGTAACTAAGGGCTTGGTTTAAAAACACGTAAGCTAAGAAATCTGTGCTTAGCATATTTTGCCGCCCGACTTGTAAATTTGCTGCTTCTATCAGTGCATTCAGATAAATAACACAATAAGTAACAATCCACCTAGAACAAGCCAGGACTTTTTGCTTTGTCAATGGTTGTTAGTTGCATAAGACAAATACGCAACAAATTTGGCTTCATTGTAAGTAATATTGAAAATGCTTCAGTTCTAAAATTATGAAACTGTGAAAGAACTGTAACCAGTCTCTTTGGAGTAACATCAAAGGCAGTGAAGGGCGCAACTGCAGCAGAGTTAAGATTTTGTTCCCACCATGAGGGTTAGGGCAAAAATGGAGAGCCAATAGGGACCCATCTCAGCACCTGCTTTTTAGAACTGCACCCGGCACTGAGAACAGACAAGACCCGGTCACTTAAAGCCCTGACCTAGTTAAGCATCCTGTTTCATGAAGCACTGGCACACAAAATATCACATCCCATCTGTGATATATTTTGATGTTAGTTGCAAGGTGACATTGATATATGTATATTTACTGCAGCTAATACACCACCAATGTCCAGAGCCTGCATTTCATTTCCACAGTGAAAAGCGCAATAAGAAAAAAATCCTGTTTAATGCAAGAAGAATACTGACAGGTCAATCCACCAGGGGCCGCATGTCATAAAGGTTTTTATTTAGTTGCAAAGTCTTTGAATCACACTTCGATAGTGAAACATCTTTTTACAAATCAAAGAACCTGTCTTAAGAGTGGGGAAAGAGTTCCCGAATTGTGAAAGGGGTTTTGCGACACCTTTTGAATTATAAACATGAGACCGTATGAAAGAGGTATTCGCATCCTCTTTGTGAGTTGCAATGTAATGTAATGTAACAGCTCAGCGTGGAACACCTTAACAATACCATGGAAAAAGAAGAAATCTTTCACCTCAGGCAACGTAGGCCAATTAACGCCTATTTATTTCTCATTCAAGCAGCCTTTACATTCCCAGATTAATCAGTCCCTATATTTGTATTTCTTTGAAGCAGCCCAGCACCCTGGCTGCCCTCCCTCTGAATCACTGCAGGGAGACCCCCTCCTTTCTGGCTAAGCTGAGCCATCTCACATGCTGATCATTTGTCCTTTAGCCCCAAGGCTAAAATTACGGACAAATGCCGTCCGTGGAAACTTCCTTCATGGACAACAGACACAACAGTAAATTCACAGACTGCCCGTGTAAATTACGGACGAATGGTCACCCTACGTTCAATACGTGGCACATAGAGCAGACAGGTTCTAACACAATGCCCCTGCCACACCTTGGCGTGTTTTTGTGGGCGGTCTCGTGCCTTGTACCCGCCACCTTCAAGCCCTTACAGTGATCCATCCCTTTTTTTCACATTGCCAAGGATGGGGGGGTTGGGAGGGGAGGGGGGCTGTGGCCTTCCACTCTCTCGCTACATCCTGTTTGGTCAGGGTCAGACCCAGGAACAGCTGCGCTCATTTGTATTGGTTGCCACTCAATGTGTCATTAATATGTAAGGGGATGAGTGTAGGGTCCATCAGGATAGACCAGGCCAGAACCCCACGCCAGAACGAATCTAAAGTAGGACCTTTCCCATACCATATGTAGAAATATCCCCGCTGCAGGAGGCATGTGGGGAAACAATCACCCTCATCCTCCATAGAAGACTGCGAGATAGACCCTGTGGAGGTACTTAAGCTAGATCAGTCTAAGTCTTGCCGCAATAGCTGTCACCCTAGGTCCCCCTTTGGCCTCAGTCCAATCTTCGTCCTCCAGGTCCCCGAAGGGCGGTCTCCCTCGCCCTTCGAAGAGCGTGGAATGTGTCAGGTTGATTAGAGATGAGTCTGATATATCTTTGCAATTGTCACTCAAATCTCCTGAGATAATGGATTGAATTCAGTGAGGTCAGTCAGGGCCGCTATGTATGGGGTCAGTGCATGACGGAGCTGTAAATAACAATGGAACTGACTGTGGTGAAGCTTCTACTCTGCTTGCAGCGTCTGAAAGGATTTGAGGATGCTCCCACTCTTAACTTCACCCAGGGTAGAGATCCTCATCAGGTCCCATTTCTGAAAGTCCTCCAACTCATCCACATGAGGCAGCATGCAGCCCTGCCAAAGAGGCTTTGACTCTGTCAGTTTCCCCTATCACCCCATCTATTGGTTGGTTAAGAACCACTCTCGTAGCCCGAGCAAAGCCACAAGAATGCCTCCATCATACAAATACGAGATGAGAGGGGTGTCCCTCATCGCTCATTTCTCGGACGCAAAGGTGGGGTCTCCCTGGAGTTCATAACACCAGTCATTGATGATCAGCAAATGGGAGGCGAGATAATAGGATTCAATGTTGGCTAGTACAATGCCTCCACAGTAAGTAGCCTTAAAGTATTTACTGAGAACAATACAGGGGCCATCGCCATCACAGAAAAAGCTACAGAGGGTAGAATTTAATTTTCAAAACCATTGTTGTAGGAAATCATATGGGAAGTTTTGTAATTAGTACAAAAAACGGGGTAATGTCACCATTTTGGAAATTGTTGACATTCAGTCAGAGAAAGAGGCAGGATAGACCACAGACGAACATCTTCCTTCAGGCGAGCCAGTACAGGCTCAAGGTTGGGCACCCACACCATCATGGCATTGGGGATACAAATACATCTAGGAACCTAAAACCTCCTGAGGAAATCTGCATCTTTGCTGCCCAGGCACTCTGCTGGCAACTATTTGCTGGGAACATTAGTATTGGATATATTGATCTGAAGACCCGAGGTATTCCCAAATATGCTCATATTTTGCAGGATGCAGGCCCGTGTGTTCAGGGGTGGTCAGAAAGAAGAGAACGTCATTGGTGTATAATGATATTCCTCACTCGAAGCCATGCTCCTGAGCATCCATCCTCACCCACAACTCCAAGGGCTCTATAGCAAGAACAAACAGCAGAGGGGAAATAGAGCATCCCCATCTCATCATCCGCTGGATCTGGAATGCATCTGAACTTGCACCGTCCACTCGCACTGTTGCCATCAAGTCGGTGTACAACAGTTTGAGATAGAAGAGAAATTTAGGGCCAAAATTTAGATGATGAAGGAGGATGAAAAGGTGCTCCCAGCTCACAGAGTTGAACACCTTGTCAATGTCTGCAAGAAGGACTGCTGTCAGTCCCATGCTCTAGACTTCTTTGTTATGGTCTGGTATGACCCTGCAGCTGTTGCCAGACAATTATGTGACGGGCTTTGACTCCCCCCACATATTGGGAGTCCGTAGTACTTGTTTTGAGTGGGAAGAAGTTGCGTGCTTTCACAAAAAGCGCTTGCCCTCTAACAGCATCAATTATTTTGTTTATTTATCCAGCTGCCTGAGCTTGAGCTTTCAGGAGCACACACATAACATTGTAATGCTATTAACGTGTACTAGATAATGTACAGTGTTTTTCTGTCAGCAGCAGAGATGTGAAGAGGGCAGTTATTACCCAAATGGATAATAGTTAGACGCTTGATTGGTGTACAGGGAAATGTTATGCCTGTATGTCATGAAAAATTATTACAAATGCAATAAGCCTGGTTTATTTATGGGAAAAAGCAAATGGAAAAAACAGTAGGCCTCTAACAGTGGATTGTTGTCACATTATATTACAGGCCACAGAAAGGTTTTTGATTACAAGTAATCATCACAGATTAACACTGTAAACAGTTATGGAGCTGGTCACCCACTCTGACAAACCCTGAGATTAGAATTTCACTATGATGGTTCTTGTCAAGCCCTACTGAGAGGTGCTGTGTATTGTTTTGTCAACTGGTATGTTCAACATATTTGTAATTTTATAAATGTATGCCTGGTGTATGCCAGCTTCTGCGCACTTCTTTCTCAGCTTCTGAGCACTTCTGTACGCCGGGGTTGTATATAGTGTCAAGCCATTGGTTAAAGGTAGATGCCTTATCAGTTCCCTGGGAAAGTTATGTCTGTGATCTGTTTATAATGGAAGGTTGTGACAAAGCAGGCAACAAGGCCTTACTTATTGTGAGAAGCATATACTAACAACAAACAGCTATTAAGGGTGGATTGTTACTATACTGTGATAAAGCCTTCAGGCATCCATTTTGTTACATAAAATCTCACAGATTACTGTAGTAGGCATGGATGTTGGTGATGGTGACCCACCTGAACAAAGAATGGGATAGACGATTTCCAGTATGATAATTACGGTATATTTGATTGTTGCCTTGTGACTAGACGTAGACAAGCTAATGATAAAGGTTTTAGGTTTGATTGTTTATATTGAAAATCTAAGAAAAAGGCACTAGGCCTGGCATATTGATTGTGGAAAGCATATGTTATAGTCAACGGGCATTTAAGAGTAGATTGTAATTAATCTGTAATAAAGTTTACAGATAGATGATTTTTGTTGAATTTTACAAATTACTATAGTAGGCAAGCATTTTGGTGGAGGTTACCCCCACAGACTGTGGCTGTATAAGATACGTACTGTCAGCACCTTTGTTAAGCTACCTTAGGAGAGATAGTAATTTGCTTTGCTAGCTGTAATTTTGTATATTATGTAATTTTATTACTGTATGCCTAAAGGTTGCCTTGTTGGAAAGCTTATGCTCAGTGCAGGAGCTCCCATTTGGTTAGGGTGATAAGTGATTGAGAACATCTACAGGCTTTGAGTCCTTAATGTTCTGCCATTGGTCTGTCTGAGTGTTATTTACACGTTGCTTCTATCCATGACAGCAAACTGAATGGGATAGTGGTTCAGTCTGCATCAGTCATTGCCTCTTTTGCCCTGTGAATCATGTGCATATAGCCACCTGCAAATTTGTGCTCATCAGTATAGGAATGGTTGGCCAGTCCTTTCGTTTTGAATGTTCAACTTTTAGAGTTGACAAGTTTTGTAGAGAGTGGGATTTCCACCTTCTGGTGGTGTGCACAATTATACTTAGACCTGTCGTTGGTCTTAATCTCTTTTTTTCAAATTGAAAGAATGCTTCTCACATTTTTATTCATGTTTCCATATGAAGAAATGTAATTCATTTCTTGCTTTTTCTTTCCAATATACAAATTCGTTTTTTGCAAAAACATCAGATTTCTACATTTCACATTCACCCAATGCATTTCGGGTCTGCGACCCTTCCTCAGGGGTCTATGTGGGAAAAAACAGGGAAATGTGTTGAGCTTTTCAGACACTTATTTAAATATCTACAACATTTCTACCGCATAATTTCTATGATGTTTTAGTCACATCCTGGTAGTTCAGTGTGTACTATCAAAAAATTGTAGTGTCATAATCACTATCATTTGTCGTTACAACTGGTTTCATGAAACCTAATAAACAAAAAGGATCTTTTGTAAGCACATAGACTCGAAATTCAACGAATGAACACAATACAACAAAGTTCTATCTCCTACATAAGGGTCCAAGCATCACGTGCGACCCGTGTTTAAATGTCCGTTTTTTCAGCCGACCAAAGAGACATTTTATCATTTAATACATACTGCAATGTGTCGATCTACGAGTGCCATAAAATTCATTACAAGCATACACAATATTTCATGCGCCCGTGAAACGCTTACCATTTTGACGTTCGTACTCACAGCAAATGCAGAAACAATTCGCGCCTCGGTTTCCAGCCAATCGGAATACCGCTGACAGCCTGGAGCGCTGCTAGCTATCTCTTTAACGCTTCAATTGGTTACCGGCGCGATCACGTGGTTGTGATTACGCTGAATGTTTCAACATTTAAGCATTATACAAATGGTTTATATATCTGAGTTGTGAAGTAGTATAACAAACAAAAATATATATCGTATTCCTGATAGATTATAGGTGAAATACGTACTTATATTATGGCTTGAGAAAATATTTTTAAACATGACGCTTTGCTGAATAAATGTGTGGAGATATAACAGTAAACAAAAAATAAGAAAACAAAAAATTAAAAATCAGCAATTAATGAAACAGTTCAGGACTTGACTCTAGGCTACAAAAGTTTATAAGGTTATTTTGGGATGGGAAGCTGTTGACAGCAGGGGTACAGTAAATACTTTCCTAACAATATTTATAAAAAGCAGGATAATTCAATCCTGTCATTAAGTCCTTGTGGTTGTAAGCTATCCAGTTTCCGAATCCAAAAATACTCAGACCTTAGTCTTTGTTTGTGTGTATCTGAGTCTGGTTGTGGCGTAATCACTTCTAGAATTGTGAAACGAAGTTGTGAAATGTTATGACCAGCTTCCATCCAGTGTGTCGCCACTGTTGACTTCAAGTTCTTTTGGCGGATGTTGCTTTCGTGCTCCGTGATTCTTATTTTTATTTTTCGCTCTGTTTGCCCTACATAAACTTTCCCACAGGGACATTTTATGCCATAAATCACTCCTTTCGTGTCACAGGTACTCGAATGGAATAAAGGAATCTTATTGCCTGTCATCGGATGTGTAAAAGTTTGACCCATCATAACATTATTGCAGTGCGTGCAATTTTCACATTTTTGCATTCCTTTATGAGTTTTTTCTCCTGTCTCCATATTTCGCAGTTTTAACAGTTCTTTTAGATTTTTTGATCTGTTGTATGCAAATGTTATATGGTTTGCTACAAGTGGTTGAAGATCAGGTTCTTGTGTTATAAGTGGCCAATGTTTTCGCATAATTTTTGTGATCTGGGTGGACCATGTGGAGTGTTTCAGCACAAAAACTGTAAGTTTAGTCTCAGTCTTCTCTTTCTTCTTCAGAAGGGAATCTCTGCTCATTGTCATGACTTTGGTCTTGGTATCCTGGAGTAAAGTCTTTGGATAACCACGTTTCAAATATTTTTGGATCTGATTATTGATGGTAGTTGAGAGATCATTTGGGTCAGATGTGATTCTTTTTTGACGAATGAATTGGGATAACGGTAGATGTTTTTTAAGGGAGTGATGATGGAAACTGCTATAATGTAAACCACTATTTCTGTCAGTCTCTTTAACATGTACTCTTGTGTGCATCTGTCCATTTGCAATGATGATTTTGACATTCAAAAATGATAGTTCATATTGATTGATTGTATGTGTGAACTTGATTCTCTCATGTTGTGAATTCAGGACCAGAATGTTTTCTTCCAATGCTTCTTTTGTTCCTCTCCAGACTATAAAGATATCGTCAATATATCTTTTGAAGATCATAAGGCCAGTCAGCCAGTTTGGGTTGTTGATAATGTGATCACTTTCGAATTTAGCCATGAGTGTATTCGCGTAGGCAGGTGCCCCCGTGAATCCCATGGACGTACCACTGCACTGCTCAAAAAACTTGTTATTCCATTGAAGGTAACTATGGAATAGTGCGAAATGCAACAGTTCCAACATAAACACTTTATCGGTTCCTGTGATCTCATTCTCAAGTAGGCACCATTCCATTGCCTCTAATCCCTCATTGTGAGGGATAGAAGTATACAAAGATGTCACGTCAATAGAGCATAGCCATGTTTCTTCATTCATTGGGATCTCAATGGTTTTCAACATGTTCAAGAATGAGGTGGTGTCTTTTATATAGGTACTCCATTTTTGTACCAACGGTTGCAGAAACCAGTCTAGGTATTGACCTAGAGGTTCAGAAAGTGATCCACATGCTGACACGACCGGTCTAAAGGGCGGTTTAGTTGGGTGTTTGTGGATTTTTGGGAGCATGTAGAACTGGGGTCTACGAGGGTACTTGATATTTAGGAATTGGTGAGTTTTCACTGTAATCCACTTCATATCCAACGCTTTATCCAAGATCATTTTCAGTGTCTTTGAGTACATTTCTGTGGGATCTTGATCCAATTTGCGGTACGTATTAATATCTTGTAGATGTGTACGCATACTTTCTGTGTAAAAATCAGTGTCCATTATCACTGTTGCTCCCCCTTTATCCGCTTTTTGTATGGTTAGATCTGTCATTTCCATTAGAGATTTTAAAGTTTGCCAGTCTTTTTTTGAAAAGTTACTTTTGGTACTGCCCAAGTAGTTGATTTTTTAAAATTCTGTATTGATGACTCTTTCATACGCATCTATTGTTTTGTGCGAAGTTGGAGCACAAAATGTGCTTTTTATTCTGAACTCTTTAAGCTCACCTTCAGGTTTGTCTGTAGGTGGAAGGTTGTTGAAGAAATGTTTTAACCGCAATGTACGGAGAAATTTAAAGATTGATATTTCTGTCTCCTGAGCATTTGATTTATATACTGGAACGAAAGTCAACCCTTTGTTCAATAGTTTCATTTGAGCCGCGGTTAGTTGTTTGGTTGATATATTTATGTCTAGGTTATCTTCTTTTTCTTTGATCTCAGTTCCTGCTCTGCCTCTGTTTCTTTTGTTTTTTCTTTTTCCCCTCCTTGTTTTGAAGATTCTCCTGTTGTGCTTTTGGAAGGTGCATTGTTTGCTGCGGGACTTGTCTCTAAAAAAAACACTTTGTTTTGTTGATCTTTTTGTCCCGATTGCGTATTTTTTCCCATAAGTTTTCTGTTTTGTGCTGTGTCTGATTCCGACACTACACTCTCTTGTGATGAACTCACGTTGGTTGATGGTTGTTGCCATTTTCTTTGATTGTATACTTCCGCCCAACTATAAACCTCTTCCAACATGTAGTCTATAGTATCGCGTCTGTACGTTTTTATCTTTCTGTCTTCAATTTCTTTAGCATATTTTTCAAGTTTTTTATTTACATCTTCCAATATGTAGGTCTTCATGATTGTTGAGTTCATTTTTTATTCCCTCCAGTTCTTCTTCCACTGTTTTTAATTCTTTAGAGAGTTCTTCAACTATCAATTAGATCCAAACTACATTTGTTTAAGATTTGGTACCATTTATTTAGGACAGCTTTATTGTTCCTGCACAACATAGGTTTTAATGCAATTCTCAATCCTCACGGGATGCGTTTGTTCCTGTGATAGTGTATTAGGGTTGTAGCATGCAACTGTTGGTTTATTTCGCGTTTGCTGACATATTCCAATTGTTTAAGTAATTAATTCACTGTGCTTAACTGTGGGCTGAAAGCTCTGGTTTCCTTGATTAATCCGTAAATTTGCTCTGCTTCCTCAGGAGTATAAGCCAATGTTTCAGCCTTGTTTGACATGATTTGTACCTTATAAACTTTTGTAGCCTAGGGTCAAGTACTGAACTGTTTCATTAATTGCTAATTTTAAATTTTATGTTTTCTTATTTTTTGTTTACTGTTATATCTCCACACATTTATTCAGCAAAGCGTCTTGTTTAAAAATATTTTCTCAAGCCATAGTACAAGTACGTATTTCACCTATAATCTAACAGGAATACGATATATATTTTTGTTTGTTATACTACTTCACAACTCAGATATATAAACCATTTGTATAATGCTTAAATGTTGAAACATTCAGCGTAATCACAACCACGTGATCGCGCCGGTAACCAATTGAAGCGTTAAAGAGATAGCTAGCAGCGATCCAGGCTGTCAGCGGTATTCCGATTGGCTGGAAACCGAGGCACAAATTGTTTCTGCATTTGCTGTGAGTACGAACGTCGAAATGGTTAGCGTTTCACGGGCGCATGAAATACTGTGTATGCTTGTAATTAATTTTATGGCACTTGTAGATCGACAGACTGCTGTATGTATTCAATGATAAAATGTCTCTTTGGTCGGCTGAAGAAACGGACAATTAAACACGGGTCGCACGTGATGCTTGGACCCTTATGTAGGAGATAGAACTTTGTTGTATTGTGTTCATTCGTTGAATTTCAAGTCTAGATGCTTACAAAAGATCCTTTTTGTTTATTAGGTTTCATGAAACCAGTTGTAATGACAAATGATAGTGATTATGACACTACAATTGTTTGATAGTACACACTGAACTACCAGGATGTGACTAAAACATCATAGAAATTATGTGGTAAAAATGTTGTAGATATTTGAATAAGTGACTGATAAGCTCAACACATTTCCCTGTTTTTTCCCACATAGACCCCTGAGGAAGGGTCGCAGACCTGAAATGCATTGGGTGAATGTGAAATGTAGAAATCTGATGTTTTTGCAAAAAACGAATTTGTATATTGGAAAGAAAAAGCTAGAAATGAATTAAATTTCTTCATATGGAAACATGAATAAAAATGGGAGAAGCATTCTTTCAATTTGAAAAAAAGAGATTAAGACCAACAACAGGTCTAAGTATAATTGTGCACACCACCACCAGAAGGTGGAAATCCCACTCTCTACAAAACTTGTCAATTGAATATAGTGTCTTGAGACAAAAACACTTGGAGGGAGTTGCACAAAACACGAATCGGAAATCTAAAAGAGAGCAGCGATACAAAACATGTGCCTGATGGACTTATCTAAGATTTACTCAACTTTTAGAGTTCCCATTTAATGTCCTGCTTCTCCTCTTTTTATTGTAATATATCTAAAGAGAGTAGCTCTCCAGGCAGTGCTAACACGTTGCTTCCTCTCTGCTTATTTTATTTGCAGAGTGCTGGATTCCAGGTGGGCACTTCCTGTAAGCTAGAATATCATTATGGTATGCTGTTAACTATAGTGTATCATAGTTTCACCATCCATAGATGGCCCACATGTTGGCTTCAAATGTGGCAGCCCTGCTTGAACTTTAAAACAATTATGTATTCTTTACAATATCTTTGCAAGACAGACATCTGCTGCTATGTTATTGGAAACATTATCCTACCGTGATATTATCCTAACCAGAAGGGTGAAAATATTCAGGGAGTAACACTTGGTGAGGAAGCCCACCAATAAGTGCTTTTCTCCAATGATATTATTCTTACATCAGGAGACCGGAACCACTCTCTGGGAGGCCTAATTAAAAAACTAGATAACTTAAATAAAATTGAAGGCTATAAAATGGAAAAGTCAAAGAGCCTAATTCTAACTCCTACCCAAGATGAAGTAATAGCTTTACAAAATTTGCTCCCATTTATATAGGCCTCAACTCCTGTTAACTATCCAGGGGTTACAATTTCTCCATCCCGGCAAGATCTTTATAAAGTTAACTAACTCTCCCTTGTAGCTGAGATACAGAGCAATTTGCAAAAAGGATCCTCTAGATCTTTATCAAGGAAAGGTTGTACGAATGTAATAAAGATGAACTTTCAGAGAATTCTTCACATCTTTACAAGAGCCAAAAAAAAACATTTGTCTGGAGGAACTCTCGGCCCAGAATACCTCTTAAATTACTGTTCAGAAGGAAACACCGGGAAGCAGATCACCACCAAAATCTTTGTTGCAATCAAAGGCAGAAATAGTATAGGATGGCAAGACCTAGCCAGACTTTGGATCATGTTAATACCTGGTGCAGAAAGTCCTATTGTTCTGGCTGAACATCCTATTTCCTTTGTGGAGTCTGACTTTGATGTGAATGTGAATAATGTGATCAACACATTTCAAAAGATCTTCGATGATAAGATTGGTAACATATTGCGATTTGAATACTTTATTAAACTTAAAGATGATGCCATTCCTGTAGTTCATAAAGTTAGGTCGGTCCCCTCGAGTGTCACGTCAGATCTCAAAGATCTTCGGGATAAACTGTGCAATGAAGGTGTGATTCAGTAAACTGACTCATAGGATGGATCACTCCAGTCGTTATTTTGAAAAAAAAGACAGGAGAGATTAGTCTCTGTGTGGACTTACGAACCCTCAACAAGAACATTGATATTGACTGTCACCCACTACCCAAAGTGCAAGATCTTTTGGAAAATGTAAGGGAGGCTAAGGTTTTCTCATTGCTTGACCTCAGATTGGCTTACCATCAAATATCACTTGCTGGGGAGTGTCAGGACCTTACCACTTTCATCACACCTTTTGGAGCCTTCAGGTTTTTACACATGCATTTTGGGCTGGCTTCTGCAGCAAGTGTGTTTCAGAAATGTGTGGACACCATCTTAAAAGGCATCCATGGGGTACAGGTATTTCAGGGAAAGAGTCTGGTGAAAATCACCAGTGAACACGCTTTAAAGATCACAAATGCCAAAAATAGAGGTTTATGCTACCCCGAGTATGGTGGGGAAAGTTCCTGCCTGGACTTTTCTCATCATAAGTGCCAGTCGCAGTCAACATCTGTGGTGTCCTCTGCTCAGTTTGATTGTGCTCCATTCAATGAGAATGTTCATGAAAGTGATGATTCACATGTATTATTGCCAGGTAATGAGTCTGCCCTTTTCTTCTGGTGTCAGTATAGATGATTTGACTAGAGGGTCTCCACTTCCTAGTTCTCCGTGCAGGATGTCTTGAAATTTCCTCAGAAGTTTAAATATTATTATTTAATGTTATTTCATTGCACATGCTTGCTGGTTCTTTTTCCGTGCCACTGTTTTCATTACTGCATTGCTAATTAGATTTGTTCTCTGCATGATTTATTGAATTCCGTTATTTGACATCTTTTGTTCAATCTTCTTTTATTTGGAAAGAAAGGGGGCTGATGTGTTGACATGTCATTGTTTCTTGTCTTTTTTTAACTTTCTCACTTTATTTACTGTTGCGCGGGGGGTCAGGTTGTAGATTTGCCCAGGGGGCAGGGGGAAGAATCTCTTTGCTTTCAGTACCTTCTCCTGATTTCCAACTTATGATTTCACAGAGGTGTCACTATCATTCTCTGTACTCTCAATTGTGTCCTCAGTTCACCCAGGTGTTCGGCACCCCTGGTGTTGCAAAACCTCAGTATCTCTGTCCATAATTCTGCTGTGGGGCGTTGATGGAGTCCTTTGGCTTCCTCACGTTGTACTGCTCTTTCTCTGCCCTGTCCTAGGTGTCTACATTCTTTTCCCATAACAATACGGGCGGCCATTCAGCGCTTTCCAGGTCATAGCTATTTGCTTGCGTGCCAAGACCAGGGCTAGATCTACAAACCGGGAGCCTACCTCCTTTGCTTTCTATCTGGGGAACAATCCTAGGAGGCACACCTCAGCGGAGCACAGGTGTGCTCGACCAAATGTCCAATTGAACTGGTCCAATACTGTGCCCCAGAATTCCTGCAATTTCATGCACCCCCACGTCATATGTATGAATCCTACATCTCGTCCACATCTAGAACAGCCCCAGGTCCCCCCCATGAACTATGTTCAGTCTGAGGGGTGTGAGGTAGACCTTATGAACATAGTTAAATTGAATGAGTCACCCGAACAGTGGGGTGGGAATACAGTAGTGTAACCCACTTTATCCATCCACCTACCGGTCCCATTTTAAACCATTGTAGCGCACAAGAAATCCCATCTTACCAAATTGAAGACTTTTTCCAGATCTACAGACATTGTAAGAGCTTCTGGGTAGCAGCCCCTTTCTGGGTGATGCATAATATGAAAAAGTCTACGAATATTGGTAGCAGTGGCCCTCGTCATGATGATCCCGTTCTTGTCTCCATGGACAAGGTTTGTCATGCGGGGTAGGAGTCTCGATGCTAAGACCTTACTCAAGATTTTACAGTCTGTATTTAGCATGGAGAGTGGTCAAAACTCAGCCACATGTGCTCCTATTCACTTCAGCTTGGCAGGGGAATCCCCAAGGCATCCCTAGTAGAGGCTAGTAGTGCACCCTTATCCAGGGCTTCCACATACAGTGTTTCCAGGTGTGGAGTCAGCGTTTGAGCCAGTACTGAATAGAATTCCACCAGCAGACCATCTGGTGCTGGCATTTTCCCTGTGGCCATCTCTCGGAGGGCCCCTTGTATTTCGTGGGCTGTAATCTGACCTCCCAACTCAGTCCTCAAATGTGGGTCGAGTGCCAACAATGGCAAGAGCATCAGGAATTCCCAGAGATCCTCCGCACGTTGTGGGTTTGGGGCTTCATACAGTTTCTCATAGGATGCACTTAATGCTTCATTTATAGTTCTGCAGACGTGTAGCATCACTCCCTCTGCTTCTGTCATTTGTGTAATGGGCGATACTCTAGTGTCAGCCTTACTAGCCATGTGAGTAGTCTACCCACTTTACCTCCCTCTTCGTGTACGCTAGTGTGATATTTACGTAGGTCTAGGCCCTGCAGCCGCTCCAGCGCACTATTGTACTCTCTTCTTGTGGTGTCCAACGGTCTATGCGTTTCTGCATCCCCCAACAGTTTAAGATCAGGTAGAGTGGACTCCAACTGGGTGAGTTCTGTCAACAGTTCCTTTCTCAGACCCACAGACTGTCCGTAGCATTGCCCCCTTACCACCATCTTAAATGCCTCCCACTCTACTGCCCTAGTGTCAGTCGAGCCTTGCTTAAGCAAGAAATAATCAGTGACCATCGTAGATAAGGAATTACAAAAGTATTAATTGGACAAGAGGGCGGGTTTAAGCTGCCATGGGGGGGGGGGGGGGGTTACTCTTGGTTCCGCTAAAGGGCGGAAACAAAGGAAAAGCGGGCTGTGGTCCGAAAAGGTACGTCCTAGGTATGTCTGTGTGTGTTGCCACTGGAGCTAGTCGATTGGAACAGACAAACAGGTTGAGTCGGGTGTGGAGTTTATATAAATGTGAGTAATAAGAATAACCATGCAGCAATCTGTGATGTACCCTCCAAACGTCAATAAGTTCCCATTGTGTCAACCACTCTCGAAAACCCTGTGCCAGCTTGAAAGCGAATGTGCAGCGCAGTGGAGGGGTTGATCTATCCAGATCAATATACGCCACACTATTAAAGTCCCCTCCCAAAAACAAGTCATTCATATTTGTGGAGGAAAGGGGTGTAGACACCTTCCCCCAAAAATTAAATCGGTCATGGTTTGGGGCATATGACTTCCCAATAGTCTACCCTGTTTCAATACAAATCTACCCTCTGGGACTTTTTGTGTGTGTTGCATCTCAAATGGTTTACCAGCTCTAACCCATATCAGTGCACCCCTGGAAAAAGCAGAGTAGGAGGTGGTGTATAGTTGTCTGCACCACCTACACCATAGTCTGATCTCTTTGCAGTCAGGCGAGTCTCCTGCAGCATGACTATATGTGATCCCCTCCTAGTGACGTAACGGGCTTGCTGATCTTGATCATTGTGGTGAGTACTTTTGATGGAGGACTCATAGAAAAGAGACTTGCTCGGAGCAATACACTCCTTTAACTAACAAGTTATTAAAATTGCTTTGTGTAAAACTAATGCACACCACATGAATACGCAGGTTAGTGAAGCTAGGTTATGTGTTTACTAATGAGAATAACATGAATGAAGGACTAATACAGCTCTTAATGGGGAAATCTATACTGCGCATGCGTCAACTGTATCTACGCAGTATGACGAGCTATCGCTTGGAGGGAAATTCTTGCACATGAGCAGAAGACACTAAAATGGAGTCTTGAAGACTCGCCTGCATGGCATCTGTTTGTTTGAAC
The DNA here is from genome assembly GCF_964263255.1 of Lissotriton vulgaris. Classification (NCBI taxonomy): domain Eukaryota; kingdom Metazoa; phylum Chordata; class Amphibia; order Caudata; family Salamandridae; genus Lissotriton; species Lissotriton vulgaris. The sequence continues at coordinate 2,001,398,325 of NC_141685.1, read as the reverse complement.
TAAATCAAGTGATTTTTACTAAAGCTAACGCGGGGATAAGTCTAATAAATGAACTGGGATAGAGTAGAGGTGGGTGGTATACAGTGCGACCATTTTATTTGTGAAAGTAACATCTATCTTTTGACTTTAAAACTAGTGCGTATTTGGGCCTCTCATGTATAACTGAAGTAAGCTGAGTAAAAGGAAGACTGTGCATGCACACTGGAAGTTAACCCGGAATGATGACATGGGAACCAAGGTCGCAAAGTATTATATCGGAACGGATGATGAAAATTTCAACGATGTGGACTTATATTCAGACTGTTAAAATAATGTTGCAAATAAAATGTGAATGCGGGAGTGAAATAAAATATGAATACAAATTAAGGGGATGGGTTTGTGAACAACGGTAGAACTGATTTAGATGACATGTAAGCATGGTGTAATGATCTTCCCCCTTGCCTGACCAATTAGATCTCTTATTTTTACGATATTGAAACTTTAGTGGGTGGAACATTAAGAACGAAAGGTATAGTTGAGCTAGTTTTAGTTAGTTAGTTAGTGAGTCGAGTCCACATGCTGTGAGCTTGGAGTGGGAGATGCTGATGCTGGGAGAGATGCTGTCAGATGCTGCTGAAGAGTCAAATGCAGAACCTTCTATCCTAATTTTGAATTGGGTAATATAAGAATATCGCTGAAGAATCTCGAGGAGGAAGAGGGTGTCAGAGGGTGCGGCGCAACGGTCGGTGTTCTAGAGAGGTCAACTATCCTGTCCTGAAGTCTTTGTCACCTGATCTATCTTATCAGCCCATTGGCCAGGTGGTTGGTCTTCAGACCATTCTTGGTAACTATATTTTAACACTATTTGCAGATGTTCTTTACTCTCTGTCCTCTCCCTTTCTGAGCATTGATAATTGCATGAGTCTAAAGTATGTGTTTGATGATTAATTAATTTAATTTTCACTCCTAAGAATGATGGTGACTGCACTGTGTATTTGTGATGGTTCACATACATTTGAAATTGAGAGAAAGATTAAAAACTTTCCTGAGTCTGTGGTTATTTACATTGAATAAAGAACAGTAAGTTTATGTGAATTTTCACCATCAACTAGTTCAACTAATGGTCCATTAACTAGATGAAAGAACTTTTTGATCAGTGAAAGGTTAGTTAGGAATATTAAATAGCTAATCTTGAAAACTGTGGAAATTATAAACTTTGACTCCAGCGTTTACTGAAGTGTGTGTGTGTGTGTGTATATGGGCCCGGGTGAGTATATGGTAGTGGAGTATCTGTTGCTGTTGGTACGCCACTGGATCAGTTTTCTGGTAGCAGAGGATGGTTATTATTGACTAGTTTGGTGATAAATATTGATTATTGATTTATGTTTCACAAAAAGTTGCATTTTGTTTTATGTTGTCTGGAAATCCCTGGAAAATGAATAGCGGGTGGTGACAGAAGCCACACTGCAGTGACGTTACTCGTCTGTTGGAATAATACTGAGAAGCTACATAGGGCTGGCAGTATTAAACTAGGGACTATTTCATATAAAAGTAGAGTGTGAGTGATAGCAGAGGGTTCGCTGGTGAAACTTTGGTCTTATTTCCCAGTAGGGGTAACACTGAAGGAGTAACATGCTCTCCTGAGCTTGAATGAAGGGTAAACAGAGGTTTTACTCGCAGTAGTAGAGGAGTAATTCTGGAACTCAAGAATAAGTTGAAAACTTTCCTTTGTTTAGTGGAACAGATAGAGTAGCGAATGTTTTTATGTAGTTACTAACGGATTTTATTTTAAGAAAAGTAAAGAAATACATTTTTGTATTACCTTTTAAAGGGAGGGTCAGTCGCCGGACTTGTGCTGACGTCACAGAGACCCACGCTGGGATTGGTTGAAACAGCGGACGTGAGATTGTAAATGAGGGGTCAGTAGTGAGGAGCAATACTGACGTCACAAAAGGCCACACTGGCATTGGTCAGACCACAAGCCTGAGCCTGATTGGTTAATAGATAGAAGCCGCATCAGGATTGGCCAAAAGGAATTGTATGTTGGATTCTGATTTGACTGCTGGTATGAGTCGCACCAATAGCAGAGTTCAAGGGTTTGCAGAATATTCTTTTATATATCAATCATCCAGAATGTATGGAGATAAGAGAAACATGTAATTAATAAAGAAAATTAAGAATTTCTTTAGAAAAGATACGCCTGTGTTGACTAGAGAGGGAATTCCTATTCCGACACCAGAAACACCTGCTTCCTTTATGATGATGGAAAGAGGATGTCATGCTTGTGTATGGTTGGAGAAATGGATAGAATATACAAAAGGTGATGGAGTTCTAGCTTTTCCAGAACATGGTACGTTTAATGGGAGATTTTTTCAGAATTTGAGAATGAGAATGAATGATTTTGAACCAAGACCTAGGTTAACTCAGCTTTGGAAGAATGGGAGACTGAGTCATTTGAACGAGAGAAATGCAGAGGTGGTAAGAGATATAGAGGATTTTTTCCAGATATTTGCATGAGTCACGAGAAGGTCAGATGAAGCAATGGAGAAAAACCATGGTATCGGAAGGTTTATAACCAGTGTTAATGGCTGAGGAACAGTCAGGAAGCAAGTGTAAGGAGAAAGCAAAACACATGAATGTCACAGGATATGGTGAATCAGATGACGAATTATTGGAGGAAATTTTAACTAAAAATCCTCCACCGTATCAAGAAGGACCCAGTAGAGTCACCCCAAGTGCACTGGTAATGGGAACACCCTTAATTCCTCAAATTTTACATGATACGTCAGTTAATAGGGTGCTTCAAGATAATGGGAGAGAAGCCTTAAGTAAAACTAGGGAGGAAGTAGTACAGAAAATAAGTCCATTGAATTTAAATACTGAAGCTTTGACAATACCAGTGACTATAGGTCCTGTTATCCCGTTATCTATACTACTATTATAAAGAGAGAGCTGAAACCTTTGAGGCGGGTAAGCTCAAGAAGTACAGCACCAATCACAACACCCAATACAGCATTGTAAAGGTCAGGGTAAGCAGATGGACATAGGCTATACACAAGCAAAACATATACATTAGAAGGGCAAAGTACGTTGTTTCACAAAGTAGTCCCTTGGAAGTAGCACCAGCTCTGAGGTGGGCGTGTGTGTTCTGCAAGGGTGGGCATGTGGGTAGGCGTGTGCGTTCAGCATTCACCATTGTAACGTCTGAGACGCCTGCAGCATGAGAATAGCGTTGTATCACCGTGAGAAAAGCGTTCAAGCACGTCGTGAAGTGTGTTCTGCGAGGGTGGGCATGTGGGTTAAGCATTCAGCATTGTAACCCATAGAGACGCCTGCAGCATGAGAACAACGTCCTATCACAGTGAGATTAGCGTTCCTGCACATCGTGAGGTGTGCGTGCCGTTCACCGTTGTTGTGGGCCTGTACATTCTGAGACGCCTGCTGCATTGTAAAGCGGGGGGGCGCGTTTGGGAAGGTTTGCCGTCGGACGAGGCCGGCGTGTGTAGCGTGTCTGTGCAACATGCCGTCTTTCGGAAGTACGTGAAGCGACCAAGCCGGGACAGCTCAGGGGTATTGCACACTGTCGCTTTTGGAGAGGACGAACACACGCTCAGCCTTCGTAGAAGCCAGGACGGTAAATTTTTATTTCATCCTCGAACAACGTCGGGACGGGCTGCTAGTATGGAGATAAAACGAGTTGCCCAAAACCTCAAGAAGTAACAATTCCTTTAAGTAATCCCAGAAAAAAGGTAATAATATCTGATGATCAGGCCAGTGAGTGCGATTCACTCATTTCATTAATGGACCTTCCAATAAGGGAACCTCTAACTAAAACTCTGAAAAGAGTTACACCCAGAAATCTGAAAGAAAAAGGGTCTATGGTACCTTGAGGAATTAGAGGCTCGACAGCAGTCACTCCAGAAGATTTAGAAAGATGGGCACAGGGAATAGAAAAACGAAGCTCAACCCCAAAGATCTCAGAAATGTACAGATTAAAAGTTGAGTTGGAAAAGAGGATAGCTGGAAATGTGGGAATAGAAAGGTTGAACCTTTACAATGATGAAGAGTTGTTGTTTATATGTAGGAATATAACCAGAAATGCAAAACTGTTTCATGAGAGATTGACAGAAGTTGCTTCAGATATTGGAGTAGATATAGGGGGGTCAAAACTATTACTGAAACCATACAGTGGAGTTTACTGACAAGGATTTGGAAAATATGTGTCTGGTAAAAGATGACAGATAAAAGAGTTAATGAACATTTTGCAGAAGTGGGGACACTTTGAAAAGTGGAGGACTAGGTGGACAAGGAGGCAGCACAAGCAAATGGAGCATCATCGGCATTCTTGCTAAAAGAATCAGAAAAAGCAGAGAGAGGTTCCTGGTGGTGGATATGGTCATGTTCCATGGAGCAGACATTATTTTTTGTCATTTACAAATGATTTCCCTAGGTTAAGGGAGAAACCTGTTGAATGGTACAAACAGGTTGAAAGCTTTGTGAAAGTTTTGAAGGTTCTGTGGAAGGCTCTGGATAGTTTATTTGATATTGTGGTACCTGCTGACTTATGGACAGAGTGTAAGGTCACAGTTGAGTGGCCAAGTGAGGAGTATGCTAGAGACCTGAAAACAGGAGCACCCTCAGAGGAGGTGACGAAGAAATATCACCAAGTAATTACTTTTCTGAAAGGGAAAATCCCTCCTAAAGAAACAGATTGGGCAAATATAGATTGAACAACTCAAGAGCCAAGTGAGTCTGTACATGCATATTATAAGCAGTTATTGCAAGTGTTTAAGCAGTATAGTCGTTTTGAGAACATTGGTGATAAAGCTATGGGACATTTTGTGTATCAGTTTGTATATGGTCTGAAACGGGAGATTAGTCAGATGATTCAGCAGCACATGTTGTGTTGGCAGAGCAAGACGATCGACGAAATCTTGAAATATGCCAAGTATTGCAGAGATGATATTGAGGCAAGGCGCCGAATGCTAAAAGAGAAAATGATGTGGAAAATGATGTGGGCACAAGTGAAATTGGCAGAACAGCAGGAGAATAGATTGAATACCCAGACTGATAATCAGATGCAGAATGAAGTGGTCATGAATCAGCCGCAGCAGGTAGTTACTCCACGGTATCAGGTGCCACCAGCTCCTATGCCAACGTTTGTGAACACTCAAAAATACAGTGCAAACGCCAGATTTCTTTTGTACACTGTCTTAGCACTATTGCTTGAAATGTAGTAACTCACTCCCAGCCAGTGAGTTGGGAGCCTGATTAGAGTGGTGTGCCCTGGAGTGTTGGAGGAGAGCTGTTAAAGGGTCATGTCCCCACAGGAGAGGTTTCTGCTGAGTCTGTGCAGAATTAAATGTTTCCATGCTGCAGAGTGTTTACAGACTGCTTTAAAACCCATTGTTCTTATAATAGCTTGGAGAGTCACAAACACAGTTCGATTAAGCATCATTATGCTCCGTCCTTAGACTTCTGTACCCTTTGGGATTCTACCTAGGGCATGGTGAAGTGTGTTGGTCTAATATTCATCTTCTTACCCTTTTTGATTGGGTCTGGGCTCCTGGCTACTCTTGGTGCAACTTGAGTCACCACCAGAAACATCATAATCCTATCTCAAATGTCCCAGACTCTCTGAGGAGGAGCATAGGGTCTCAGCGATGTTGTTGAGTACTGCACTTATTAACAGAAGTGCTGAGAGGGCTCTAGGTGAGACTTGGCTACTTTGATGGAAACCCAAAGTCAAACAACAGGGACGATGTTCCCTGTAGATGGTCCAACGAGTGTGGCAAAATCACCTTGAGCAGCCAGTCATGAAGGTACAGGAACACTGAGACTTTGGTGAAGACTTTGGGTGCAAATGTCAGCCTGAACAGGAGGACCATAAACTGGTAGTGTGTGGAGTCTACAATGAACCACAGGTACCTCCTGTGCTACTGCAGGGTATTTATGAGGAAATGTAATCATGCAAGTCGATGGACACCATCCGGTCTGCTGCTTGCAGTGCCAGAATAACCAGAGAGAGGGACAACATTTTGAACGTTTCCTTGCATAGGTAAAAGTTCATGAACCTGAGGTTTAGGATCAGATGAAGACTGACACCCTTCTTGGGGATAGGAAGTACTGACAATAGCATTCCTGTCTACATTCCTGCTCTGGGACCATCCCCACGGTCCTTTCTGCCACAAGTAAGTAAGTAGTTTTATTTGTACATGCCACAAGGCTGCCACCTCTTGCGGCAGGATTCAAAGGTGATCCTTAAACTGAAGGGTTTGAAGTGAGGGTCTGTGGCAGAACCTGTTGCAACGATATGGCATACCCTCTTCCTACCTTCTGTACGTCCCACTGGTTTATAGGCCTGTAGAAATAAAAATGTCCTTCCTCAAACTGGCAAGGTGCACATCCTCTTGGGGGAGTGGCCTAGAGCAGCTTTCAGGGTGATGCCGGGGAAAGGAGGGTTGCTGGACTAGTCAGGGCTTTCCTTCCGCCCCTGTACTCACTGAGAACCAATTTTTGCCTACTGCTTCCAATTTTTTAGATACCATCCTGGAAGAAGAGGTAGAGGACTTCCTCACTGAAACTCTCACATCGAGAGGAGAGAAATCAATATCTAATAATTTTGAAGGCACTGTTAAATTCAGCTGAGGACCATTTCGTGGTTCCACTCAAAATAAAATTGAGGATTCCCATAAAAAGGGGAAAACAAAGCGTATACAAAGATTTAAGACCAGTTTATATTCATGGCCAAATCGAGACAGATAATAGAATTCCCCAAGCTGCTCACAAGTATGCAATTAATATAGTGGGTACTGAAAGTTCACTGCCAGATAAAGAAAGTATGTGCATTAATGTTGTAGGATGCAGTGCTGTCACAGAAGGAACCATGATTTCGCATATAACGAACCTGCTGGTTTAGCTGAATAGGTAGGACAAAGTCCAATGGGAGGAGATGGAGGAGTTACTAAAATATCTTTCAAAAGTACATCAGAAGAGAACACAGGCCATTTTGCAAAAGTGTGCCTCCATCACCAGCTACAGTATCATTACACAGGGGTCAATACTCACTACTCATGGGGCCAGGAGGTGCACCAGAAGGTAACCACAGCTTGCCTGAATTGTGCATCACAGTGTGATGGAATTGAGCATGGGGGGCCTTAGGCAATCTTCTGGATGGTCGTCATCAATGCCCACGCAGAGTGTGGTAGATGTGGGAGCAGACCTTTTGGCAGGTACTGGAGAATGGTGATGGATGCCACTGGAGTGGACTCCTTGAGCAGAATGAAGTCCAGAGCTTCGGCTTCGAGAAGGTGTCTGCTAGAGGCAATGTGGGTCAAGATGATATACCTCAAAACCTTGAGTGACATTGAGGGGTGTCACTGTCCTCCCTCTTCCTTTTCTTGTGTTTCCTCGTCTTCTCCTTAGAAGATTTGGAGGACAGGGAGAAAAGTGACTTCAAGGTCAACCTTGACCATGACTGGCGTAGAGTCTGATGCCCATCTCGCACTGGCTTTAAAATGTTTTGACTCGTGTTCTTTGAAGTCCTTGGTCTGCATGAGACTGCATTTAATGCACAACTTCGATTGTGCTTTGGCCCAGGCACCACATGCAGACCTTGTAAAGGTCAGAAACAGACTATGAATCCTGTACTTTTTGCACAGCACTGAATATTATTTTGAAAACAAAGCAGGAAACCATAAAAAACAGGAAAACTCAGGAAAAAGGGAACTGAGAGTGGTGTTCCAGGGCGGCGTTATGTGGCTCCAGTGACATCACACTTGAGCCGCTTGTGCTGCAGATATAGAGCTAGAGCCCCCTACCAACGCAGGAGGGCTACTAAAAGATTTCATATTCAGTCCGAAACCGTAAAAAAGTGAGGTATCTGCCGTTAGAAATACCCATCAGAAAGGCATAAGACTGGCATAACTATGCTGCAAGAAAGTCATCTGTCACAGCTGTTTAGCACTGTATATGCTAGAGGTAAGGTTGCAACAGATAATGTATTGCCTTCTGTTCAGTCGTGTGGAGTTATTACACCAATAATGGGTTCTGAATAAGAAAAGTGATCGCATATTGGACTGGTGTGTGATAGCTCACCGCAGCCTCGAGTATCATACAGTGGTGTTGGTCAATATCCAATTTTGATGGCGTAACCTTCCATGATGAAATAGCTAAATGCAGGCAGATTTCAAATTCACATTTTATTTATTCGCAAAGAAACAGGGTTTTAACTTACAGGGAATACTTGCGCTCTGCTAAGTTTCTGACTACCTGTATGGTTGAAAATTTGTGGTTGGTGGTGCCATAGGAAAAGGGAAACCCTCTGAACCCTTCAAAAGGTATTGTCGAACAACACCTAGAAATTATGCAATTTCCTACGCACACACATTATCAATTCAAATACAAAGTGTTATGAGCATGCATCCGTTCGATATAATCCTAGAAATTATTTTCCACTTCTTCTTGAGTGAGCAATTTTTGTCTTTTATTGCTCAAGTGATCTTACGCCAGCCGACCCATGTTTCATCAGAGTACAGATTGCTCTGACTCTTCAGGGCTGGGAATAAAACAAAATATACATAGTACTGTAATTTTTGTATCACAGCTCACTATACTATGTGATTTAACATGTACATGGCAACATTAGGAAGAGCAATCTCAATGTTGTGATACAACATTTTGTGCACTATACGCACAATAAATTGAGAAATGAGGGGTTTGAAGATCAAAAGTCCTATTGATGTAAACAACATGAACCCCATTTTATCGACATTATGTTGAAGAAAACACTTGTTACACTTGCACATTTCACTCGTGTAAGTGACATGCACATGCTCAGAGAAGGTGAAAAAAGTGACCAAAAACACGACGCGTCGTTATACATGAAAAGTAGAAATTATACATATTCTCGTACACACTTGAATGTAGAAGAAAAAGCACATTGGAGATTGCTAAGAACAATGTATTTGCAGATTAAAGTAAGGATATTCAAAAATATTGTGCTCATGAGGGTGAAAGTCCCAAGGTAAAGATGAGAATTTTTGCTGTCGACGTTAAAGACCAAAAGAAAAGAAGGAAAAGTCCCTCCACCTCCGTTGTTGTGAGCGATAATGAGGCATGTTAAGCAATATTCGTGCCAACACATACCTTTCTTCTAATGATTGCGTATGTTGTAATTCCTATAAAAAATTTATCAACTTAAGTAATGGGCTTGTTTCGACTGGGAACGGATATATTCATTTATGAACTTCCGAACCGATGTGTTTGAGACAGCAACACTTACCACTTGACCGGTGATAATTCCAACCGGTAAGGGTATCTTGTGTGGTCACTTGTGAAAATGTTCTTCACTCATTTCTTCATTGCTGTTGACAGAACCCCGCAGTCATGTGTACAAGAATGAAAGAAAAAGGTCTAGTTAAGCTAATGTATTTAACCCAGTATATATGCGAGAAGACAAGTTGCCGCAATGCTATTCAAGATCTTAATAAATGAAAAGAATCTAAAAACATTGTGATAAAGTTAAGAAAAAAATGTATAGAAAGTCAGAGGCCTTATGGTTGTTACTAACTAGCGCGAAACTATATACATCTCAGCGCATTGCTCTCTTATTTAAACGAACGATAAATGCGACCCTGCTTGTTGGCGATATCTTAGTAGCTCTATAGGCTTCCAAAATACCTCTAGAAGGAAACGTAATTCTAAGCATTGTAGCGCTATGGTAGACCAACCTTGAATGTCTTAAGTTCCCCAAAGATATTAACCGACCAAAACGATTCTCACCTCGGTACAGTTGTACCCGTTCTATTGAATGGCAGTCACTTCCCCGATGTCTGCCTGAACAATTAAACCCCTAACGTTCCAATGTTATATGTAAATGGAGGGCAATTTATCCAACAATTATTTGATAGTGTGGTCTTAGCCTTACATGGTAAACCTCCTAACAACACTTTGGTTAATCAATTGAGTAGTCGAAGCTCACCTTTAAAGAAAAAAATAATTATCATATTCTAGAATGCCGTATCAAAAGCGCACAGGCGGAACAGGAGTGATCTTTATGATCCAATCGTTATTTCCTAGAAAAACGTGAAGAGATTTTCACAATATAATATACTCAATGTGTCACACGTCAAAATAATTTGTTTTAAAGTAAGCTAACTCCTCTAAGGGCATGTATGCTTACTATTTATGAGCATTCCAGTGTAAACGAGAAGATCTCGTATGGAAAATAATAGTACGTCGTGTTTAACATCCACCAAGGTCCGAATGTCCCTGGACCTAAAAATATGAAAATGCATTGAAATTAACCCAAAGCCGCTCCGTACGTTCTCACCAGCATTTTATCAAACCAAACTTCTAGTTTAATACCTCTTGTTCTGCCCGGCCGCCAGTCCGGCGTTTCTCAGTCAATAGTGTATCAGCAACGCGGAAGAGAAAGTGTTCTCGCGCGAACGATATAGGGGCACTCCCCTCCAAAGGTGAAGGCTAGACTGTAACCGATTACTTCCGGTTTAACACGAAATGGCTACACAGAAAAGGATAAAACCGAGTTGATCTAAACCCGCATAAGTTAAGCGAAACGTCATGTTTTTGGATGACAATACACACCAATAGCATATAAGATTTATAAATGGTATAAGGAGCCCTGTGTCTATGATCACAAACTAGGAGGTGGAACAATTAGAAAGTTGTGTCTTGTTAAAAAATAAAACTTATAAAATGTTACGAAATACGTGTGTACAATTTGAAACCCTAGAGAAATTAGCTCGCAGGAGACAAGGAATAACCATCGCTATTTGTAGTTAGGCAAGACAATTTATATGATTGCTCCCTGTTCACCCGATACCGGAGAACGAATTCATACAGGCAAACTCATTTGTGAGTAATTTGTGTTTGCGTTATGTCTCCTTAATTTTAAGTGCAACCATAATATAAATGATAAGATGTGAGTAACCTATAACTCGTGTTTGTGTATGATAGTATCTATGGACTGTGTATGGTCTCTTAGGTTGCAGTCACCACGTAGTGCATTCTCAGTGACATACATGAGTGAGCTATTACATGCACTTTATGTCTATGGACCCTTGTTCTCACTGCAGTGTCCTCATAAAGCATTGATAAGACATGTTACAATATATTACATACATTGCGATACCCTGGTACCCGTCTCGTTATGCCATGATGTACATTTATCCCAAGAAAAACTGCATTTCAGAATCCCAATTAAGACCCCGTTTCACAGAATCCAAACGCATTATCCAAAATGCCTCAGCTCTGCGGAGTCTAAGTTCCCTGTTACCACCTCTTGGGTTCTGCTCTATTACCTCAATACCAAAAAACGAAATCTCCTTGTGAGTGTTTTGGGCTGGGCAAAGCGAAGCATGGATCGCTGCAGGATATCTTGGGTCTCCATTTTTTAGAGCTCTTATGTGTTCTGTGATTCGCTCTTTGAGGGGTCTGCTGGTGCTTCCCACGTACTGTTTGTTACATTTACATACAAGTAAATAGACTACATATCTTGTAGTGCAGTTATTATTTTGTCTGATTTTGTAACTATAGTTGTTGGGTCCTTTGAACTCTTTAGTTTTGTGTTGGGCCCATTTACAAATGTTGCACAACCCACATTTGTAAAAACCTTTGTTGTGTGGAGTTAACCATGTATTGACCTGTGGTGTTCTTGGCAAAGACGAGCTAAGTCTGTTGCGTAAAGTCCTCCCTTTCCTGAATGTGATTAACAGTCGAGCTGGTATTTCTTGTGACAAAATATTGTCTCGTTTAAGGATTCCCCAGTGTTTATTGAGTGTTTTCCTTAGCGTTTGATTCATTCCATTGTATTCTGTAATGATGCCTACTGAGGTTAAGTCTGATTTGCTTGTTGTTCCACCTCTGAATGTTTCTGTTCTTGTTACCTTTCTTATTCTATTGGCTGCTCTTGACAATGTGGTGTTATCGTATCCCCGATTTTTGAATCTTTGTTCCATATCTTCCACACAAGCTTTAAAATCTTGGTCCTTGCTACAATTACGTCTGGCTCGTAGGTATTCCCCATAAGGTATTGATCTGATTTGATGTTGGTGATGGCTACTGGATGCGTGCAATATAGAATTGCACGAAGTGTCTTTTCTGAAGAGTCTGCTGTTTAGTTTGTTATTCTCAACGTATTGTTCTATATCTAGAAAATGTATCCTCTCAGCACTTTGTTCCATGGTAAACTGCATGCCATATTTGTTCTTATTCAGATACTCACTGAACTGATTCAATTCATTGGTCGAGCCCGACCAAATGAGTAAACAGTCGTCTATGTACCGACCCCAATAAACAATATGATCAATCCAGACAGACCCCTCAATACCCCATATGTAATCGGTTTCAAGGCAGCCCATGTAAAGATTGGCAAAAGAGGGTGAAAATTTGGATCCCATTGCCACCCCTTTGTTTTGTTTATACCATTTATTGCCAAATAGAAAGAAATTGTTCTTTAAGATTAATTCCATCATTCCAATCAGCATCTCATTGTGCAACCACTGTGTAGCAGGTCGATTGCTCAATAAGCGAGTGATTGCTGTTAAACCCTTGTCTATCTCTATACTAGTGTAAAGAGACACTACATCTAGTGTTGCTAGCAGTAGGTTAGGTTGCCATTGTAAATCTTCCAGTATGCTTAATATATGTTTCGAATCTTGTCACATTTTATTTGTGCAGGCTACATGTTATGTTACGTGGATTTGTACTGCGCACAGCTGCCCCAGCAGAAGGACAGGTCTACAACCTTCCCAAGACCATTATTAATCACATTTGTCTGGGGGCCTGCTGCAATTTCAAAAGCTGATCAAGTTGCTGGGTCCGGTGTCAGCTGCACTCAGACAGGTTGGTTTTCTTTCCAGTCATGGGTGCATCATGTACATTCCATAATTGCAGATTGTTGGTCATGCCTCTTTTGTTTTCCTGACGGAACAAGCCACGATATTGCCAAGAAAGCCATCTGATCATTCACATTTGACTGACTCTTGCGAGGGCTTCGGGCGCATTGAGCTTTGGCGCATTAAATGTGCAGCACTTACAGATCCAGGATTCAACAAGAAGGTAGGAGAACAGATTCGGTTTTACTTTGATACAAATAGTCGCAGTGGGACAAATAACATTATAGAAGACATATGTTAGGAGGATTTGAATTGCCAAAGAAACTGGGGTGCTTAAAAAGTTGAGGCGGGGGTTAGCCAAACTAGAGACGCCAAGAAAGGTGGTACGAGAGCTTGGCGATCAGAGTTAACTGGGAGAGAGAAAAGGAGGGCTGGAGGCCATTTGAGGTGCAGGAAGTAGGGAGGAAGTTATGATGAATTGCATGGTGAAAGCCAGAAGATCTGGTGAAGGGGAAAAGCTGGGCAGGGCCCTGGCAGGGCTGCTGTCATCAGCACAGCAGCCAACAGATATATCTAGGGAGATAAATAATAATAGAGTTTTGGCCATTAGAAAGGGAGAAGTTAACTCTTTTTTCGCAGGGTAGTACAAAGCATGCAAGACAGAAGAGGGATCTTGGAGCAAATAAGGTATTCCTGGAGAGAAGGAGAATAGAGGGGGCATCACTCTGCTTCACTGACGATCAGCATCCTGTAGAAATGAGTTATGCACTATGCTGGTAAAAAGGCTTGTGCACTGGATGGGTTAGCAATTGAATTTTATAAACGTTTTGGAAAATATCGGTACTGCAAATGTTGTTCACATACAAAGAAGCCTTGGTGAATCATTAGAAACCTAAAGCGGGCAATACAGTAAGCCATTTCATTTTAATAGTTTATATAGGGCCTGTAAAAGACCAAAACGGTCTTTTAAACAAAGGTAACTATATTATCAGCAGCACAGTACATACGAACTGCACACAGATAGCCCTTAGGAAAAATATGTTTACAACTGGATTCTAGAGCGTAACTCTGGAAACAGTCGAACACAATCAAAGTAAATACACACAACACATATATAACACATTTTCCCCTTTACCAAAGCAATAACCTTAAAGGAAAAACACATTTTAATCATTAGGGACCAGATGTAGGTAATTCATATTTACCGACTCTTAAATACCGAATTTTACCGATTCGGTATTTAAGAGTCGGTAAATATGAAGGGGGGAGATGTAGGTAATTCCAAAATTGAGAATTACCGAATCGGTAGGATTCGGTATTTACCGCTTCGGTAAATACCGAATCGGTATTGGCCATTGATTCCTATGGGCCATGAAGCCCATAGGGATCAATGGACAATACTGATTCGGTATTTACTGAATCGGTAAATACCGAATACTGCAAGGGTGCAGGGGGTGTCACTTTGACACCCTCTAGCACCCCAATTCCGGACTTGTGTGCCATGTGGCACACAGACATGCCCTAGGGGCATGTCTGTGTGTCACATTGCACAGGTGTGCATGCACAGATGTGCATGCACACCTTAATTCGGTATTTTACCACCCAATTGGATTGGGTGGTAAAATACCGATTCTTAGGGGCCTGTGACACTCTTAGGAGTGCCACCTACATGTGGATTTACCGAATCGGTAAAATTACCGATTCAGTATTTTACAGAATCGGTAAATTTACCGAATCGGTAAATTTACCGAATCGGTAAATCTATCGATTCTGTAAAATGATGGCCCCTACATGCCAAATCCTAAATACCGATCGGTAACGGCCAAAATCGGCCGTTACCGACCGATATTTACTCTCCTACATCTGGCCCTAGGCTTTTTGGCGGACGCCTGCTCCTGCAACTCTTTTACTTTAGATGCCACAGATTCAACCTCACATGAATGATATATTCTAGAGAAGTCAAATGGCAACTCATAATTTGACTAATCCTAAACACTTCTATTCTTCCAACGACCAATTTTTTCACATTCCAGACATTGCCATTGATGGAGCAGGATTTCACAAGAAGAAACCTGCTTGAATGAATACCCCTATAATACGTACTAACAGTAAGTAGTAATAGAAAACTAACTTGCACCCTACATAAACACGAGGGAAACAGCTTTGGGCACAAATGAACCAACGTGAAATAATATATGAAAGAACTAAAACCGTATTTAAATGATGCTTTGAAAGAAACGAGATATAATGCATGACTAAGCCGCATGTGCATTTCGTAGTTTGCATGTTGCATCTTGCTTTGAAATAATAAATAATGGTGCTTTTGCTTAAAGCTTATGCTAGCAAACATTAATAGGCAATAGTGCAAGGGTGGGTGGTAAACAATGAAAATTGCATTATTATATAATGAATGAATGTTCATTTTCCATTTGCTGTTGTGAGCTGGATGAAACACCATTTTCCCTTAAAAGCCGGATAAAGGGGGGGGGGGGGCAAAATAAAAGAGAGAAATTGATCTACCAATGGCACACAGAAGCACTGAGCATGGCAGAAGAAGCGCAGGAGTTGAAGGCCAATGTGATGAGTGCCTGCCAAGGGATGTGTCTGACCGTGGGACAAAAAGACTCCTTCCGCGGATATTGCTTAATATGTGCAATTGTAACATGAATTAAATCGTGTGAACGGAACAAATCGTGTGAACGGAACAAATATGAAATCATGGGAATGGCTTTGAGAATCTCGCAAAAGTTTTCCTCAGAACGTGTTGATGTGGGGACATAGTATAGATCTCTTAGCTAGAGAAGCTGTTGATATCCTTTCCCTGTGCTCCTTTGGGAACTCCCTTGATATGTATGTTGTTCCTCCACAAGAGATTTTCAATGTCTTCCTGCATTTCTTAGAGAAGGATGGGTATGGTCCTCCAGAAATATTATTCCAAAGTTGCTTCTGATCTGACACCTTCTCATCTACTGACTCTTCCAGAGTGTACGCACAATTCCTCCAGCTCAGATACATCTTTATGCATTTCCTTATGTTTGAGGTAATTTCTTCTTTCAGGGCTACCATGAATTTCTCCTTGAAGCTGCACATCACAAACACCCCCTTCTCATTCCGAGGAAGTCATGCTTCCACCGCTGCCAGAACCTCTTAGCTTGAGCATCTTCACTGGGCATTGCTGTTCCTTTGCCCACTTGGAGTATCATCTTTGCAGAGAGGTTTTTTTTTGCCTTTGACCTATGCCATTAATTTGAAGGATGCACACCTTGTTTAATATAAACAGTTGCAGCAACCGTCTGCTACCTGGAAAAGTCTGCCTCCTCTAAAAGCAATACATTCCAAATAAGTATGTACATGCTCTTTAATATATGTCAGGTGTCATTTAAAAAAACGTATTTTCTACGCAAAAGTACATAGTGGTTTTTTTTCTTTTCAATAACACCAGATACATCTTCTAGAGCATTTAGGTACTTTACTTGAGCATACTTTTTATTAAGATTTTCTTTATCATTTTAGTGGGGTTGCTTTTAATGCTGAAGGGGGGCTCTTGTAAGGTGGTTGCCCCTTTAAGAACTGGTGGAAGAGGGGCCATACAACTTGTACTACAGTAATGGTACACATTGCTCAGCCATAAATGAAGAACTTTTTTCATAATCATCACATGGTCTTGATTTTAATTGTGACACTATGCCATTTGACTTCTAATCATTGAAACACACACATATCCACAACATTTTGTGATACTATATTTATTGAATATGTTCCTTCTTATTTCAACTAGGTCTTCAGAACCATCACTGTGTAGCATTTGCTGTGGAGTGATGCAGAGGTTGGAGCAGAGAACAGCGTGAGAGTGAACAATACAAGTTTGAGCAATCGATTTCCAAATGACAAAGTATGGCATTTAAGATAACCAATTTTATTCCAATTTAATTTTACAAGGTAAAGAAGAAAGACAGGATAATATTTATGAAGAAGACCTCACTAAGTCCAGTACCCTAAATGGAAGTAGAAATGCATCGGATAATGGGCTGGGGAAGCATCATATAAAGATATTTACCATCTGAGTGGCCTTAATACTCTTGGAACAATTAAGAAAAGATACTGGAAACTCTCAACGAGATTCAAAAGGAAAAGGTATAGAATTGTATAAGTTACTTACCGTCAGTAACGATATATCTGTAAAAAACATAGGTTAGTTATATATTCCTTACCTTAGAATTACCCCCAGGCGTCAGACTGGAACCCGAAAGTTTTTCGTCAGCAGTATCCCTGCGTGTCGGAAGGTGGAGTCCGCTCCGCATCCGTCGTTGGCATCGTGGTCGCTGGGATGAGGCTGCGGTAGCTACATAGACGCCGCCCTCGCGCGCTAAAGTCAGTTCTGTACATGACTTTCCACGCCAGAAGCTCAGAGCCATGCAAGACACTGACCACTATTGCACAAAACTAGGGCCCTGAAAGGATTTCCTTAACCCTAGAAGTCAGTTTGCAGAACGGGGAGGATGGGTGGGGCGGTAAGGAATCTATAACTAACCTATGTTTATTACAGATATATTGTTACTGAAGGTAAGTAACTTGTTCATCTGAAAGAAACAGTTAGTGATAGATTCCTTACCGTAGAATAGATACCCCAGTAATACCAATCCGGGAGGTGGGTCTGTGAACCAAGTTCACACCAGAAAGTCCTGGAGAACAGAACGGCCAGAGAAGCCGTCTCTTCAGACTTGACTGTCCAGACAGTAGTGTCTTGTAAACGTGTGCAGTGATGCCCACGTGGCTGGCTGCCTGACAGATGTAATCCCAAAGCAGTAGTAACCGCCGTTGCCCAGGTGGAATGGGCGCGCAGCCCCACTTGAGGCTCCTTCTTAGCCAAAGAACAGCAGGTTTTGATGCACAAATCAACCCACCTCGAGATGGTCCGTTTGTGCACGGCCCGATCTTTCTTAGCGCCCACGTAACCAACAAAGAGTTGGTGGTTCACCCGGAATTGCTTTGTGCGACCCAAGTAGAAAGAAAGTGCACGTTTTGGATCCAGACGGTGGAGCCTCTTTTCCTCTTCCTCTTTCAAAGGATGCGGAGGTGGAAAGAAGGTGGGCAAAGTAACAATTTGGCCAATGTGGAAAGAAGTAACCACCTCCGGAAGAAGGGAGGGTCGAGTTCTAAGGATGACCTTGTCCGAATGGACAGACAGAAAAGGAAGCTTGGAAGACAGAGCCTGTAGCTCACCCTGCGCGCAGAGGTGATGGCCATAAGAAAAGCAGTTTTCAAAGTGAGAAGCCTAAAGGACAGTTATGTAATGGCTCAAATGGAGCGCACATAAGATATGTCAGGACCAAGTTCAAGTCCCACTGGGGCATTACGAAGGCAACAGAAGGAGGCTGATCAGGTAGCCTGAGAAAGGCTGAAATGGCAGAGAGGTAGCCCTTTAGAGTACCCAGAGCAGAGCCCTGCCGGACCAAAGAAAGGAGGAAAATAAGAACCTCAGAAAGAGGTGCAGAAAGGGGATCCACATGGTGCTGTGCACCATGACGCACATTTTTTTCATCTGCAGGAGTATATCGTCTTAGTGGAGGAACGCCTGGCTGCCAAGATTAGATTACATCACAGACTTTGGGAGGCAAGTTAAAGGATGTCAATTGCCGCCCCTCAAACTCCACGCAAGGAGGAGGAGGCTGGACATGTTCGGGAGGAGGACCGTCCCCTGCTGCTGTTACAAGATCCTCCTAAAGAGGCGGTTAGATCGGAGGATCGATGGCCATGATTGGGCAGCTCAGGATACCAGACTCTTTGTGCCCAATCCGGAGCCACAAGATCGACTTGGGCCCGGTTGCGTTTGATCTTCTTCAGCACTCTGGGCAGAAGTGGTATAAGCCGCAAGGCGTATAGAAGACCGCTACTCCACTCACGATGAAAAGCGTCACCTAGCGAGTCCCGCCTTGGAAATTCCATCATGCAGAATTGCTGACATTGTGCATTCTCTTCGGTGGTGAGCAGATCTAACCAAGGCTCTCCCCACTGCTGAAAGAGACCTTTCACCACTTCCGAGTGAAGACGCCATTCGTGATCCATCATGCATCTGCGGCTTAGTTCGTCCGCCTTGGCGTTCAGTGAACCTGCCAGGTGTTGAACCACCGGGGATACGCCCTGATGTTCCAGCCATGTCCAGAGGTGGAGGGTATCCTGACATAGGGTCCACGACCCCACCCGCCTTGTTTATTGCAGTACCACATGGCGGTGGTGTTGCCTGTGAACACCTGCACTACTCTTCCCCCGACAGAGGGAAGGAAGGGTTTCAATGCAAGATGGATCACCCGAAGCTCCAAAAGGTTGATATGGAGCCAGACTGCGCTGGAGACCAGAGGCCTCTGATCTCTGACTCTCCCATGCGGCCGTCCCATCCCAGAAAGGATGCGTCTGTCAACACTGGGTGTTCTGGTTGGGGAAGGGAGAGGGATCTGCCATTGACCCAATCGCGATTTGTGAGCCACCACAGCAATTGTCGTGCAGTGTCCCCCAAGATGTGGACGTAATCAGACAGATTCCCCTGATTCGGCACCCACTGGAACTTCAGGTCCCGCTGCAGAGCCGGCATATGCCACCTGGCATCATCGACCAGCAGGATGCAGGCGGCCATGAGGCCCAGCAGCCTCTGGGTCATCCTGACCGAAACCCAGGATAGAGGCCGAAAGATTGGAATATTTGCCCCAATATCCCAGACTCCCTGTTCAGGAGGATAACCCAACAAGCATTTGCAATGCAATAGGTCTCGCATTAATTAAGTTTGAGCTATTGGCATTGCTAAATATTGCAACACCAATTGCAACAAAAGTCTATAAATTGTAGGCCCAAAAAATGTGGATTTTTTTTTTGTAGCAATGGTGTCATGCTGCGCTTTGGATGAATACGTTTAAAAGTAAAGTGCGCCATACTGTGATTGATACAATAGTTAATTGTGGATGCGTTAACAATTGATGTGTGCACTAATGGCTGGTGGTGTGTGTGCCTGTAGAACTTGTGCACTGATGGCAGGTGGTGTGTGTGCCTGATGGAAGTGTGAACTGCCGGCTGGTGGTCTGTGTGCTTGTGGAAGCGTGCACTGACGGCTGGTGGTGTGTGTGCCTGGTGGAAGCTTGCACTGACGGCTGGTGGTGTGTGTGTGCCTGGTGAAAGCGTGCACTGACAGCTGGTGGTGTGTGTGTGTGCCTGGTGAAACAGTGCACTGATGGCTGGTGGTGTGTGTGCCTGGTGAAAGCGTGCACTGACGGCTGGTGGTGTGTGCCTGGTGAAAGCGCGCACTGACGGCTGGTGGTGTGTGCCTGGTGAAAGCATGCACTGACGGGTGGTGGTGTTTGTGCCCGGTAAAAGCATGCACTGATGGCTGGTGGTGTTTGTGCCCGGTGAAAGCGTGCACTGATGATTGGTGTTGTCTGTGCCCGGTGAAAGCATGCACTGACGACTGATGGTGTTGGTGTCTGGTGAAAGTGTGCACTGACGGTGGGGTTGTGTGTGTGTGGTTGTATGTACTGCATAGATGTGAGTCATGCATTGTTAGTAGAGACATATACAGGTGACAGAATAGGAATAGTGATTCCTGGGAAGAGCATGCGCTATAAGTACACAAGCATATACACAAGTCGGAAGGAAATTTGAATGTCGTTTAAATTCACCGTGCAGCGAGACAATGCAGGGGAGGCACGCGAAGACATGGGGTACACACAGTGAGGTACATATGTGGGTACACAGGATTCAGAGATACAGAGAGGGGTACACAGGTATGCTCACAGTTTAAAAGGATACTTGAAGGTCGTGTTCCCTTTGTATGCTCAGTGTTTGCAGGCATTGAGCACAAACACCTCTGGCTAAGTAAACAAGAAACTCGAGTAGCTGTGCACTGAGGTGTGCAACATTGCAAAGTTTTCGCCTGTGAACTTTCTAAAAGATTTTCACAAACTTCCAGGCTTCACAAACTTTGAAAAGTTTGCCACGTTGACTGGAATAAAGTACCAGCAGAGGGAGGGGGGGGGGGGGGGGGTAGGAGGGAGAAGCTTTACATAGAGGAGCCGCACACTGAACAGCAAAATATAGAAACAGAGAGCACAGAACAAAACATTATCACTGCCACTAAACAATTGCAAAGTGTAAAACAAGCACCAGAATGCAACGGGCAGGTCTGCTGAGACGTTAGAATGCGTCACACATGGGATGGCAGCGGTCCACACCAACCTTTAACCCCTCGCAGACCCCTCTCCTCCTCAGCCCCACAGCGCCCTCCTCGCAGACCCGCGTCGCATGTCACAGAGCCCATGCAGATGTGCCGTTGTCTTTCCCATAATTATCGCCACACAAGCGCTCCCTCATTCCGCTTTTCGACCAAGTAAACCTGTGAATAAACGCTGCCCCGGCGCCTTGAGGACGCGTGGGCGCTGCAGTACTCTGGGAAGGCTGGGCTCTGGGCGTGTTCACAGAGCTCACTCACTTCAGAAAGCCTCAGTGACAGACCGGACACGCAACCATACCCGTCACCAGGAACCTCCCTGTCTCCACCTTAATCACACATAAATGACAGTAATTTGAGTCAGTCAGACGTATCTCCAGCCTCCCTCCTCCCCTTCAATAGTTCTGCACTGACTGCGCCTCCATAACCAGGGCCACTTGAATGATGACATGATTTTGGGGCTGCCACTGTTACCGCATAATTTGGGATTTGCCAAGTCATCCATCATCCACAGATTTTAACAAATAAAACATCGTTACTCAAGCGGATCACGTAGGTGCCTCCTCGGGCGCAGATGCTCGGCCCCAACTCCCCTCTGCCCTGCTCCTCTTCACCCGGGTCTCCGAGTAGGGGATCTCCGCCGCTCCTTCCTCCTCTCCACCGGCCTCCTCCTCCCCCGGGGGCACCTCACCACACACGAGTACAAAAACCGAAACCGAAATCTAATGGCTAAAAAGTCACACGAACTGTTCATGAGGCACGCGTCGTGATCCGATTCTTTTTGCCATGCTGTCTACGGCAGAAGCTCACGCGCGCGACCAAATATCATTGGAAAATGCTGCGCGTGGCCATCTCTTGTCTCCACTCGTTGTCGGCTGCAGGGAGAACGCACTTTGCGCGCTTTCGCCAGGGCGAGACCTAAAAAGTGTGTTGTGTCCAGAACCCCTCAGATGAACAGGGGCTGCTCCCGGTCCCGGGAAGGGAGGAAGGGAAGGCCAGAGTCGACCCTGAAGGCTCCGCACACGGAGCCACTTGAGTGGCACCACCCACACCCTGTGTCGCGTCGGCCGACGGAGGAGGGGAAGTCGAAGAGCGACGATGCTTCTTCGACTTCTTCTCATGTTTCGACTTAACTGAACCCGAGTGCGAAGACTTAGAAGAGGAGTGATAATGATGACTCTCCGATCGGTCCTTCGACCTCCCACGCAACCGGGATCTTGCACAATGCGGAGCTGACTGATGGTCCTCAAGGAGCTTTCGGGACCGCTCCCGCAAAGACTTCGGGCCATGGTTCGACAGTCGGAGCGCGACTTGGGGTCATGGTCGTGCTCCAGGCAGAAGAGGCGGATTCGTCATCGACATCAGTTGGGTACAGGAACCACAGGCCTTGAAGCCAGGCATCCCTCATGCACCAGGAGTTGGTTGAAGACTTAAAAACGAAGTAGACAAAAGTAGCAAAAACTCAGTCAAAAAATGACTGGGGGTACAGCTCTCTCTGGATCTACGCTTGCTGGCACGGAAAAAGAAAGAACGGACGTCAGCGCTCAAGGGCTGCGTCTGTGTAGCTATCGCAACGTCATCCCGGTGACGACGACGGACACAGAGCCGACCAACGCCACCTTCCGACACGCAGGGGTACTGCTGACGCAAAACTTTCCAGATCCAGTCTGACACCAGGGGGTAATTCTAAGGTAAGGAATCAAATAACTAACTGTTTCTTTCAGAAATTTGAGAACAATCACTCATAACACAAATACCAAACTGTGATGGGTCTGACGCAGGTATTTAATTAATAGTGAAAATATGGGGGGCGTGGCCAAGATGGCGGCGGAGTAGGACGCTTTTCCGAGCCGCTCCGGCGCCGATCCAGCAAAAGCATCTAATAGCACGGTCCTGAGGGAGCGGCCCCGCTTCAAAAGTGGTGTGGGTGTCTTCCCAGCGTAGCGGAGTGGTTTGGTGCCGTTGGTGGGGCGGAGAAACACCGAGTTCGCCCACGAGAACGACTGAACTCCGCGGCCTGCGTGACCCCGTCCTCTCTTGATCTCGGCGGCCGGCGTAGGAGGAGGGCGGAGCTCCTGAGAACCCGGCTGGAGTCCCCAGAGCTTGCGGAAGGTGGAGAGTCGCGTTGCATCGGCGAGGCCGAGGGTCTCGTTGCAGAGGTGGCTTGGAATCCCCTGGCTTATGAGGGGCAGCGGACCCACGGGGCTTGGCTGAAAAGGCTCCACAACGGCTGGTGGTGGTCGCCGGGAGGTGGTCCGAGACGACTGGAGGCCGGAGGCGGTGAACCTGGGCGGTGGCGGTTTCCCTAGCCGAGGCTGCTGGTGAGCGGTGCCGAGTCAGCGGATACCGGTCAAGCCCGGACCACGTGTGGGACAGAAGCAGCTTGGGGGATAGCGACGGCGTTCATGGCCGCCATTGGACTCCTGCTCATCCAGGGGCCTGAGCTTTGCCCCGTGCAACTGTGAAAACCTAGGACACGAGCCGCAGTATATGCTGTGAACGTCATATCTGTCATACCAGTCATATCAGGGGTGCTGCGGACTATAATTTGGGGCCTGGCACTTGAGAATGCAGGTCGAGCGACAAGACCCGCCATCTTGCTTGGCCGCGTGGCGCTCGGGTGGAGCGTTGCTTGCCGCCATGTCTAGCGCGCAGCGCAAAGGGCGCCCGGGAAAGGATGGCGCTTCGAAATCCTGCCAACAGCCGGCATCCCCTGGAGCTAGTGGATCATCAAAGCAGTCGGACGATGAGGCACCGGCAACGAAAGCTTTCATGACCGAACTCTTTGCCTCCATCAAGGAGGACATCTCCGAGCTCCGGGCGCAATTGGCTTCAGACCTACGGGAGGTGTGGAGGGATGTGGACGGTCTAGGTGAGAGGGTGGTGACCCTGGAAGACCATGATCTAAGTATGGCTAACGACGTGCACCTGCTGCAGCAGGATATCATCCGCCTCACCGAGCAGAACCTGGACTTACAGACGCACACGGAGAATTTGGAAAACCGCTCACGCAGGAATAAGATTCGTATCCGGGCTGTGCCCTGGGATGATGAGGCGGGGGACCTGCGTGGTTATGTCCAAGATCTGTTCCTCCAAATACTGAATGAGGAGGATACACTGGAAATCCAAATGGACAGAGTGCAGAGGGTGGGGCTGCCCAGGCGCGGGCTCCCCCCCCCCCCGATATCCTAGTGTGCGTACATGATTTCCAGGTGAAAGAACGGATCCTCCGCAAGGCCATAGCACTCACGTCATTGCAATTTAGGGACCACCACCCCCAATTGTACCAGGACGTGGCGGCCTCCACCCTGAGGAAGAGAAGGGAGTTCCGCCCAGTGACCGCCTTTCTGAGGGAACGGGGTATCGCTTACTCATGGGGGCATCCATTTCGAATCATCTTTCGGTGGCAGAATTGTCTCGCACAAATTCGCACACTTCAGGCAGCAAAAGACCTTCTGGGCCTGGAGGATGTGCCGCCCTCACAGGACACAGCTACTTCTCCGTCTCGGAGGCGCCACCGCTCGTCTTCCTGGCATAGGGTGGGAGCATCTCCTGACCGGCGGCGGCCGGACCTCACTACCAGCCTGCAGGAGCGGGGCGCCGCTGTGGCATCGGTGGCTTCGGCCACATTGGCTGATACGCAGCAAAGCTCCGGAGCTGCGTGACCTCCTTCTCACTGATGGATCGGCGCCGGAGGGGTGCGGGCCTTCTGGTCTGGGGGTATGAATGTACTCTTGGGGGAGACGCCCTCGACTGTGGCCATCGGGGATAGTGTATTAGTCCCCCCGGCCTGCTTCCTGGAAGGAAGGCCTCTTACGGACTCCGGCCTTCTGGACACGATGAGTACTGTATTTGCTTTCATGTTTTTGCTTTTGCTCTGGTTCTTGGTTGGGTTTCGAACGGGGGAGGGGTGGGAGTTGGGGAGTCTGGGGTGTGGGGGGGGACTCGTGACGGTTGGAATGGGGGGTTGATTGATGTGTGGGTGCGGGTGTGTGGGTACAATGGCGTTGTAGATATCACTGCACTGGTTGGAGGGCGACTGTTGGTCGTTTTTTGTATGAGTGCTGGCTTAGGTGTGGGGAGGGGGACGCCTGGAGTGATGAGAGCAGTTTTCTGGATTAGTCTTGGTTATGCCGATTAGCATAGGGACATGGAACATTAAGGGCATGAATTCGCCACAGAAGCGGCAGAAGGTTTTGAAGTATGTAGTGGACCACCACCTTGACATTGTTGGGCTGCAGGAAACCCACCTGGCGCGGAAAGATGAGATGCGGCTCCGACATAGGGCCTATCTCATTGTTTATAGATCTTCCGCTGCTACGAAACACAGGGGAGTGGCACTCCTTTTCCGGGCTGCACTCCACTTTCAGCCTGTGGAGGTCCGTCATGATAAGGAGGGCCGTTGGTTGATGGTCAAGGGGCTGGTGCAAGGTCGATTGTGCACCTTCGTGGTTGTGTATTTACCCAATGTTGGTCAAAACAAGTATTTGCAAGATCTGTTGGTGAAGGTGGGGGACTTTGCAGAAGGTCATTTATTCCTGTTGGGGGATTTCAACCTGGTGTGGGACAAGGATCTGGATAGCTCCGGGGGTCATAGGGCGGGCACAGGAGTGTTTTCTGATTCGGCACAGCAAGGGGTGGGGGACCTGGGGCTAGTTGATGGCTGGCGTTTTTTCCATCCTACCACGAAGGATTACACATTTTTCTCCCACGTGCATCATTCCTACTCCCGTTTAGATTTCATCTTTCTTAGTCAGTCCCTACGCGGGGACGTGCTGGATGCCGCCATTCTTCCGATCTCGGTATCGGACCACAGTCTCTTGGTGCTTAATCTTCGTTGGTCGCCACCTGATGCATCACATCGGAAGTGGTATTTCCCGGCATCGGTAGTCAGGGACGAAGTCTCCAATCAGGCATTACGCCTTGCTATCCGAGAATTCTTCGACCTCAATCCCCCATCGGACACTTCACTGTCGACCACGTGGGACGCCTTTAAGGCTACGATCAGGGGCACATGCCTGGGACTTAACTCACAGATTAACGCACTGCGGAGGAAGGAACGTGAGGCATTGGAGGCTGAGGTGGTTGAGCTGGAACGAGCTCACAAGCTCAATCCTTCGAGAGTGACTCTACGCCCGTTGACGGCAGTGAGGGGTAAACTGAAGGCACACTATGCCAATAGGGCCGAGATTACGCTTCTGCGGCTGGGGCGTCATTCCTATGCCTGCGGCAACAAGGTTGGTAGACACTTAGCGCGACAACTGCGGGACAGGAGGGAACGGGAATACATTGGAGGGATCAGAGATGCCGCAGGGGTGTTGCACCATAGGGATGGAGCGAAGGCGGATATTTTTGGGCGCTTTTACGCCGAGTTGTATGCGGGCGACGCCCTGGACGCGGAGTCACAGCGGGAGTTCCTACAGCGTTTGACGTTGCCCCGAGTGTCTCAGGAATGGAACGAGCTGTTAGAAGCACCGATCTCGAGAGAAGAGGTTCTCTCCGCCATCAAAACTTTGAAATTACACAAGGCTCCGGGTCCGGATGGTTACACTGCGGTCTTTTACAAGACGTATGCTACTGAGCTGTGTGACTTTCTGGTCGCCCTTTTTAATGATATGGCGGCGTCCGGGATGAACGCGGGGACCCTGGCGGAGGCGGTGATTACGGTCTTGCCGAAACCTGGGAAGGATCCGGAGCAATGTGCTTCGTTTCGTCCCATAGCTTTGCTTAACATCGACGCAAAGCTGTACTCGGCGATTCTGGCTGGCCGCCTACAAGATCTGCTGACGGCGATCATACACCCAGACCAGTCTGGCTTTATTAAGGGTCGCCAGACCCACGATAATACCCGCAGGGTGGTTCACCTCATTGAAAAAGCGGACAGATTCCGCATCCCGGCTGTGTTGGTGGGTCTGGAAGCGGAGAAGGCCTTCGACCGCGTGGATTGGGGCTTTCTTTTTAACACGCTGCGGGCTTTCGGCTTTTCCGACAAATTCATTACCATGGTGCAGGCGAACTTTTGCAGCCCACGGTCGAGGGTGGCAGTGAATGGCCACCTGTCGGCCTTCTTCGCACACTCGCGGGGCACCAGACAGGGGTGTCCCCTCTCCCCCTTGTTATTCGCGCTCAGCATTGAGCCCCTGGCGATGGCGGTGAGGGAGCACGAAGGTGTGAAGGGCATACCGTTCACGGGAGAACAACACAAAATCTCTCTCTTCGCGGACGACGTCCTGCTCTCGGTGGCTGATCCGGCTAGTTCTCTGCCCTGTGTTAGGGACATTTTGCTTGAATTTGAGGTTGTGGCTGGATTTAAAGTAAATTACGGCAAGTCTTACATTTTGAATTTGACTTTATCGCAAGCTGATGTTGCTCAGGTGCGGGCGTTGACGCCATTGGCTTGGGCTTCAGGTTCGATTGTCTATCTGGGAGTCCACCTGACTCCGACGGTGGGAAAGCTATTCGCGGCCAACTTCCCGCCTCTCATGGCGAAGACCCGGGCGGAATTGGAGAGGTGGAAACCTAAATTCCTGTCCTGGCTAGGTAGGGTGCATGCGGTTAAAATGGTCCTTCTCCCCAAATACCTGTACCTATTCCAAGCCCTGCCTATTCCGCTGGATAGCGCTTACTTCCGGCAACTCAAAACGATGATCTTGAAATTTGTCTGGCAGGGAGGCAGGGCGCGTCTATCCTTCGCGGTTCTTCGCCGACCTCGGTCGGAAGGAGGGGTTGGTCTCCCGGACCTGCACCTTTATTATAAGGCTGCCCAACTGAGGGTCATGGTAGAGTGGTCGCAGCAGCTCTCTGAAAAGCACTGGCTGCATATGGACCGAAGCGTGGCGGGCCGGTCCATCTGGGATTTAGCCTGGAAGCCGAAGAAAGATCGCCCCGTGAATGCTTACATTAGTACCCCCACGGGCACTACGCTGAAGGTATGGGACACCCTGGCTGGCGATGAGCGGTGGACGACCTTCCCATCTCCGTTCACGCCATTGCATTTTAATCCGGCCTTCCCGCCGGCGCTTACCGAGGGGCCCTTTGACGCATGGAGGGAGGGTGGATGTCGGGCGCTGCTTCACTTGTTTCACGGCTCTGATCCTTTGACCTTTGCTAATTGCATGCGGGATTACCAGGTGCCGCAAACTGATAGATATAAGCATGTACAACTACTACACTGGGCTACATCGCCGGGCGTGCTGGAGGCAGCCACCAGGCCCCCTTCGAAATTTGAGGCTTTTCTGCTAAGGACATCCACCATGAAGGGAGCCATCTCCTTCCTGTATCAGCTGCTGCTTCAATCTGAATTGTCTCCTAGGCCACGTTACATGGAGCAGTGGGAGGAGATGGTGGGGAGGGATATCGCCGACGCCGAATGGTCAGCGCTGTGGCGAGATATGAACCAATTCAATCACTCGATCCACTTACGGGAGGCTCATTTAAAGACTCTCACGCAGTGGTATATGGTGCCGGCTCGGCTCCATCGTATCTACCCGGCTACCTCAGACAGGTGCTGGAGGGGCTGTGGCCTTCTGGGGGACTTCCGCCACATTTGGTGGGATTGCCCAATAATCAGGCCGTTCTGGGATGAAATTCTTTCCCATATCAAGGATATCCTACGATACCCTGTTGAGAATTCTTTGGCCCTTGCGCTCCTGGGCCTACGGGACCTCAGTCTTGAGCACCAGACGCGCGCGGATAAGAAAATCCTATGGCTGTGCCTAGGAGCAGCCAAGCTTACGCTGGCGTCGGCTTGGAAACGGAAGGAGGCGCCGGCGATTTCCCTTTGGCACGCGAGGCTCTGGAGACTCCTGAGCATGGAAAGAATGGCGGATATCTTCCTTGGTAATTACAAGAACTTTAAGCACGTGTGGGGCCCCTTGGTAACCTTCCTATCTACTGGCCTGCCCTCAGCGGTTTGCCCGGCATCATTAAGATCCTTACACCTCTTCCAACTTTAGTGTGCATGTCGAATGATTGTGGTGTGTTTGTGTTGCCGTCACGAGGGAGGGGGAGGGGGGGGGGGGGGCTGGGGCGTTGTTTTTTTTCTTCTTTATTTTCAATGCTGCAACCGAGGTACCTCATCTCACCGGACGGTGCATTTTTGTGATCTTTGGTTTGCTAGAAGACCTGCTTGAAGGGTCCATTGGATTTCGCAAGTCTCAGCTCCTAAGGGGCATTATTTCCGATTTTCTTTTCCTACAGGTGCTCTGACTCATTGCTTAATTTCTTTCTTAGCGTTGTGACATTACCACCGTCTTACATTGCTTCATTTCCCACTGTGTGGGAACATGTGTGTCGCCCCGGTGCGGCTTATTGTGTTTTCTTATTCTTTTTGTTCATTGCAAAATAAAAAAAATTACAAAAAAAATAGTGAAAATATGAAATACACAAATCTATTAGGAGAACAAGTTGTGAAATATGTGTGTATTACAATGAGTAGAACTCCAATGTCATTTGCCACCAGAATTCATGTAGTGATTTCTTGCCATTATAGAAATGTTTAATCTGTGGCTGAGAGAAGGGTCCTTTTACCGTTTGATAGCTTTGGCCTATTGTGGTGCCATCTGGTACGATTGTGCTATTTCTTTCTCGTAATTTTAATTATGCTGTCTAAGAACTTTACCTTATGTTAGACTTGTGCAAACCTAAAAGAGGCCTCATTCCTTGCCAAAGAGGAAAAATCTGACAATATCAGTGTCACTCTTTGTAACAATTGTCGACTATTAGCGCCCGCACTGATTCCAGGGTTTTGAAAAAGCGACAGCCATATACTATTACATACCAGCTAAAGAGGCAGCAGAGGAGGCAAAATCTGTGAGTGGAACTTTTTTACTTGATATTAGAAATATACTGTGAAAGGGCAGTAATTGAGCAAAATGTTGCCGCCCAATCCATATATGCAAATACAGCAGTGGGAGAAAGGTTTTGAAGGGGAATAAACATTAGTTTGCGTGGCATGCGCTGTGTAAAATTCAGACCCTTTTTTCTCTCTTCATTATGTGTCATTTTATAAATTGGTTTCGGTTTCACTTTAGCTCCTTATCATTGCTAGTCGTATGTAGGTAAAGGTGCATTGGGCTTACTGTTTGCATCTTGACCGGAGATGATATAAATACTGTATGGGGGAACAAATACATTAATGTTCCTTTTTGCATTTGCACAAGTATTACCTCAAACTAGTCTGAGACCCTATCGGTGAAGAGCCCTGTGTGGGTTGGAGCACTAGAGGCTGTTTCGCAGCACGCACCAGTAATTGCAATACACACAAATAGCTTGGTTATGGGCTAAAGCCCATGTGCGTTCTAAGCTCCTTTATTATATAGCCTCTGGCCACACCTGGCCAAAGGATGTACAAGGTGCAGGTTCCCGGTCAGCTTAGCACTGCAGGCGGTGCTTAAGTCATAACATCCCTTTCCAACTTGGCATCGACCTTTGTGCTTGTGCTTTACAGACAAAGTCTCTCAGTCTTTTGTTTGGGGGTGGATTTGGTCTCAGGTTGTAGCACGGATGGTGTGTGCGACTGTCCCCGCTGCCGGACCTTAGCTCGCGCTGGGGGTCTGTTACAGTGCTTTCCCTTGTGCTCAGCAGTCCAGTAGTGAGATAGGTTGAGGGAACTTCTCTGGGGTCAGATTGCGGACATGGGTCCCCCAAAGTGATCTCCTCGTCCTCTGGTTGGGGACCCGGTGGCTGGGGAAGTCTACCTTCCAGGAACCACAACACCTTCCTCGTGACGGTCTCTTGGCCTCTTCTGGCAGTGACCATGGTGATTGTCCATGTACCTGGCTCAAAAGGTGCCCGGACCTTCCATCCTGACTTTTGGTCCTTTATTAGCACAAGGTCTCCTGGCAGGAATTGTTGGGACTTGGCATGCCTCTTCAGGCTCATACGCTCATTGGTCCGGGTGCGCCTGGCATGAGCGTGTGCTGGTTCATACAGGCTTGACACCCATTGGTGGGAGAGGAGGATGGGTTCTTGCCTGTGTCCAATGCATTGGGATTTTTAAAGTCAATAACTTTGTTTCGCATTCATATGTTAAGTACAATGTTATGCTACTCAATGATCTAAATAATAGTGCATTTATCAGAGCGACACATGTTTATCAGCATGCATACAATGTCTGTAACAATGGATTTATGTTCTTTTGCAAAATGATGATTTGAAATTTGATAAAAACTTTTTGCCTTTGAGCATTTTTGATTACTTGTGTTTTAACTAAATTCAAATAGCTTTAGAGACACTCTTGTCCACTAGCTGTGCACTACCTTGACTGTGGGTTTCCCACAGTCTATTTTTGCATTCTATTCTATTGAGAAACCATTGGGTCCTTTCTCAAAAATAGGCAGTAGCATGCAATTTCTTTACAAGCAAACAAAAATTTCTAAATTTGGTTTAACTTACAAGAAACAAACCTCTTACCTAGGTGTGCAATCATACAATCATTTTTTGTATTCATATGAGAGACCCCTAGTACGATTGCACCCAAACTTTAAAAATGTCTTGGAAAGACATAGCAGACCTATCTACCAACCAAGCCACCACTAAAGCATACACTTCAGATGAATCAGAATCCATATACTCATTAATCAAAGAAGTACGTGATTTTGGAACATCCACAGGAAATATTTCACAACAGCTACGACAATTGGAATACCTACTCAGGAAAGAGATTAACCAGCGCCTCCACGCCATCACCCTAATAGAATACCACAAGGTTAAAAGGATTCCGAGAGGTCTACGTATTGCCTTGAAGCCCATGTTGTTCAAATTTAATGAGGATTTTATGTCTCGCTGGTATGCGATACTTAACAAATGTTTGCTTGATTTAATACTTCTTATCATTGAAGAAATCTCCACTATACTAGCAGACTTATCTCATGACATCAACAAATTAAAGGATGAAATTTCGCAAAAAATGGAATCTGAGGATAGGAATAAAGTATTTGAAAACATCAACAACAATTTGGATAAGCACGCCAAAGAAGTCCACGAGAGAAAAATCAGGAAGTTCCGTAGGGACACAATAGATTATAAACTGGATGAGGTTTATTCTTGGGCCGAAACTTATGCACAGAAACGTTTTTTTAAGAAACCGAATGTAAATTCTTCAGAAGAAAGTTTAGTGCCAGATCAGGATTTGACTGTTCAACGCCCCAAACCCACTTTAACAGTACCTCAAGCAAATATAACAACGGATGGAGTTGCCTCCACTTCTAACCTACAACCGCTTTTTGTAGCGGCAGGCCAATCGTCCAAAGTACCACCAGACAAGGCACCAACACAACCAGAACCCGCACCAGAAAGGGACAAAACAAAAAAAGCTCCCGAAACAGGCAGACCACAGAGGAATCTGAAAAAATAGGATCTCTAGTGATGAACATATCCCAAAAAAAACTCAATCATGCAGAACTGCAAGTTCTTAACAAAGGCATATCCTTCGTTCCAACTTATTCTTCTAATGAACTTGAAACAGAAACATCTTTATTTAAGTTCATGCGCAAGCTACGTTTGAAATGTTTTTTTTCCACAATGCCCAACATAGAGGAGTTCAACCAAGAGACAAAAAAATTTCGCCCAAAAAGTAAATTTATGTCACCGATAACTCACAAATCTCTGGACACATTTGAACATCTTGTGAAGAAGGACCTCCAGGCAATCAAGTACAGTCATTCGACGAGACTGAATCTGACAATGAAAGAACGGCGGACTTGAGACAGGATAAGTCCATCACATTTCAACCAGCCGACAAGGGCGGTGCCCTTGTGGTTCTTGATACAACATTCTACAACTCCAGTGTGGATTCACATGTACTTGATGAAGACACCTACATGCCACTGGATAAAGACCCCACGGATGAACTAATTACTCTGCTAACAACTATTGTAGCAAAAGCAGTTTATCATCGATAATAACACTGGAAAATTTCTTGTCAATCAGACCCCCAAAGTTCTGCATGTATATATGCTTCCTAAGATGCATAAAGATAATCTTAGACCGCCCTTTAGGCCCATAGTGGCCGGATGCAATTCCATACATGAAGCCATAGGACACTTTGTGGATCATCATCTTCAACCACTTGTACAAACTTGGGAACCTACATAAAAGATACCACTGACTGCCTCCAGAAATTGGATGCAATTCGAGAAGTATTCAACGATGACATTCTTTTGTGTACAATAGATGTTGTGGCCTTATATACTTCAATAGCGCACAATGAAGGCTTAGAGGCAGTGGAATGGAGGTTGCTGGCCTCTACCATACCACCGAACAAGCAATTTTTCTCTTGGAACTGTTACATTTTTCTTTGTACCACAGTTATTTCATTTGGCAAAAGAAATGTTACTTACAGAAGACGGGCACATTAATGGGCTTTCCCGGCGCCCCCTCATATGCAAATACCTTCATGGCCTTCTTTGAGCATCAACATATTCTAACCAACCCAATTTGGAAAACCAATGCAGTTGCATTTTTTCGTTATATTGATGACATTTTAGTCATATGGAAAGGACACAAGACTCTGCTGGAAGACTCCATCAAAACATTGAACACACACAATTCTAGAATTCAGTTTACATACGACATTCAAGAAGAAAAAATACATTTTCTGGATATCGAGATTCACAAAATCACAGCAGGCTTAACCACATCAGTATACAGAAAACCCACTGATGTAAACAGTGCATTGCACTTCAAAAGTGCCCACCCGTTCTCATTGGAAAAACATTTACCAACCTCTCAGTTCACAAGAATAAAAAGGATCACGTCAAATGAACAGCAATGCAAGCAACAGATTGAAGACCAAAAACTCAAGTATCAAGCTAAAGGCTACCCATTGGAAATACTAAACGAAGCAGAACAAAAAACAGCGAGAATATCTAGGAAGGATCTACTGAGACCCTCCATTAAAACAACATCCCAGCGAGAATTTTTCGTGTTAAAATATTCTACCCAAGCCGCACGAATCAAAACCATAATTAGAAGGCGCTGGAAAATTATTGAAAATGAACCAGACTTTCAGCTTCTCTTTCATGATCCTCCACTGTTTGCGCACAACAGATCCAAAAATTTACGTGAACTATTGAAATCTCAAGATGAAGAGTCAGCTAAACAATTTAAAGGGATGACAAAATGCTACAACTGTGGTCAATGCAGTAATGTGATTCTTGGCGACAATTTCATGCACCCGCAGACGGGCAATTCAATTGAATTGAAACACACATCTGACTGTAATACAGAAAAAGTAATATATGCCATCAAATGCCCCTGCGGCCTAGTCTATGTAGGCAGGACCAGCAGAAAAATTAAGACACGCATAATAGAACACAAGAGCAGAATCAGAAATAAAAACACAACTTCCCCTCTGGCTTTACATTGGGGAACGGCTGGGCACACTATACCACAGTTGCGTTTCACAGTCTTGGAACGCATCAACAATAACTCAGGTATTGACATAAACACAGCCCTAGCACGTAGGGAAACCCATTGGATAAAAACATTAGGTACGGTAGCCCCGAATGGGCTCAATGATCATTATGAAATGTTATGTTTTCTGTAACAGAAATACATGAGAGTAATTGTATTACTAATCTGAATCTGTAAAGGATTTGCACTCAACTATCTTTCCTTTTCCTCAACATTATCCTCTCCATTTGGCACACCCTTCTTTTTACAACATCAAGCGTTTTAATTTTACTCACTTTTGTCCATATGGCACATTAACTCATCTTACAGAAATGTCCTTATCGTATCGATTAGCCTTTGTGCAGGAGACTACACTTCAATCAATAAAGTTTTCAATTCGAATTGAATCCATGCCCGATGTTCACTTTTATAAAAAAAATCGTTTAGAGACACGTTCTACCTTTGACAATATACACTAGCACATAACATGCCCCTTCACATTTTGAAAACGGCATGAAAAGACGGGACAGTTTCATTTCATTGTTTACGTGGACTTTAGATCAAGGCACTGTCTCTTTAAATTTGCGAAGCACTGTGGGATACCTCCCACATGCTGCGAGACTGGCGTTCTGCTACCTTCAGGGTCACTGCGATAGAAGGAAACACGAATTATCACTAACTCTGGGTACGTAAACTTATATATGTTACACATATTTTTGATTTCAAGACGTGACCGTGGGCTCCGTCACTAACAACACGAGTATGCTTTTTCAAGTCACACGAAACTTACGTCCCGAGTATTGATGGACGCAAGCACTTTCATGATTAAGGTGAGAGCGGTTTCTCTGGCTCATCTTTTTAAATACCCACCACCCCAGTTTACAATACTGATAGTCGCCGTATTCCTATCCTTTAGATTACCTTGATCCAGTGTGAGCAGTTGGGACCACTTGTGTTTACAGTTATCGTTGAAGTTAAGATCCATGTTGATAGAGTGCATTTCATAAGGCAAGCAACCCTTTATGTTCCCCCACTACACATTTTTATCGACTCTAGGGTGTGGTATCTGTGTCACTGACTACCATAATTGTATGACACACTTTGGGGTGATCTTTCAATGCTGGAATCATTTAATTATTTCAAATTAAATAGCACTTTTCTTTCATTTTCTTTAATGAGCACCCACTTTAGTTTAGAGTGCAAATCCTAAATACCTATGGATGCAGTAAACTTACTGCGTTTGTTGTGTTATAGATCACTGTGGATTGGATCGACATTGACAAGACACCTTGATTGACTGAATTGATTCTCCCCTGACGAAGGGTTCCGATTTTTGAACCCGAAATGCATTGGGATTTTTAAAGTCAATAACGTTGTTTCACATTCATATGTTTAAGTACAATGTTATGCTACTCAATTATCTAAATAATAGTGCATTTATCAGAGCGACACATGTTTATTAGCATGCATACAATGTCTGTAACCATGGATTTATGTTCTTTTGCAAAATGATGATTTGAAATTTGATAAAAACTTTTTGCCTTTGAGCATTTTTGATTACTTGTGTTTTAACTAAATTCAAATAGCTTTAGAGACACTCTTGTCCACTAGCTGTGCACTACCTTGACTGTGGGTTTCCCAGAGTCTATTTTTGCATTCTATTCCATTGAGAAACCATTGGGTCCTTTCTCAAAAATAGGAATTAGCACGCAATTTCTTTACAAGCAAACAAAAATTTCTAAATTTGGTTTAATTTACAAGAAACAAACCTCTTACCTAGGTGTGCAATCATACGATCATTTTCTGTGTCCAGTTAGAGCAGGTCCTTGAATTTTGGCCCCTGGAACTGTGGTCTGTTATCCATTTTTATTTCCTGTGGTAGGTCAAACAGGGCGAAGGTCTTTTCCAGCACCAGAGCAACATTGGTAAAGGCCGCTGCCTCCACCACTTCGACTATGCGGTATTTAGATTAACTGTTGATTATTGCTGTTGTGATCCATCAATCTGGGAAGCTACCAAAGGTGAGGCTTATCTGGGACCATGGGGTTGTGCATGACTCCTCCGTGATGATTGGCGCCGGGGCTTCTGGGAGACTTGTGAGCTGGCATGATGGGCCCTGCCTCACAAAATTATCTACTGCAGGCTCAAGGCCTGGAAATCAGACTTTATCTCTCACCTGAGACTTCATCCGGACGGTCCCCTGGTGGCCTCCATTAGCCAGAGTCGTCATTTGGAGTTGGAGACTTTCGGGGATTATGATGCATGCTCCTCGTAATTTAGGCCTTCAGCTGTGGTGCTTAAATTCATTGCGTACTTGACATGTCTTTCTGCGGCGTTCTTTATGCAGCCAGTCCAGTTGTTGGCATCTGGCAGAAAGCTTTTCCACAAGCCTTGGTGTAGGGCATCCACCGTCCATGACTTTCATCATGACTGGTGTAGGAGAGTAGGGTCTGCAATCCTATGGTCACCCCAGATTTTTGCTTTTTGCTTCACTGGTTTACGACTTTCCCTGGCTGTGGGCCTGCTAATCAGACCCACAGCCTAGCTGTTCTCTCTCTAAATTGACATCCATGTACCTTAGGTGCATTTACCAATTTGTATTGGGTCACTCTTGTAAGTCCTTGTACGGTGTATCATAGGTACCCAGGGCATAAGGGAATCCAAGGCCTACCAGGGGCTGCAGCATGTATTATGCCACCCCTGGCTGGCCCTCCAAATCTGACAGAACTTAAGTGATCAATCAGCTGGGGCAAGGTGGTGTAATCACCCTTTGCTTTAGATATAGTATACCTATATCTAAACCTAAGATGGACACATATACTCCTATAAGTCACTCCTATGGCAGGCCTCAATAATCCTGGAGGCAGAGTGCTTGGAATTATGTGAGATAGTGCTCTGGCATGGGCTGAGCCTGTCTGCAGCTTTCGGAACCAAGTCCTTTAGCTGTTTCTATGATAACGCTATACCATATACTCTTAAAGTGCATTATAATCCTCGCAGTTATTGCTAACTTTGTCATAGCATTATCAAAACATGTCGAGTAAGGTGTCATACAAATTGGAATACTACCCCCTCGCCAGTTCTGGCGACGGGGGTAGCATTCCACCCTTTTAGAGGGACACGACATGTACCTAACTGTGAACCCCGGTTAAAGTTAACCCGAGCCTCAGCATCACAAAATGGATGCTGCCACCACAGACACAAGTCTGAGCTCCTGCTGCTGGGAGTCCTTCCAGCGAGGGAGGCTTGGACAAAGGGGTTCCTGCCTTGGGAGGTGCTAGCACCACCCCAGACAGGATTTTGTGTATTGGGTAGGACAGGGCTGACAGGAATCGTACATGCCTGGGGCACACAAGGTGTCCCTGTGCATACACCGGTCTAAACCAGTTCCTGGGGCTCTCCAGCCCCAGCTCTGGCGCAAGACCAGACAAAGGATAGGGGGTGTAACCACCCCCCTTCCTGGTCCCACCAATAGGAGGGACCTAGTGATAGTACAGCCCCCTTTAGGAGAATAAAGGTAGGAGCTGGTCCCATTCCAAATTAGATTAATCCTGAACTGAATTCTGCAAGAAGAAACTCTGGACTTCGACTTTCTACAAGGAAGACTGAAGAAATCTCCCTTGTGGGCAAGGAGTGTCCACCCTGCACAAGCAGACACCATCAGCATCCAGCGGCTTCACTTTGTCATCTTCCCTCGAGGATCCAGACTTCAGAGCCCAACGAGACCCGGATTCCCAGACCTCTCCGACCTCTACCTACATCTGCAGCACAGCTGAGACCCGTGGGTGCGACGAGACACGTGGGACCGGCCATCTTGGAGAAACTGCACTTCGCTTCCAGCACAACTTCTGAGGTATCCTCGACCAAGTGCTTTTGGGACTGAGAAGCCCCAGCCCCGAGCAGCTCCTGCACCGAAGACCAGCCCTCCAGCATCCACAAGATCTGCGTGGGGCCCTTCTGCCTGGTTGCTGCTCGACACATTGTCTGGTCACTTGCCGGCTGGCTAGTGGCCTCCTAGACGACGATCCACGACATCAACACTGCTGGTCTGGTTGCTCCAGACTGGCCCTTGCTTCCTTCCAAAAGAGAGGTACCCCGGACCCTCCTGGTCCGCACCAGACGTCTTTTCCACTCACCGCGTGGGTTGCCTTTGCCAAGGCCTGTTGACTCCAAATCCGGATCCGACACCGCCGACAGCAAGAGCCTGCATGGGACAGCTCGTGCCTCCATCCTGGTCATCGAAGACACCACCTGGTCTACGTGGCTGCAGAGTCAAGCATCCACTCTTCACCTGATCGCGACAACAGCCTCTGGTTCCACTCCTGGTTCCACTCCAGTCACTGGCTAGTGACTTTGAACATTGTCCCCTCTGCTTTCAGGTCTTCAGCATCTCTGATCCACCCTTGGATCACACCGGACATCTTCCTCCTGGTCGCCTGCAGCATCTTTTCTTCCAGGCTCCATAGACTTCAACGCCGGAACCCGACACTACTTCGCACCTATGCACCCGCAGCCTGTGGGTGAGGTAACAAGAGCATTTCGGTGCTCAAGGGTAGATTGACTCTCCTAGTATCCAGTTCCACAGTCGTTTTAGTCCTAACTAGTCAGGATTGTCCGTACTCACCTTTTACTTGAACTGTACTGTCCATAGACGTTGTTACGCATCTGGCGTGTGATTTCACACTCTGCACACGCGCTCCGTGGGCCTCCTATTACTTACCTACAGTTAGGGTAGTGTAGTCCCAGTGATCCTACAGCCTCTGGACAGCTCCATTCCTTCTATCGACTTTCACATTCCACTTACTTAGTATATGGTTTGTTGTGCCCCTAGGGCAACATTGTAATTTTGCAACTTAAACGTATTTTTCTTAAGAGTCTTGTCATGTGCTTAGCCCTCTGATCTCATAAAGAGTTCAGAGGTGTTTGTTAGTTAATAAATATCTTGTTTATTTTCATAACTACCTGTGTGGTGTCCTTTCATTTGATATTCAAGGGGTTATATGTGGTAAAACAGCTGGCTTCACATGCCAAAAGAGCTTAGCCTGAGACTGCTTTGTCCATGATACCATTAGGATAGCTGGTCTATAAGGTTGACTTACAACCAATCACCAAAAGGGTTGTTTGGACTGATACAAGGTGATCACTAGAACTAGTGAGCATCATATATCAGGCCAACTTCTCACAACTGGGGCAGCTTTGGTTTCTTCGCCGATTTTTTGGATGTTGAGAGCTTGAGGGCACACTCCTTGGGACACCATACTCCTCCACAGTGCTGTCATTGCTGTCATCCACCGGGGATGGTGGGTGACGGGACAGGAAATCAGCTGGGTCCTTGGATCCTTGTCGATAGACTACTTCCATCTGGTAATGTTGCAGCTGAATGGACCAACGTTCAATCCACAGGGGAGGATGTGGCGCTGTGCTGCGGAATTAGGGGATGAGCGGTTGGCCATCGGTAACAGCTGTCTGCTGAGGTAAAAGTGGAAGTGACCACACGTCCTCTTGATGGCCAGTCCTGCTTCTTATATTTGGGATTATCAAGCTTCTGTCGGTGTGAGAGCTTTGTTGGCGATAACGAGTGGTGCCCACTTACCCGGTTTCAGCTCTTGGGTGAGCACAGCCCTAGGCACACGGGCTGGCGTCAACCAACAGTTGTGTGTCTGTTAAAAGTGAAGTAGGCCATTGTTGTTTTGTTGAGCAGGGCTTCCTTTACGTTCTGAAAGCGTCTTTTTCATTGCAGCCCCACGTCCAGTGAGCATGTTTCTTGGCGAGAGCTAGTAGGTGCTTGGCAACGTTCGCCAGATGCTGAATGAACCGGCCAAAGTATGTGGCCATTCCCAGGAAGGTAAGAACTTCTGACACTACGGTTGGAGCCTGTGCTGGCTTGATGGATTGTGACTTGCGAGGATCCACTTGGACCCCTCTTGGTTACAGACTTTTTGTTTTTTTGTAACACCTTTATTCACGTACTTGGGTTTATACACGGCTTGCAGCCTACAACCCCCCCGGGGGGGGGGCAGCCTAACATCCGCACTGAACAGGTACACCTTAGTTTGTTGAAACACAGCCTTAATGCCGACATCCCTGGGGCCTGGCGG
Organism: Lissotriton vulgaris; assembly: GCF_964263255.1. Classification (NCBI taxonomy): domain Eukaryota; kingdom Metazoa; phylum Chordata; class Amphibia; order Caudata; family Salamandridae; genus Lissotriton; species Lissotriton vulgaris. The sequence continues at coordinate 2,001,357,781 of NC_141685.1, read as the reverse complement.
CACACTTCATTCTGTGGGGTATACAGGAAACAACTATTCTGGGCGTCCAAGTAGCCACCAGGGACCCGGTCATAGACCATCTAGGTAGCCATGCCCTAGTGCGGAATGAATCATGTGCTGCAAGCAAGCTACTGAGGTGTATTTTCTGGATTGGACAATCCTCTCTAGTGTAAAAGCCCCTAAGTACCAAAAACTCTCGCCCTAAATACTCAACTCCCCCAACCTCCCCCTCCCAACACCTTGACTGGATCCCAGATCTACCTGGTCCCTAACACGCTCGCTACGTGATGCTTCTACCCGTGTGCCGAACCACTATATGCGCACCCACCTTAGGAACCCTCAAGTGTGTCCTCCTCTACCTGACCTCTCTACAGTGTCCCCGGCCGACCCTACAGCTATGGCATTGGGGAACTTCTCAATATGTGTGTGCGCAGAATTTGGATGTGTGTGGCACTAGACTGCCTCTGCCTGTCCAGGAGGCTGGGTCTCGGATGTGGCCTCTCTGGTGTGCCTAAAAATGTTGTATAGCCCCCAAAAATTCTTTGTGCGGCTCGAGGGGGGGAGGAGCTCACTATAATGCTCTGCCTTTGTGCAACAACACAGCATGTCGCTAGCCCACCGTTTCTTCGTCGGGGAAGGACCCCTCATCCAGCAGCGTGCTACAGCTCGTCAGGCCATCAACAAGCCCATGTCCGCCAGGCGCCGCACTGCCATTGGTAAGGTCCTAGAGTAACCCAGCAACGCAAGGGCCGGATCCATGGGGAGCTCATGGTCGAGTATTTCCCCCAACTCTGCAATAACCGCTTCCCAGAACTCATACACCCTGGCGCAACTCCACGCCAGATTAAAAAAGTCTGCGACGGGCGCGTGACACCTCTCACACTCTGGGGATTGTCTGAGACCATATCGGTGTAACCGTTCTGGAGTGTAATACACTCTCTGCAGAAAGTTAAAGTGGATTAGGCGGTGCCTTCCATTTAATGACACCCGTCTAGTGCTAGTGCAGCAGCACTTCCACATGGAGTCATCTATGTCGAGCTGTAGGTCTCTTTGCAAGCAAGCCTGGCCTTCAAGGCTTCTTGGACTCTGTGGGGGGGCGATAGCCTTATATAGATGTGTCCTCAATTTGCGTGGTTGCTCAGTTTGTATAACATAGGTAAGTTCAGGAAGTTCCGGTGGTTCCTCCATGCCCGAGCCCAGGACGTCTCTCAGAGCGCAACAAATTCTATGAAACTGGAACCTCTGTAGCGGCGAGGGGGCCTCCGTTGACTGCAATACCTGTTCCCAAGTTTTCACCGCCCCATTCATAAACAACTCACCCGCAGTCTTTATTCCCAAGTTATGTAGCGACTGAACCACGCTCCTCTCCGCTATCGGCGGTAGCCATAGCAGCCGGTCCACGGCCATAAGGGGGGAATATATCAAGGTGCCTCCCCTTGCTCTCAGCAGCGAGTTCCACGCGTGCCTGGTAGCTGTAATGGAGTCCAGCACTTCTATCCGGCGGTCCTCAGGGGTACAGATTGTGGCCGGAAGTGGCAGGGGGTCGGCAAACAGCCGTTCCATCCTCACATGGGGAATGGTTTCTGCGCCATGTATCCAGGTATGCAGGTGTGCGGCCTGCGCCACCCTATAATAGCGCTCCAAATCCGGGGCACCCAGGCCTCCCAGTTCGTACGGGAGCGTAAGCGTGTCCCATCGTACCCTTGGTTGTTTCCCGCCCCAGGCTAAGCGCACCATGAGGCTCGTCAGGTTTCTGAAGAAGGCCCTCGACAGTATGGTGGGTAAGGTGTTGAAGAGAAACAGAAACCGTAGAAACCGGGGTAGCACCACCATCTTCTTGACGGCAATACGTCCCATCAATGACAGCGGGAGTCTACACCACCTCTCTACATCATCTTCGCACTTGCTAAAGGCAACACCATAGTTCTCGCGGAACAGGACTTCTGGGTCAGAATGGACCATAATTCCCAAGTAACGCACTGGATCCGTAGACCAATTCAGCGGGTACTCCATCTCAAACTGAAACGTCACCGGGGTCAGCGGGAACACCACCAATGTATTCCAGTTGATCTTAAGTCCGGATAGTACCCCGAAGCGGACCACTTCCCGTAACACCGAGGGCAGGTTAGCCTCCTGGTTACGAACATAGAGAAGAGTATCGTCTGCATAGGTTGAGATTACGATTTTATATGTCGGGAAGCTTACTCCCCGATGCCAGTGGTATTCCCGAAGCGCACAAGCCAGTGGCTCTGCGACCAGTGCATATAGCAACGGAGAGAGAGGGCAGCCCTGTCTGGTCCCCCTGCTAATGTCAAATGGGTCGGATACTCGATCTCCCAGACGAAGTCTGGCCACTGGTTTACAGTATAAAGCTCCTATCATTTGCAAGAACGGTTCCCCCAGGCCGAAACGACGCAGCACTCTCAGCATAAAAGGCCATTCCACGGAGTCAAAGGCCTTCTCCATGTCCAAAAAGATGGCGATGGCCTTCGAGTCCTGTCTGACGTGTTGGACGGTCCCCAACACCGTCCGAATATTATAAGCGAGGCTCCTGCCAGACATAAAGCCTGACTGCTCCGGAGCCACTATTTCCAGAGCTATCAGAGCAAGTCTCGTAGCCAGGACCTTGGCGTACAGCTTCTCATCGACATTTAGAAGCGATATTGGGCTATACGAGCTGCAAGCCTCAGGGGGCTTACCAGGTTTAAGAATGGTGACTATTAAGGCCTCTCTCATAGATAGCGGCATGTATCCTTCCTCACATATCTCATCAAAGAGGGAGAAGAGATGTGGAATTAACTTATCTTTGAACGCCTTGTAGAATCCCACTGTTAACCCATCCGACCCAGGGGCGCTGCGGTCACGCATGCTAGCCAAGGCTTCCAATATTTCATCTGTCTGTATGGGGGACATTAAGAATTTCCTATCTGATTGAGACAGGAATGGCAGTTGAATATGTTCTAAGTAATCGTCCATATCCGACTCCAGGTTACTGGTCTTAGTGGTATACAGATCAGAGTAAAAGTCTCTGAACTCACTCATGATCTCATCATCCGTCGTGAGGACCGCCCCCGTGGCTGTGGCAAGTTCTGTTATTTTCGGGGACCGTTTGCTGTTGCGAAGCAGTCTAGCCAAGAGCGAACTCGGACGCTCACTTTCACCATAGGTTCTTGCTGTGGCATATTTACTTAAATGGCAAACTTCCCTGTCTGCTTCCTCGTTAAAGTCTGCGACCAGGGCTCTGATTTGGATCTCTATAGAGGAGTCCGAGACGGACAGTTGGCGCTTCTCCAGGTCTAATAACTGTGATTCCAGGTATCGCAAGCGTTGGCGTATAGCCTTTAGGACTATCGACAGAGCCAATATTCCCCTCTAAAGGCGTCGTCAAGCAAAGAGTGCGGTGGAAAGCGCCAAGTGAAAGGAGGGATTCTATGTGATGGCGTATCCAAGACCAGCAGTATCGTGGAGTGGTCGGAGAGAGTACGTGCCAACACCGTGCAGGATAATATGTGACCAGAGACAGAATAGGAGGCCAGCCAATAGTCAATCCTAGTGTGAATGTCGTGGAATGATGAGTAGTGAGTGTACCCTCCCCTGCCGACATTCCTCGCTCTCCACACATCTACCATATCCAATGACAGTAGTGCTGCTTGAAGCGTCACAGCTGCCGCGGGTGGCCTACGCTG